>NC_057814.1:193460376-193467186 GCF_018294505.1 Triticum aestivum
GGAGGGTTCCGGTAACCCCTGGTACTCCGGTATATATCCGATAACCCCCGGAACCATTCCGGTGTCCGAATATAGTCATCCAATATATCAATCTTCATGTCTCGACCATTTCGAGACTCCTCGTCATGTCCGTGATCACATCCGGGACTCCGAACTACCTTCGGTACATCAAAACATATAAACTCATAATATAACTGTCATCGAAACTTTAAGTGTGCGGACCCTATGGGTTCGAGAACTATGTAGACATGACCAAGACACGTCTCCGGCCAATAACCAATAGAGGAACCTGGATGCTCATATTGGCTCCCACATATTCTACGAAGATCTTTATCGGTCAAACCGCATAACAACATACGTTGTTCCCTTTGTCATCGGTATATGTTACTTGCCCGAGATTCGATCGTCGGTATCTCAATACCTAGTTCAATCTCGTTATCGGCAAGTCTCTTTACTCGTTCCGTAATACATCATCCCGCAACTAACTCATTAGTTGCAATGCTTGCAAGGCTTAAGTGATGTGCATTACCGAGTGGGCCCAAAGGTACCTCTCCGACAATCGGAGTGACAAATCCTAATCTCGAAATACGCCAACCCAACATCTACCTTTGGAGACACCTGTAGAGCACCTTTTATAATCACCCAGTTACGTTGTGACGTTTGGTAGCACACAAAGTGTTCCTCCGGTAAACGGGAGTTGCATAATCTCGTAGTCATAGGAACATGTATAAGTCATGAAGAAAGCAATAGCAGAATACTAAACGATCGTGTGCTAAGCTAACTGAATGGGTCAAGTCAATCACACCATTCTCCTAATGATGTGATCCCGTTAATCAAATGACAACTCATGTCTATGGCTAGGAAACATAACCATCTTTGATCAACGAGCTAGTCAAGTAGAGGCATACTAGTGACACTCTGTTTGTTTATGTATTCACACAAGTATTATGTTTCCGGTTAATACAATTCTAGCATGAATAATAAACATTTATCATGATATAAGGAAATAAATAATAACTTTATTATTGCCTCTAGGGCATATTTCCTTCAGTCTCCCACTTGCACTAGAGTCAATAATCTAGATTACATAGTAATGATTCTAACACCCATGGAGCCTTGGTGCTGATCATGTTTTACTCGTGGAAGAGGCTTAGTTAACGGGTCTGCAACATTCAGATCCGTATGTATCTTGCAAATTTCTATGTCTCCCACCTGGACTAGATCCCAGATGGAATTGAAGAGTCTCTTGACGTGCTTGGTTCTCTTGTGAAATCTGGATTCCTTCGCCAAGGCAATTGTACCAGTATTGTCACAAAAGATTTTCATTGGACCCGATGCACTAGGTATGACACCTAGATCGGATATGAACTCCTTCATTTGCTACTTCCGAAGCAGCTATGTACTCCGCTTCACACGTAGATCCCGCCACAACGCTTTGTTTAGAACTGCACCAACTGACAGCTCCACCGTTCAATGTAAACACGTATCCGGTTTGCGATTTAGAATCGTCCGGATCAGTGTCAATGCTTGCATCGACGTAACCATTTACGACTAGCTCTTTGTCACCTCCATAAACGAGAAACATATCCTTAGTCCTTTTCAGGTATTTCAGGATGTTCTTGACCGCTGTCCAGTGATCCTCTCCTGGATTACTTTGGTACCTCCCTGCTAAACTTATAGCAAGGCACACATAAGGTTTGGTACACAACATTGCATACATGATAGAGCCTATGGCTTAAGCATAGGGAACATATTTCATCTTCTCTCTATCTTCTGAAGTGGTCGGGCATTGAGTCTTACTCAACTTCACACCTTGTAACACAGGCAAGAACCCTTTCTTTGCTTGATCCATTTTGAACTTCTTCAAAACTTTGTCAAGGTATGTGCTTTGTGAAAGTCCAATTAAGCGTCTTGATCTATCTCTATAGATCTTGATGCCCAATATATAAGCAGCTTCACCGAGGTCCTTCATTGAAAAACTCTTATTCAAGTATCCCTTTATGCTATCCAGAAATTCTATATTCATTTCCAATCAGCAATATGTCATCCACATATAATATCAGAAATGCTACAGAGCTCCCACTCACTTTCTTGTAAATACAGGCTTCTCCGAAAGTCTGTATAAAACCAAATGCTTTGATCACACTATCAAAGCGTTTATTCCAACTCCGAGAGGCTTGCACCAGTCCATAAATGGATCGCTGGAGCTTGCACACTTTGTTAGCTCCTTTTGGATCGACAAAGCCTTCTAGTTGCATCATATACAACTCTTCTTCCAGAAATCCATTCAGGAATGCAGTTTTGACATCCATTTGCCAAATTTCATAATCATAAAATGCGGCAATTGCTAACATGATTCGGACAGACTTAAGCATCGCTACGGGTGAGAAAGTCTCATCGTAGTCAATCCCTTGAACTTGTCGAAAACCTTTCGCAACAAGTGGAGCTTTATAGATAGTAACATTACCGTCAGCGTTAGTCTTCTTCTTGAAGATCCATTTCCTCAATGGCTTGCCGATCATCGGGCAAGTCAACCAAAGTCCACACTTTGTTCTCATACATGGATCCCATCTCAGATTTCATGGCCTCAAGCCATTTTGCGGAATCTGGGCTCACCATCGCTTCTTCATAGTTCGTAGGTTCATCATGGTCTAGTAACATGACTTCCAGAACAGGATGACCGTACCACTCTGGTGTGGATCTTACTCTAGTTGATCTACGAGGTTCAGTAACAACTTGATCTGAAGTTTCATGATCATCATCATTAACTTCCTCACTAATTGGTGTAGGTGTCACAGAAACTGGTTTCTGTGATGAACTACTTTCCAATAAGGGAGCAGGTACAGTTACCTCATCAAGTTCTACTTTCCTCCCACTCACTTCTTTCAAGAGAAACTCCTTCTCTAGAAAGATTCCAAATTTAGCAACAAAAGTCTTGCCTTCGGATCTGTGATAGAAGGTGTACCCAACAGTCTCTTTTGGGTATCCTATGAAGACACATTTTTCCGACTTGGGTTCGAGCTTATCAGGTTGAAGATTTTTCACATAAGCATCGCAGCCCCAAACTTTAAGAAATGACAACTTTGGTTTCTTGCCAAACCACAGTTCATAAGGCATCGTCTCACCGGATTTCGATGGTGTCCTATTTAACATGAATGCAGTCGTCTCTAAAGCATATCCCCAAAACGATAGCGGTAAATCAGTAAGAGACATCATAGATCGCACCATATCTAGTAAAGTATGATTACGACGTTCGGACACACCATTTCACTGTGGTGTTCTGGGTGGCGTGAGTTGCGAAACTATTCCGCACTGTTTCAAATGAAGACCAAACTCGTAACTCAAATATTCTCCTCCACGATCAGATCATAGAAACTTTACTTTCTTGTTACGATGATTTTCAACTTCACTCTGAAATTCTTTGAACTTTTCAAATGTTTCAGACTTATGTTTCATTAAGTAGATATACCCATATCTGCTCAAATCATCTGTGAAGGTGAGAAAATAACGATATCCGCCGCGAGCCTCAATATTCATCGGACCACATACATCTGTATGTATGATTTCCAACAAATCTGTTGCTCGCTCCATAGTTCCGGAGAATGGCGTTTTAGTCATCTTGCCCATGAGGCACGGTTCGCAAGTACCAAGTGATTCATAATCAAGTGGTTACAAAAGTCTATCAGTATGGAGTTTCTTCATGTGCTTTACACCGATATGACCTAAACGGCAGTGCCACAAATAAGTTGCACTATCATTATCAACTCTGCATCTTTTGGCTTCAATATTATGAATATGTGTATCACTACTATCGAGATTCAACAAAAATATACCACTCTTCAAGGGTGCATGACCATAAAAGATATTACTCATATAAATAGAACAACCATTATTCTCTGATTTAAATGAATAACCGCCTCGCATCAAACAAGATCCAGATATAATGTTCATGCTCAACACTGGCACCAAATAACAATTATTTAGGTCTAAAACTAATCCCGAAGGTAGATGTAGAGGTAGCGTGCCGACCGCGATCACATCGACTTTGGAACCATTTCCCACGCGCATCGTCACCTCGTCCTTAGACAATCTTCGCTTAATCCGTAGTCCCTGTTTCGAGTTGCAAATATTAGCAACAGAACCAGTATCAAATACCCAGGCGCTACTGCGAGCATTAGTAAGGTACACATCAATAACATGTATATCACATATACCTTTGTTCACCTTGCCATCCTTCTTATCCGCCAAATACTTGGGGCAGTTCCGCTTCCAGTGACCAGTCTGTTTGCAGTAGAAGCACTCAGTCTCAGGCTTAGGTCCAGATTTGGGTTTCTTCTACTGAGCAGCAACTTGTTTGCTGTTCTTCTTGGAGTTCCCTTTCTTCTTCCCTTTGCCCTTTTTCTTGAAACTGGTGGTCTTGTTGACCATCAACACTTGATGCTCCTTCTTGATTTCTACCTCTGCAGCCTTTAGCATTGCGAAGAGCTCGGGAATTGTCTTATCCATCCCTTGCATGTTATAGTTCATCATGAAGCTCTTGTAGCTTGGTGGCAGTGATTGGAGAATTCTGTCAATGACGCTATCATCCGGAAGATTAACTCCTAGTTGAATCAAGTGATTGTTATACCCAGACATTTTGAGTATATGCTCACTGACAGAACTATTCTCCTCCATCTTACAGCTGTAGAACTTATTGGATACTTCATATCTCTCAATCCGGGCATTTGCTCGAAATATTAACTTCATCCCCTGGAACATCTCATATGCTCCATGACGTTCAAAACGTCGTTGAAGACCCGGTTCTAAGTCGTAAAGCATGGCACACTGAACTATCGAGTAGTCATCAGCTTTGCTCTGCCAGACGTTCATAACATCTGGTGTTGCTCCTGCAGCAGGTCTGGCACCTAGCGGTGCTTCCAGGACGTAATTCTTTTGTGCAGCAATGAGAATATTCCTCAAATTACGGACCCAGTCCGTGTAATTGCTACCATCATCTTTCAACTTTCTTTCTCAAGGAACGCATTAAAATTCAACGGAACAACAGCACGGGCCATCTATCTACAATCAACATAGACAAGCAAAATACTATCAGGTACTAAGTTCATGATAAATTTAAGTTCAATTAATCATATTACTTAAGAACTCCCACTTAGACAGACATCCCTCTAATCCTCTAAGTGATCACGTGATCCAAATCAACTAAACCATGTCCGATCATCACGTGAGATGGAGTATTTTCAATGGTGAACACCACTATGTTGATCATATCTACTATATGATTCACGCTCGACCTTTCGGTCTTCGTGTTCCGAGGCCATATCTGTTATATGCTAGGCTCATCAAGTTTAACCTGAGTATTCCGCGTGTGCAACTGTTTTGCACCCGTTGTATTTGAACGTAGAGCCTATCACACCCGATCATCATGTGGTGTCTCAGCACGAAGAACTTTCACAACGGTGCATACTCAGGGAGAACACTTATACTTTGATAATTTAGTGAGAGATCATCTTAAAATGCTACCGTCAATCAAAGCAAGATAAGATGCATAAAAGATAAACATCACATGCAATCAATATAAGTGATATGATATGGCCATCATCATCTTGTGCTTGTGATCTCCATCTCCGAAGCACCGTCATGATCACCATCGCCACCGGCGCGACACCTTGATCTCCATCGTAGCATCGTTGTCGTCTCGCCAATCTTATGCTTCTACGACTATCGCTACCGCTTAGTGATAAAGTAAAGCATTACAGGGCGATTGCATTGCATACAATAAAGCGACAACCATATGGCTCCTGCCAGTTGCCGATAACTCAGTTACAAAACATGACCATCTCATACAATAAAATTTAGCATCATGCCTTGACCATATCACATCACAACATGCCCTGCAAAAACAAGTTAGACGTCCTCTACTTTGTTGTTGCAAGTTTTACGTGGCTGCTACGGGCTGAGCAAGAACCGTTCTTACCTACGCATCAAAACCACAACGATAGTTTGTCAAGTTGGTGCTATTTTAACCTTCGCAAGGACCGGGCGTAGCCACACTCGGTTCAACTAAAGTTGGAGAAACTGACACCCGCCAGCCACCTGTGTGCAAAGCACGTTGGTAGAACCAGTCTCGCGTAAGCGTACGCGTAATGTCGGTCCGGGCCGCTTCATCCAACAATACCGCCGAACCAAAGTATGACATGCTGGTAAGCAGTATGACTTATATCGCCCACAACTCACTTGTGTTCTACTCGTGCATATGACATCTACGCATAAAACCAGGCTCGGATGCCTCCTACGCACACGCAAGATCATGGTGATGCATAGCAACGAGAGGGGAGAGTGTTGTCCACGTACCCTCGTAGACTGAAAGCGAAAGTGTTAGCACAACGCGGTTGATGTAGTCATACGTCTTCACGATCCGACCGATCAAGTACCGAACGTACGGCACCTCCAAGTTCAGCACACGTTCAGCCCGATGACATCCCTCGAACTCCGATCCAGCCGAGTGTTGAGGGAGAGTTTCGTCAGCACGACGGCGTGGTGACGATGATGATGTTCTACCGACGCAGGGCTTCGCCTAAGCACCGCTACGATATTATCGAGGTGAACTATGGTGGAGGGGGGCACCGCACACGGCTAAATAAGCAATGATCAATTGTTGTGTCTCTAGGGTGCCCCTTGCCCCCGTATATAAAGGAGCAAGGGGGGAGAGGCGGCCGGCCAGGAGGGGCGCGCCAGGAGGAGTCCTACTCCCACTAGGAGTAGGACTCCCTCCCTTTTCCTTGTTGGATTAGGAGAGGAGAGGGAAGGAGA
>NC_057814.1:193467537-193483940 GCF_018294505.1 Triticum aestivum
ATATCCGATTACCCCCGGAACCATTCCGGTGTCCGAATATAGTCGTCCAATATATCAATCTTCATGTCTCGACCATTTCGAGACTCCTCATCATGCCCATGATCACATCCGGGACTCCGAACTACCTTTGGTACATCAAAACATACAAACTCATAATATAACTGTCATCGAAACTTTAAGCGTGCGGACCCTACGGGTTCGAGAACTATGTAGACATGACCGAGACACGTCTCCGGCCAATAACCAATAGCGGAACCTGGATGCTCATATTGTCTCCCACATATTCTACAAAGATCTTTATCGGTCAAACCGCATAACAACATACGTTGTTCCCTTTGTCATCGGTATGTTACTTGCCCGAGATTCGATCGTCGGTATCTCATTACCTAGTTCAATCTCGTTACCGGCAAGTCTCTTTACTCGTTCCGTAATACATCATCCCGCAACTAACTCATTAGTTGCAATGCTTGCAAGGCTTAAGTGATGTGCATTAGCGAGTGGGCCCAGAGATACCTCTCCGACAATCGGAGTGACAAATCCTAATCTCGAAATACGCCAACCCAACATGTACCTTTGGAGACACCTGTAGAGCACCTTTTATAATCACCCAGTTACGTTGTGACGTTTGGTAGCACACAAAGTGTTCCTCCGGTAAACGGGAGTTGCATAATCTCATAGTCATAGGAACATGTATAAGTCATGAAGAAATCAATAGCAGAATACTAAACGATCGTGTGCTAAGCTAGCTGAATGGGTCAAGTCAATCACATCATTCTCCTAATGATGTGATCCCGTTAATCAAATGAGAACTCATGTCTATGGCTAGGAAACATAACCATCTTTGATCAACGAGCTAGTAAAGTAGAGGCATACTAGTGACACTCTATTTGTTTATGTATTCACACAAGTATTATGTTTCCGGTTAATAAAATTCTAGCATGAATAATAAACATTTATCATGATATAAGGAAATAAATAATAACTTTATTATTGGCTCTAGGGCATATTTCCTTCACCTTCTTGAGGAAAGCTCCGGTTTGCAAGAAGCTTACACCAAAGCTTGTCCCAATTCGGCCAAAAAATTACTGCAGCATGTTGGTGCCATGTCATGACACCATGCCAAGTTTCATGATTTTCAGCCGTGTTTTGGATTTACAGGAATTGAAAAACCAAGTTTCTCAATCATTCCGGCCGAGCCACGACACCCAGATGTTTGAATTTTATTCCCATTTCTTACATGGGACCTATAAATTCACCCAAAGACACACATGTGATTTTTCAGGAAACTTTGGTAAATTGGAGCATGTGCTTGTAGTTCAAATTTGAATTATGCACATTAAATGCCCAGAAACTCAATTAATGCATAAAAATGCCAAACGAACCCGGAATAATTCCAAATTTAAACACGACACTCATGTACTAGTTGCATGTTCACTGTACGTAAATGTTCTAGCAATTCAAACACCATCCTTTCCCTCCGTAACACCATTTTGCCTTTCAAAACATAATGAAAAAATCAGGTATACCACAAATAGTTTACTAGAAAGAATCGTGTGGGATGCGATATAAAGTATCTTGGCGCACCATCTTGTCTGACTTATGCAGGAAGCTTCATCGTCTACAGTCCACCGCCCCCGCTTGAACCACACTTGCGCGCCAGTTTCTCGCGGCACCGAGCGAAATTTTTTGGCCACCGTGGAAATATCTATCTCCCCGCCCCTCCCTCCTACCAAAAGCCACATTTCCACTATTCCTCCTTGCTTTCCAAGTTCAAACCTTCACTGCTGCTTACTGGCAGCTCAGCCTCCTCGCCGGTGACCCTTCTTCTTGCAGCGCCGCCTCCTCGCCGGCTACCCTTCTTCTTGCAGTGCCGCCTCCTCGCTGGCGACCCTTCTTCTTGCAGCGCCGCCTCCTCACCGGCGACCCTTCTTTTTGCTGCGCGGCCTCCTCGCCGCCGACCCTTCTTCTTGCTGCGCGCCCTCGTCGATATGGTCAGGTAATCCACACCCACCCACACCATCCTCCTCCTTTCCCGTCCCACATGCCCCGACTGACGGAGCGACACCTTCCACCGAAATCACTGCCCCCTCCTCCAATTAAGCGCCACCCACAGCCATTTTACACGGAGTATAACGTGGAGCTGAGTAGCATGTGGCCGCATGGGCGAACGAGGTCGCTATGGCTGACATGCGTGTCGACCGCCAGATCTTGGAGGAGCACCTCGTCTTCAGGCCACCATCGACACCGCCGCACGGTTGTCTACTTTAAAATACAGTTCGTGATGTTTTCTCAAGGCCACCGCCAGTGCCTTCTAGTGATTTGTCATCTGTAATGTTAATATGCAATCTGATGTTTAGTTAACAGTTTGGTCCTCTGAAATGTAATGTTTAGTTAACACTTTGGTCCAACAATTGCTACATTTCATAGTACTGTTCTCAAGCATTCTTTGTTTTGTTAACTGTCTTATCTTCTAGTACATGTTTCTGTTCTGCAATGTTGTGCTCAGTTAACTATTTTGGTTCATTTGGTCTGCTGTTCATTTAACTGTTTGGTTCAGTTCTGCAATTTGATTTTCATTTGCTGTGGGTACAATTTTGTATTGTTATGCATGTGACACCAATCGAATTTGGCTGTACTCAATACATATTGTACTGATAGTATGGCAACTATCAGTTAACCTGATCAAGATCTTCCTTATGTGTGTTGCAGGGTAACAATGGGAGACACTGCGGTTTACCATCGAGGTTTGTTCAAGCAGGGTCATTTGGCTAATAGCACATTATTGTGCAGTTGCAGGAATCATTCTAATATTTAGGTTTCTTACAATTTGGTCTTGCACATGTAGGTCCTGCTGTTAGAGGCTTAGACCCACCGTTCGATTCATTTTGCATATGGGGAAATGAGATGTCCATGAATATCAGTCAAGTCAAGAAACCCAGAAAGATTGTTAGGATGAAGAAACTTGCGACGAATAATAGCAAGATCTTTGTTTGCACAATGAAGAAGACACCAGTCAACTATAGGATGGTACCAACTCTTTTACCTTGTTTTTACCCCTTGCGCCATTTCAAAATTTTCAACAGCGATTTATGCATAGCTTTGTTTTCAGTACTTTTCAAAGCAGTTCACCGATGATTACCTCTCAAACCACCTGCATGGTCAAGAGGCGAGGGAGGTATTCATTCAACACCCATGGTACAATATTGAAGTCTTGCTGAAGAGGACGATGGTTGGGCGGGCAATTATCCATAGCCACTGGCCTAAAGTTGCAAGGACATTCAACATCACTGAAGGCTCAATATTTGCCTTCCACTTCTGCAGTTTCCCAAATGAGATTCATCTGTCTATTTACCGTGTATGATGCTACTTTCCAAAGGTTTTTTACGCTGCATATGAAACTTGGTGCTGTTGTATAATGGCGTAACTGAGTGCCGAAGCTATCTGATGTAATTCGATTAAGAAATCCTAGTTGCTTTTATACGGATATGAAATATCTGGCGTGTTTTATAAGAAATATCAGTTTGATTAGTACATGGATTATCAATAATAGGCTAATTACCCTGCTTATTGGGGGTTTCTATTGCAAACGGTTACTCAGACAACACCATGGGTGATGAACTCAAACAACCCGCACGGTTTCTAGAAAGTAGGCGTGTTCGATCAACTAACAATCACACACGGCTTCCGGCAGCAAACTGTTTGCGTTAGGCCACCTTGCACAAACGTTTCCACACAAAGAACTGTGTGGGATGTACATACCTACGGAAATGATTTTCTGGGATTCACCGTGTGGGATGTACATACCTACGGAAATGATTCCTGGGATTCACCGTGTGGGATGTACATACCTACGGAAATGATTTCTGGGATTCACCGTGTGGGATGTACATACCTACGGAAATGATTTCTGGGATTCACCGTGTGGGATGTACATACCTACGGAAATGATTTCTGTGATTCACCGTGTGGGATGTACATACCTACGGAAATTATTTCTGGGATTCACCGTGTGGGATGTACATACCTACGGAAATGATTTCGGGGATTCACCGTGTGGGATGTACATACCTACGGAAATGATTTCTGGGATTCACCGTGTGGGATGTACATACCTACGGAAATGATTGGGTTTCGATGCCTCGCCCGATCGCACACGGCCCCAGCCTGGGTCCCAAGAGGGCCTATCCACGACGATTTCTGGGTCATGTGGGAAGGTCACCCTATCGCACACACTCACTTGGCGACGGTTCCAAATGCCGTCGCGGAAAGGGGTTTTAAACCGTTTGTTTAGGACGTCGCTGTACCCGTGGTAGGAATTTTTTTTGAAATTGCATGCTACGTTCCCCAACAGTGGCATCCAAGCCAGGTCTATGCGTAGATGATATGCACGTGTAGAACACAAAGAGTTGTGGGCGATAATAGTCATACTGCTTACCACCAACGTCTTATTTTGACTCGGCGGCATTGTTGGATGAAGCGGCCCGGACCAACCTTACATGACCACGTTCATGAGACCGGTTCCACCGACGGACATGCAACTTGTTTTGCATAAAGGTGGCTAGTGGGTGTCTGTTTCTCCAACTTTAGTTGAATCGAATTTGACTATGGCCGGTTCTTGTTGAAGGTTAAAACAACATACTTGATGAAAAATCATTGTGGTTTTGATGCGTAGGTAAGAACGGTTCTTGCTAGAAGCCCGTAGCAGCCACGTAAAACTTGCAACAACAAAGTAGAGGACGTCTAACTTGTTTTTGCAGGGCATGTTGTGATGTGATATGGTCAAGACATGATGTGATATAAGTTATTGTATGAGATGATCATGTTTTGTAAAAGTTATCGGCAACTGGCAGGAGCCTTATGGTTGTCGCTTTATTGTATGAAATGCAATCGCCATGTAATTGCTTTACTTTATCACTATGCGGTAGCGATAGTTGTAGAAGCAATAGTTGGCGATACGACAAACACGCTACAATGGAGATCAAGGTGTCAAGGCGGTGATGATGGAGATCATGATGGTGCTTTGGAGATGGAGATCAAAGGCACAAGATGATGATGGCCATATCATGTCACATATTTTGATTGCATGTGATGTTTATCTTTTATGCATCTTATTTTGCTTAGTACGGCGGTAGCATTATAAGATGATCCCTCACTAAATTTCAAGGTATAAGTGTTCTCCCTGAGTATGCACTGTTGCGACAGTTCATCGTGCCGAGACACCACATGATGATCGGGTGTGATAAGCTCTACGTTCACATACAATGGGTGCAAGAAAGTTTTGCACGTGCGGAATACTCGGGTTAAACTTGACGAGCCTAGCATGTACAGACATGGCCTCGGAACACTGGAGACCGAAAGGTCGAATGTGAATCATATAGTAGATATGATCAACATAGAGATGTTCACCATTGAAAACTACTCCATCTCACGTGATGATCAAACATGGTTTAGTTGATATGGATCACATGATCATTTAGATGACTCGAGGGATGTCTATCTAAGTGGGAGTTCTTAAGTAATATGATTAATTGAACTTAATTTATCATGAACTTAGTCCTGATAATATTTGCATATCTATGTTGTAGATCAATAGCTCGCGTATAGCTCCTCTGTTTTATTTTTGATATGTTTCTAGAGAAAACTAAGCTGAAAGATGATAGTAGCAATGATGCAGACTGGGTCCGTGATCTGAGGATTATCCTCATTGCTGCACAGAAGAATTATGTCCTTGATGCATCGCTAGGTGACAAACATATTGCAGGAGCAGATGCAGACATTATGAATGTTTGACAAGCTCGGTATGATGACTACTTGATAGTTTAGTGCACCATGCTTTACAGCTTAGAACCAGGACTTCAAAAATGTTTTGAACGCCATGGAGCATATGAGATGTTCCAAGAGCTGAAAATGATATTTCAGACTCATGCCCGTGTTAAGAGGTATGAGACCTCTGACAAGTACTTTGCCTACAAGATGGAGGAGAATAGCTCAGCTAGTGAGCATGTGCTCAGAATGTCTGGGTACTACAATCGCTTGAATCAAGTGGGAGTTAATCTTCTAGATAAGATAGTGATTGACAGAGTTCTCTAGTCACTATCACCAAGTTACTAGAACTTCGTGATGAACTATAATATGCAAGGGATGATGAAAACGATTCCCAAGCTCTTCGTGATGCTGAAATCAGCGAAGGTAGAAATAAGGAAATGGCATCAGGTGTTGATGGTTAACAAGACAACTAGTTTCGAGAAAAAGGGCAAGGGAAAGAAAGGGAACTTCAAGAATGACAAGCAAGTTGTCACTCCCGTGAAGAAGCCCAAACCTAGACCCAAGCCTGAAACTGAGTGCTTCTACTACAAAGGAAATGGTCACTGGAAGCGGAACAACCCCAAATACTTGGTGAATAAGAAGGATGGCAAGTGAACAAAGGTATATTTGATATACATGTTATTGATGTGTACTTTACTAGTGTTCACAGTAGCCCCTCGCTATTTGATATCGGTTCAGTTGCAAAGATTTGTAGCTCGAAAGAGCAGTTGCAAAATGAACAGATACTAGTTGAGGGCGAGGTGACGATGTGTGTTGGAAGTGATTCCAAGGTTGATAGGATCACCATCGCACACTCCCTTTACCTTCGGTATAAGTATTGAACCTAAAATAAATGTTATTTGGTGTTTGCGTTGACCATGAATATGATTGGATCATGTTTATTGCAATACGGTTATTCATTTAAGTCAGAGAATAATTGTTATTCTGTTTACATGAATAAAACCTTCTGTGGTCATACACCCAAGGTGAATGGTTTATTGAATCTCGATCGTAGTGATAGACATATTCATAATATTGATGCCAAAAGATGCAAAGTTGATAATGATAGTGCAACATACTAGTGGCACTGCCGTTTAGGTCATATTGGTGTAAAGCGCATAAAGAAAATCCTTGCGGATGGACTTCTGGAATCACGTGATTATGAATCATTTGATGCTTGCGAACCATGCCTGATGGGCAAGATGACTAAGACTCCGTTCTCCGGAACAATGGAACGAGCCACTGACTTATTGGAAATAATACATACCGATGTATGTGGTCCGATGAGTGTTGAGGCTCGCGAAGGGTATCGTTATTTTCTGACCTTCACAGATGATTTGAGCAGATATGGGTATATCTACTTAATGAAACACAAGTCTGAAACATTTGAAAAGTTCAAAGAATTTCAGAGTGAAGTTGAGAATCATCGTAACAAGAAAATAAAGTTTCTACGATCAGATCATGGAGGCGAATATTTGAGTTACGAGTTTGGCCTTCATTTAAAACAATGTGGAATAGTTTCACAACTCACGCCACCTGGAACACCACAGCGTAATGGTGTGTCCGAACATCGTAACCGTACTTTATTAGATATGGTGCAATCTATGATGTCTCTTACCGATTTACCACTATCGTTTTGGGGTTATGCATTAGAGACATCTGCATTCACATTAAATAGGGAACCATCTAAATCCGTTGAGACGACACCGTATGAACTGTGGTTTGTCAAGAAACCTAAGGTGTCGTTTCTTAAAGTTTGGGGTTGCGATGCTTATGTGAAAAAGATTCAGCCCGATAAGCTCGAACCCAAATATGAGAAGTGCATCTTCATAGGATACCCAAAAGAAACTGTTGGGTACACCTTCTATCACAGATCCGAAGGCAAGATCTTTGTTGCTAATTAAGAATGGATCCTATCTAGAGAAGGAGTTTCTCTCGAAAGAAGTGAGTGGGAGGAAAGTAGAACCTGATGAGGTAATTGTGCCTTCTCTCGAATTGGAAAGTAGCTCATCACAAAAAACTGTTCCTGTGGTGCCTACACCAACTCGAGAGGAAGCTAATGATAATGATCATGAAACTTCAGACCAAGTTGCTACCGAACATCGTAGGTCAACCAGAGCACGTTCCGCACCAGAGTGGTACGGTAATGCTGTTCTAGAAGTCATGTTACTTGACCATGACGAACCTACGAACTATGAGGAAGCGATGATGAGCCCAGATTCCACAAAATTGCTTGGGGCCATGAAATCTGAGATAGGATCCATGTATGAGAATAAAGTGTGGACTTTGGTGGACTTGCCCGATGATCGGCAAGCCATTGATAATAAATGGATCTTCAAGAGGAAGGTGGACGCTGATGGTAGTGTTACTATCTACAAAGCTCGACTTGTCGCAAAAGGTTTTCGACAAGTTCAAGTGTTGACTACGATGAGATTTTCTCACTCGTAGCGATGCTTAAGTCTGTCCGAATCATGTTAGCAATTGCCACATTTTATGAAATCTGGAAAATGGATGTCCAAATTGCATTCCTTAATGGATTTCTTGTATATGATGCAACCAGAAGGTTTTGTCAATCCTAAAGGTACTAACAAAAACATGCAAGCTCCAGCGATTCATCTATGGACTGGTGCAAGTATCTCATAGTTGGAATATATGCTTTGATGAGTTGATCAAAGCATATAGTTTTATACAGACTTGCGTCGAAGCCTGTATTTACAAAAAGTGAGTGGGAGCACTACAACCTTTCTGATAAGTATATGTGAATGACATATTGTTGATCGAAAATGATGTAGAATTTTCTGGAAAGCATAAAGGAGTGTTTGAAAGGACTTTTTTCAAAGAAAGACCTCGGTGAAGCTGCTTACATATTGAGCATCAAGATCTATAGAGATAGATCAAGACGCTTGATAAGATTTTTCAATGAGTATATACCTTGACAAGATTTTGAAGTAGTTCAAAATGGAACAATCAAAGAAGGAGTTCTTGCCTGTGTTGCAAGGTGTGAAGTTGAGTAAGACTCAAAACCCGACCACGGCAGAAAATAGAAAGGGAATGAAAGTCATTCCCTATGCCTCAGTCATAGGTTCTATGAAGTATGCTATGCTGTGTACCAGACCTATTGTGTACCTTGCCATGAGTTTGGCAAGGGGGTACGATAGTAATCCAGGAGTGGATCACTGGACAGCGGTCAAAGTTATCCTTAGTTACCTACGAGGACTAAGGAAATATTTCTTGGTTATGGAGGTGATAAAGAGTTCATTGTAAAGAGTTACATCGATGCAAGATTTTACATCAATCCAGATGACTCTAAGTCTCAATCTGGATACATATTGAAAGTGGGAGCAATTAGCTAGAGTAGCTCCATGCAGAGCATTGTAGACATAGAAAATTTGGAAAATACATACGGATCTGAATGTGGCAGACCCGTTGACTAGACCTCTCTCACAAGCAAAACATGATCACACCTTAGTACTCTTTGGGTGTTAATCACATGGCAATGAGAAATAGATTACTGACTCTAGTAAACCCTTTGAGTGTTGGTCACATGGCGATGTGAACTATGGGTGTTAATCACATGGTGATGTGAACTATTGGTGTTAAATCACATGGCGATATGAACTAGATTGTTGACTCTAGTGCAATTGGAGACTGAAGGAAATATGCTCTAGAGGCAATAAAAGTTGTTATTTTATATTTCCTTATATCCTGATAAATGTTTATTATTCATGCTAGAATTGTATTAACCGGAAACTTGATACATGTGTGGATACATAGACAAAACACCGTGTCCCTAGTAAGCCTCTACTAGACTAGCTCATTAATCAAAGATGGTTGAGTTTCCTAACCCATAGACATGTGTTGTTATTTGATGAACGCGGTCACATAATTAGAGAATGATGTGATGGACAAGACCCATCCGTTAGCTTAGCATAACGATCGTGAAGTTTTATTGCTATTGCTTTCTTCATGACTTATACATATTCCTGTGACTATGAGATTATGCAACTCCCGAATACCGGAGGAACAACTTGTGTGCTATCAAACGTCACAACGTAACTGGGTGATTATAAATATGCTCTACAGGTGTCTCTGAAGGTGTTTGTTGGGTTGGCATAGATAAAGATTATGATTTGTCACTCTGAGTATCGGAGAGGTATCTCTGGGCCCTCTTGGTAATGCACATCACTATAAGCCTTGCAAGAAATGTGACTAATGAGTTAGTTACAGGATGATGCATTACGGAACGAGTAAAGACACTTGCCGGTAACGAGATTGAACTAGGTATGATGTTACCGACGATCAAATCTCGGGCAAGTAACATACCGATGACAAAGGGAATAACATATGTTGTTATTGCGGTTTGACCGATAAAGATCTTCGTAGAATATGTAGGAAACCATATGAGCATCCATGTTCCGTTGTTAGTTATTGACCGGAGATGTGTCTCAGTCATGTCTACATAGTTCTCGAACCCGTAGGGTCCGCACGCTTAACGTTCGATGACGATTTGTATTATGAGTTATGTGTTTTGGTGACCGAAGTTTGTTCGAGTCCCCGATGAGATCACGGACATGACGAGGAGTCTCGAAATGGTCGAGAGGTAAAGATTGATATATTGGAAGGTAGCATTCGGACACCGGAAGGGTTCCGGAGTGTATCGGGTACATACCGGAGTACCGGAGGGGTTACCGGAACCCCCCAGGGAAAGATATGGGCCATAGGAGGGAGGCTAACCAGGATGTCGAATTGGTTTAGGGAAGGGGGCACCACCCCTTTCCTTCTCCTACTCCCTCTCCTTCCCCCTTTCCACCTCCATGAGAAGGAAAAGAAGGGGGGCCGAATCCTACTAGGACTAGGAGTCCTAGTAGGACTCCCCCTTATGGCGTGCCCCCTTGGGCGGCCTCCTCCCTCTCCCTCTTTTATATACGGGGGCAGGGGGCACCCCATAGCACATCAATTGTTATCTTAGCCGTGTGCGGTGCCCCCTCCACAGTTTACTCCTCCGGTCATAGCGTCGTAGTGCTTAGGCGAAACCCTGCGCGGATCACATCACCATCACCGTCACCACACCGTCGTGCTGACGGAACTCTCCCTCGACCCTCTGTTGGATCAAGAGTTCGAGGGACGTCATCGACCTGAACGTGTGCTGAACTCGGAGGTGCCGTACGTTCGGTACTAGATCGGTTGGATCATGAAGACGTTCGACTACATCAACCGCGTTAACCTAACGCTTCCGCTTTCGGTCTATGAGGGTACGTGGACACACTCTCCCCTCTCATTGCTATGCATCTCCTAGATAGATCTTGCATGAGCGTAGGAATGTTTTTTGAAATTGCATGCTACGTTCCCCAACATATATAGGCATCTGTCACGGGCTCAACACTTGAGACTTGCACGGACCCTAAAGCCCAAAATCTGTGCGCCCGGGATCCGAGTCCGAGCAGAATCACATCTGACTCGTGGAGTCTGATCCGGCCTCACAGGCTCCTTCCCTTAAGCGCGCGACCCCTTAGGTTCAAGTTGGCTTGGTCGCAGGTCGGATCACCTCCGACCTGCTCGGCTGGTAGCAGCCTCTAGCAAGGCGTGCCGACCACCAAGCAGACAATGAAGCCGGTTGGCGAACCTGTACATCACACTTCCATTCCTTTTGCCACACGATATATGTTGTCGGCCTCAAGGCGAGTCTGTCATCCTTGTGCTAGCCTGACCTCTTTCTCGTTCCAGTGATGCCGACCACAAACTGGATTATCTCATAATCCTTGTCACATGGCTATGCTTATCCTGGTCGGATCACACGAGGGGCCCAGAGTATATCTCTCCTGATCGGAGGGGCAAATCACATATTGCTCGACCATGTCTCGCAGCATGGGTCTGGACAAGTCTGAAACCTACCTTTGTAACTACCCAGTCACGGAATAGCCTTTGGTCGGCCCAAAGCAGGTCTGTCACCATCCCGAGTACATGTGCTAGCTCAGGTCTTAGGACATAGAACGTATGTTGTACTAGAGACTCACATATGACATATCGCTGCGTCTCATAGTTGGGTCTGTCCGACTCAGACCTTATCTCGACTCGGATCCGACTACGTCGAATCCAACCAGATCCTTCCGAGTCCATATTATCCGGTTGGCATCCAATGCTTCATGGCTAGTGAGACCAAGCCATCGACCGTGTTATATGCTAGTCTAGTCGGCTGCGCGTCCACACAACCCTTTCGACTAGGGACCTTTTAGGACAGTCATCATACAACACATAGTCCCACAAACAAGTCACATACTTGCTGATACACATCATTGATAATGTCCAAGGACTATCTTTATTCATAAACACATAGATAATATCATCATACATGATTGCCTCTAGGGCATATCTCCAACAGTAGGCGAGGAACCCGACAGCATGACGAAGACCGGCGGGGACGATGGCGTTCCCGCGCCAACGGAGGCGGCGCAACGCATACCACGGAAGGGCAACGCACGAGGACGGCGGAGTGGACCCCAGGACGCGGCGCTATGACCAGAAGGGGCCCAGCGACATCGGGCGGGTCGGGGCGACGACGGTAAGACCTCGGGACGGCGGCGGTGACTGCGGCCTGCGGCGCTATGGCCTGAAGGGGTGGCGCAGCGGCGGAGTGCGGGTTGGTGCTGTCGCGGGGACGGCCTCGGGCGGCGGCGGGGATCACGTGCCACGCTCGCTACGGCCCAAATGGCTGCAGCGGCAGCAGGTGGGTCGATGCAGCTGCGGGGAGAACCACGGGGAGGCGGCGCTGCGGCCCGACAGGGCAACACAACGGCATGCGTTGTACTCGGGACAATCTTCATGGGACCTACGGAGGAGCGCGCAACTGACGACCCCGATCGGTCGCACGGCGTGGGTGGGGCGGATCGTGGCGCGGATAGGTGATCAATTCGATCGCGCACGGGATCATGGACGCCGCTCGGTGGAGGCGGGGTGGTGGTGGACACTACTAGAAAAATAGCTATAGCCAATATGGACACTAATGGCGCACTATACATGTGGTGCGTCATTACTAAATAGTAATGGCGCACCATGTGTAGGTGCGCCATTAATAACCAAAACAGTAATGGCGCACCAGGTGAAAAGTGCGCCATTACTAAGTTTGACCTAGGTTTGACCCAGTCATACACATACTAATGGCACACTTTGTATAGGTGCGCCATTACTAAGTTGACATAGTAATGGCGCACCTTTACAAAGTGCGCCATAACTATGTGTATGACTGGGTCAAACCTTGGTCAAACTTTGTAATGGCGCACTTTGCATAGGTGCGCCATTACTAATGGCGCACCTATACAAAGTGCGCCATTACTAACTTTGACCAAGATTTGATCAAGTCATACACATAGTAATAACGCACTTTGTGAAGGTGCGCCATTACTAACTTTCTAGGTGGCCGAAAATTTCATCAAATGCACCCCGTGGACCGCATTTTTAGTTTTAAAAAAATAAAAGAAAATGATGGAAATGTAAAAAAAATAAAAGAAAATAAGTTTCCCATGTGATATGTGGTCTAGTTGTTGGGAACCCCGTTGAAGATTTTTAGAATCCCAAAAAACCTAACAGAATAAAAGATATGGGGCTTTTAAGATCTGGAGGGGGGAAATGGAAAAAATTTCAAACTTAGTAATGGCGCACCATTTGCTAGGTGCGCCACTAGTAACAGAAAAAAATATTTTTGAATTTTTTTTGGAAAAAATGTTCAAAATATGATACGTAATATGACCGGGAAGTTTGAAATATTTTTTCAAAATTTCATCATACTCATGAACATGAACAAAGTCCTAGACATCAACAAGGTTTAATAGGATTGATATGATAGATGTATCAATAAGTGCCTGTTAAGTGAGCTGGTGCTGGGGTTGGATAGAACTGAGAAGTTAAGCGTGCTGGGCTGGAGTAGTGTGAGGATGGGTGACCTTCCGGGAAGTTTGACCACGAAGTATGATTTGACTTGAGATTAAGCATATTGACCCGAGATTAAGGAAAAAACGAAAAGAAAATTGAAATTTTTTTTTCTGAAAAAAAATTTGTTAGTAATGGTGCACTTCTATGTGGTGCGCCATTACTAAGTCAGATAGTAATGGCGCACTTCTAGGCATAGTAATGGCGCACTGCGCCATTACTATCTGTGAATTTGGTGCGCCATTACTAACAGTTACTAATGGCGTGCTAGTAATGGCGCACCTATAGTGCGCCATTAATAGCCTATTTTCTAGTAGTGGGAGGCCGAGCTGAAACCGGCGAGGACGGCCGGCGTGTGATGACGGACGGATGAGCGCGTCGGTGCCTGAGCGGCCAGCACCGGGCGGCGAACGCAACGCGGTGTGGAGACGGCCGTACATACGTAGCGGAGGCGGAGGCGGGATGGTGATGCAGGAGTCCCGGTCGGAGTAGGGCGGTAACGACTGACGCATGACGATGGACGTGCAGAGGCGCAGACGACGGCCGTGACAGGCCTCCTGTCGCGCGAAGGCTCCGGGTCGGAGAACTGGCCAGCCGGTGTCGGAGTAGAGGCGCGGGGTCGATGGCGGCGGCGGCCAACGCAAACCGATCGTAGATCGGAAAACCAAAAAGAAAACACCGATCAAAACGACCGCGAGAGACAAAAATCCGAATCAAAGAATCGGGAAAAAGACTCTCTAAGGCAGCCGGTCAACATGACCGGCGGATGAACCCTAGGTACGGGCGGCACAGACCCCGTCGGCGGTCATGAAGGCCGATCGCCCGGGGGCGATGCGCGGGGCGGATGCGGCGAGCGATGGTTAGGGTTGAATCGGTTAGACTGATACCATGTTAGAAGAGATAGAAAGAGATTGGTGAAATTGATTGTTTATTGCTTGAGTCTCGTGAGCGACCAACTTAAAATACAAAACAGGGCAGGATCAGATTCTAGTCCATCTTATATTTCCTAATAATCAATATATTTAACAAATCTGTATATGGGCGGCTCTTGCTCATTATTTATCCCGATAGACATTTTAGTTGGGAAACTATCTGCTAGAAATTTTATGTGATGTATATGAAGTTGTCAGCTGTGTATCGACACACATATATATAGTTGCCTTTTCCCTTGCATAGCATGCCAACTTGCAACCAAATTCAGCGCCATTTGGTTATTGATTTGGTGTACCTGATGCTCCCGTGGGGTCAACTGATATTATACATTTTTATGCAGCAAAGTCAAATGCATAGTCCCCACAAAAAGAAAAGAAAGGTCAAACGCACGCATAGAGTTGAGAGAGTGTGTGTGAGATGGGAATTGTACTCGGTAACGGTGACTGTTCATTAGGCTAATCATCGTCGGAGTAATTTAGACTAGTGTCATGCATGTGATAGTTTATATTACTATCTTTATAGTGCAAAATAGTATTGTAGATGGTTGCATTTATTAGCTTGCAGGTCTATTTTTTTCTTAAAAAGTGCTACGTGATGGTAACATATTATGTTATTATAAACACTTCTCTCATTATTAACTACATGTCACATAAGCAACTTTGCCTTGGGGTGCGTTATGTTAGAGCACCTCTAACATTGACCGGCAAATTGGCTCCCGCATCCGTCCATGGAGAGAGGGGGTTAGTCCGCGGACACAGATGCAGGAGCCGGCCATCTAACGCTACCCGCATACATTTCAACCCGCATTTCAACTAACGGGACGAAACATCACAGTTTGGATAGAAAATAGCACAGATCATCCAAACATAGCATGCAAATAAGTCTAGTACAACAATAGTTTAAATTCAATGAGAAATAGTTCAAATTCAACGAGATTAATCGGATTTCAACAAGTTTTTCATGAACGAATCGTGTCATCCCACACATACTGCCCCTTCAGTTTCATCCAACAATGCATTTGTGTAAATGACTGCCCGTCTATCCTGTCGTACGGGCTACACAATGTGTAGAGTAACATTGAGTGAATGAATGATTCAATCAACAAGTTGAACAAGAAGAAGCAATACTTATGATCTCCACGGCTGCCTCCAGCCGATCAACCATGCCACAGAACTTGGTGATGGTGGTCTGGATGGTATACCATCGATACGATAACGACTTCATATTGCATTCATGGATGATGTGCATGTCATAGGGCGCAATGTGCTTTCGAGCATGAAACGAATCAATCACACGCTACCGGAAGAGCCCCCCTCTGCTCCTGCCTACTAAATCCGTGGATATAGCCAAGCACGCATCGCACACTGACTCATCCTCCATGCTCGAGTACCCTGCCATCCTTTGTACTGTAAAAAAAGGCATGAACTTCAAAAATAATCTCAATGGCATTTGGTCGAACATCTACCGGGCGTGGTGACCCCATGGACGTCGTCGTGAAGGGGGCGAAGGTACCTGTCTATGGACAGATCCTGGGTGGACGGCGCCGTAGTGCAAGGTTAGCGGGCACGTGGGTGGTGGTTGCGGACGTCTGGCAATGCCTGGGTGGCGGCCGGAGAGGGATAACGGTGGAGTCGGAGGAGGAGGGCGCGGATGCAAAGCAAGGGGGGCAGTGGCGGAGTGGAAGAGAATGAGACCGGGAGAGCGATTTGGGTGGGCCCGGGGTGTCGAAGTCTTACGTGGCT
>NC_057814.1:193484345-193532906 GCF_018294505.1 Triticum aestivum
ATTTACGGGGAAAAGTGCGTCCGGACCACTCTGCGTGCGGATACATGCACATATTGGATGACAAAACACGTCCAAAGCGCGCGGTCCAGACGGATGCGAGCGGTTTGAAGGCCCGCTTTGAAGATGCCCTTACTAGGTACCCCACTATAACCAGCCTTATGTTTAGCTGTATTGTTTGGGCTTTCACTGCCTTGCCAGGGATTATGCACAGCAGATTAGCAACCTCTCGACGATGGTCCATTATGTTTAGCTGTAGTGTCTGGGTTTTCACTGCCTCTTGCCAGGGAATGCTTTGGATCCATCTTACTTATGCTGTGCTTGTCGCCGAGATAAGAAACCATCTCCATTCTTTAATCTCTTTGTACGTGTTTGATACACGCCCTGCTCATTAATGCAACCATCTCCATTCTTTAATCTCTTTGTACGTGTTTGATACACGCCCTGCTCATTAATGCAACCATCTCCATTCTTTAATCTCTTTGTACGTGTTTGATACACGCCCTGCTCATTAATGCACTTAATCTGGTGGCCGATTGTGATGACCAGGCATGTGAAGTCCATTAAATGGAGTTGATACGGGGAGTAGCATATTTAGATCCTCTGACTTGGCAATCATATATAGCGTGACAGAGTGAATCACAGCCGTTGGCCCGAGAAAGCGTGCGTGCATCTGATGCTACAGTCGTTGCACTGCTCAGGCTTATTTGCTGTAGAAATCCACTCTCATTATAAATACATGAACATTATTAGCTCTTTACATTATCGCAAGTGTCTAGAGAAGCCGTCACCAAGATATCTGCCTAATAATTGCACTTCGGTGCCATGTTTAGTATGGAATATTCTGTTTGTGTAGATGGGTTTCTAGCTGTCAGAGGCATTGAGAGAATTTTCTTAATATAACGTATTTTACGTGCTTGTTCAGTTCACGATGGCTCATATTCATTTCTGTATAGTTTCCATGCATCTGTGATGTGAGACAGCTGGACCTTTTTGTTTTTGAGGGAAGGCCTAGCATTATTAACTAACAAAAAGTTTACATCATCAGCTAGTTTACCAAGGAGGGAACTAGGAGGATCACCATCTTAAGTACAAGAGTTTTTATTATGAAAACTGAATTGAGCTAGCTCATGAGCCAGACTATTAGCCTCTCTAAAACAGTGCTTAAAATTGACCTTCCCAATAGCTGTAGCCAAGTCCAAGCACTCTGCCTAAATTGTGTAGCGACATCCCACCATCTATTATGACCCGTGCAAAAGTTAATTACTTCCAAAGAATCGATTGCATGAAATTCCAGGGAGCTAGCAAATGCTAGTCCATCCCTCATGGCAAGAACCTCAGTAGTAACAACATCAACAACATAAGGATAATATGCACATGCACAAGCAGTTTTGAAGGCTCCGACTAGGCAACAGAGACTTATAGCAGTTTTGGTGGCTCTGATAGGAATTGGGTTGGTGGCTCTAAATGAAAGTTAGGCATAACGGATATTTCTCCATAATGGAGTCAGAGGCTGCGAATGGATGTGAGTTTGTGGCTTCGGACACTGTAAAATGTGAGAGATGGTATGGAAACGTTTGAGGTGTTTGAGTGATTTTGGAGTTTGATCTTAAGCACTTTGCAAGAAAACTATGACCTCACAAATTTGACCACCCTTCGATCACCAAAATCTAAAACCTAGGAAATGGTCCTTAGTCTTGCCACAACTTGTACGTGAAGAATTGGGGGGAGGGGTCTTTTCAAACTTGGACTAAAAATCACTTAGTGTGAACATTAGTCCCTTTAATCAAGATTTCATATATCATCAAAACTCAATAGGGCACAATGGATACATTTTCATGGCTTCAAAGGAACCTCACTTGTTCATGAAGATGGTGTAAGGGTCTGCGGACTTACGCAAGCATAGATCGGATGGTGGTGGATCAACACCTCAGCCAAAAAGGACGAAGAAGAAACTGACAAAAGAGAGCCTCATGGGTTGATTCCTTCGTCATGGTGCTTCAAGGGACTGATGTCAACATCATCGAATGGTGGTAAGGCTTGAGGTAGCCGTGGACCACAACAGTGTTTGGGACACCCGTGGGATGTCGTCAATGTTCACGACACACATAGGGTTCCATGTTGGACCCGCCAAGCCCATCCACATATGTGGTGGTGCCTCCTTCCGCTCACCCCATCTCCCCTACTGTCGGCGGCGCCTCCCTCCTCTCATCCCACCTCTGCTTAGCCTCCAAGCGCCAACGCCTCCCATGGTTAATATTTCTTGCAAGAACCAAAGCTCATGCACTTTCGTCACCCATAGTTTCGAAGTCATCCTCCTTGCCCTCTACGTGACAACTTGATGTGGGTTGTAGTTGATGGCAGTGGTCAAACGGGAGGGCCTACAACGCGGTGGCGGTGGCAGTGGCAGGCTCGGTTGAGAGGTGGCACATCATGTTGCGAGGTTGATGTGGAGGGAATGCAGATCCAATTACGATTGTAGGGGATGTGCGGCCAATGGTTAGGTCAGCATGACCGTAGGGGCATGGCATGGTGGCAGTGACACTATCTCCTGTTTGTTCCTCTCAAGACTCATAGCACACGAGAGCGCGGAGTGAAGGCCAACAGAATGAGTGGTGCTTGGCTACGCTTGATGGACGGGGCCAAAATAACAAATCGACTCATTTCTTTTTCATGAATCAACCAGACATGGTTACTTCCAGCCTCATTCTCTCCACCTCTCCCCTTCCCGTCTCCCTCGAGCATCATCTCCTCCTCAGACCTCTCTCTCCACCAGATTCGGCGGCCTCGCCGGCCTGTGAGGTGCGAGGGGGAAGTCCCCTCTCCCATTGTGCAGTAGTAATAGATATTTTTGCGACCTTAATGGCTAGGTTGGGGTGTTCCTCAATGGTATGGAGCCACCGTCGAGCTCCTCTTGGGGCCGTCCTTGGCATGGTCTTCCTCGTCGATGGATTCTTCTAGATTCGTCCCGATGGTGCCCTCATAAATAACCTCCCTTTTTATCCAGTTCTCTTAGATATTTTCTCCCCTTCGGATTCTTAGCACGGAGGTGGTGCGAAGCTATCGAGGAAGGGTTGCATCTGGGATTCCACTTGATTGAATCCCCTTTCCTATCCTTTGATCTCTTGATAGATTATCCCCACTGGATCTATGGGGATTAAAAAAAAATCACTTAATCCATAGATATTGTTATGTTGTGATCCAAATTCATATATAAGTACAAAAGGCTAACTTTTGACGAGCGGAGTGGAGGCCCGTTGACGGGAGGCTTGGGCCGGAGCGGATCAGTATTGACCTAGGTAACCGTTGTTATATATGTTGGAAATATGCCCTAGAGGCAATAATAAATGGTTATTATTATATTTCTTTGTTCATGGTAATTGTCTATTATTCATGCTATAATTGTATTGTCCGGAAATCGTAATACATGTGTGAATACATAGACCACAACCTGTCCCTAGTAAGCCTCTAGTTGACTAGCTCGTTGATGAACAGATAGTCATGGTTTCCTGACTATGGACATTGGATGTCATTGATAACGGGATCACATCATTAGGAGAATGATGTGATGGACAAGACCCAACTTAAGCATAGCATAAAAGATCGTGTAGTTTCGTTTGCTAGAGCTTTTCCAATGTCAAGTATCTTTTCCTTAGACCATGAGATCGTGCAACTCCCGGATACCGTAGGAGTGCTTTGGGTGTGCCAAACGTCACAACGTAACTGGGTGACTATAAAGGTGCATTACGGGTATCTCCGAAAGTGTCTGTTGGGTTGGCACGGATTGAGACTGGGATTTGTCACTCCGTGTAAACGGAGAGGTATCTCTGGGCCCACTCGGTAATGCATCATCATAATGGGCTCAATGTGACTAAGGCGTTAGTCACGGGATCATGCATTGCGGTACGAGTAAAGAGACTTGCCGGTAACGAGATTGAACTAGGTATTGGGATACCGACGATCGAATCTCGGGCAAGTAACATACCGTTTGACAAAGGGAATTGCATACGGATTGATTGAATCCTCGACACCGTGGTTCATCCGATGATATCATCGTGGAACATGTGGGAGCCAACATGGGTATCCAGATCCCGCTGTTGGTTATTGACCGGAGAGGCGTCTCGGTCATGTCTGCATGCCTCCCGAACCCGTAGGGTCTACACACTTAAGGTCCGGTGACGCTAGGGTTGTAGAGATATATGTATGCGGAAACCCGAAAGTTGTTCGGAGTCCCGGATGAGATCCCGGACGTCATGAGAGGTTCCGGAATGGTCCGGAGGTAAAGATATATATATGGGAAGTCTTATTTTGGTCGCCGGAAAAGTTTCGCGCTTTATCGGTATTGTACCGGGAGTGCCGAAAGGGGTCCGGGGGTCCACCAAGGGGGTCCACCAGCCCCGGGGGGCCACATGGGCTGTAAGGGGTGCGCCTTGGCCTATATGGGCCAAGGGCACCAGCCCCAAGAGGCCCATGCGCAAGAGATAAGAAAAAAAGGGGAGAGTCCTAAAGGGGGAAGGCACCTCCGAGGTGCCTTGGGGGGGAAGGACTCCCCCCTGGCCGCACCCTTCCTTGGAGGAAGGGGCAAGGCTGCGCCCCCCCTCTACCTTGGCCCTATATATAGTGGGGGGAAGGGAGGGCAGCAAGATCTAAGCCTTGGGCGCCTCCCTCCTCCCCTGCAACACCTCTCTCTCTCTCGCAAAAGCTTGCGAAGCCCTGCCGGAGAGCCGCTACATCCACCACCACGCCGTCGTGCTGTTGGATCTCCATCAACCTCTCCTTCCCCCTTGCTGGATCAAGAAGGAGGAGACGTCGCTGCACCGTACGTGTGTTGAACGCGGAGGTGCCGTCCGTTCGGCACTCGGTCATCGGTGATTTGGATCACGGCGAGTACGACTCCGTCATCCACGTTCATTGGAACGCTTCCGCTCGCGATCTACAAGGGTATGTAGATCCAATCCTTTCCCCTCGTTGCTAGTAGACTCCATAGATGCATCTTGGTGAGTGTAGGAAAATTTTAAATTATGCTACGATTCCCAACAGTGGCATCATGAGCCAGGTTTATGCGTAGTTACTATGCACGAGTAGAACACAAAGCAGTTGTGGGCGTTGAGTTTGCCAATTCTTCTTGCCGCTACTAGTCTTTTCTTGTTTCGGCGGCATTGTAGGATGAAGCGGCCCGGACCGACCTTACACGTACTCTTACGTGAGACAGGTTCCACCGACTGACATGCACTAGATGCATAAGGTGGCTAGCGGGTGTCTGTCTCTCCTACTTTAGTCGGAACGGATTCGATGAAAAGGGTCCTTATGAAGGGTAAATAGAAATTGGCAAATCACGTTGTGGTCATACGTAGGTAAGAAACGTTCTTGCTAGAAACCTACAAACCACGTAAAAACTTGCAACAACAATTAGAGGACGTCTAACTTGTTTTTGCAGCAAGTGCTATGTGATATGATATGGCCAGAAGATGTGATGAATGATATATGTGATGTATGAGATTGATCATATTCCTGTAATAAGAATCACGACTTGCATGTCGATGAGTATGACAACCGGCAGGAGCCATAGGAGTTGTCTTTATTATTTTGCATGACCTGCGTGTCATTGAATAACGCCATGTAAATTACTTTACTTGTTGCTAAACAAGTTAGCCATAGAAGTAGAAGTAATCGTTGGCGTGACGACTTCATGAAGACACAATGATGGAGATCATGGTGTCATGCCGGTGACAAAGATGATCATGGTGCCCCGAAGATGGAGATCAAAGGAGCATAATGATATTGGCCATATCATGTCACTATTTGATTGCATGTGATGTTTATCATGTTTTTGCATCTTATTTGCTTAGAACGACGGTAGCAAGTAGGATGATCCCTTATAATAATTTCAAGAAAGTGTTCACCCTAACTGTGCACCGTTGCGAAGGTTCGTTGTTTCGAAGCACCACGTGATGATCGGGTGTGATAGATTCTTACGTTCGAATACAACGGGTGTTGACGAGCCTAGCATGTATAGACATGGCCTCGGCACACACGCAATACACTTAGGTTGACTTGACGAGCCTAGCATGTACAGACATGGCCTCGGAACACAGAGGACCGAAAGGTCGAGCATGAGTCGTATAGAAGATACGATCAACATGGAGATGTTCACCGATCTTGACTAGTCCGTCTCACGTGATGATCGGACACGGCCTAGTTAAACTCGGATCATGTTTCACTTAGATGACTAGAGGGATGTCTATCTGAGTGGGAGTTCATAATCAAATGAACTTCATTATCATGAACATAGTCAAAAAGGTATTTGCAAATTATGTCATAGCTTGCGCTTTAGTTCTACTGGTTAATATATGTTCCTAGAGAAAATTTAGTTGAAAGTTGGTAGTAGCAATTATGCGGACTGGGTCCGTAAACTGAGGATTGTCCTCATTACTGCACAGAAGGCTTATGTCCTTAATGCACCGCTCGGTGTGCTGAACCTCAACGTCGTCTGTAGATGTTACGAAACATCTGACATACACGTTTTGATGACTACGTGATAGTTCAATGCGTAATGCTAATGGTTTAGAATTGTGGCACAAGAGACGTTTTTGAAACGTCGCAGAACATATGAGATGTTCCGAAGACTGAAATAGGGATTTCAGACTAGTGCCCATGTCAAGAGGTATGAGACCTCTGACAAGTTTCTTAAGCCTGCAAACTAAGGGGGAAAAGCTCAATCGTTGAGCGTGTGCTCAGATTGTCTGAGTGCCACAATCGCTTGAATCGAGTGGGAGTTAATCTCCCAGATGAGATAGTGATAGTTCTCCATAGTCACTGCCACCAAGCTAGTAGAGCTTCGTGATGAACTATAACATATCAAGGATAGTTATGATGATCCTTGAGCTATTCGCGATGTTTGACACCGCGAGAGTAGAAATCAAGAAGGAGCATCAATTGTTGATGGTTAGTAAAACCACTAGTTTAAGAAGGGCAAGGGAAAAAGGGATACTTCATGAAACAGCAAGTCGTTTGCTGCTCTAGTGAAGAATCCCAAGGTTGAACCCAAACCCGAGACTAAGTGCTTCTGTAATGAGAGGAACGGTCACTAAAGCAGTACTACCCTAGATACTTGGTAGATGAGAAGGCAGGCAAGGTCGACAGAAGTATATTGGATATACGTTATATGAATGTGTACTTTACTAGTACTCCTAGCAGCACCAGGGTATTAGATACTGGTTCGGTTGCTAAGTGTTAGTAACTCGAAATAAAAGCTGCGGAATAAATGGAGACTAGCTAAAGGTGAGATGACGATATGTGTTGGAAGTGTTTCCAAGGTTGATGTGATCAAGCATCGCATGCTCCCTCTACCATCGAGATTTGGTGTTTGCGTTGAACATGATTGGATTATGTTTACCGCAAAACGGTTATTCATTTAAGGAGAATAATGGTTACTCTGTTTATTTGAATAATACCTTCAATGGTCTTGCACCTAAAATGAATCTCAATCGTATTGATACACATGTTCGTGCCAAAAGATATAAAATAGTAATGATAGTACCACATACTTGTGGCACTGCAATTTGAGTCATATTGGTATAGAACGCATGAAGAAGCTCCATGTAGATGGATCTTTGGACTCAGTCGTTTTTGAAAAGATTGAGACATGCGAACCATGTCTATTGGTATATATGCATGAAGAAACTCCATGCAGATGGATCGTTTGGACTCACTTGATTTTGAATCACTTGAGACATGCAAATCATACCACATGGGCAAGATGACTGAAAGGCCTCGTTTTCAGTAAGATGGAACAAGAGAGCAACTTATTGGAAGTAATACATTTTGATGTATGCAGTCCAATGAGTGCTGAGGCATGCAGTGGATATCGTTGTGTTCTTACTTCACAGATGATTTTAGTAGATGCTGAGTGTATTTACTTGATGAAACACAAGTCTGAATTATTGAAATGTTCAAGTAATTTCAGAGTGAAGTTGAAGATCATCGTGACAAGAGGATAAAATGTCTGTGATATGATCATAGAGATGAGTATCTGAGTTACGAGTTTGGCACACAATTGAGACATTGTGGAAAGTGTTTCACAATTAATACCGCCTGGAACACCATAGTGTGATGGTGTGTCCGAACATCATAACTGCACCCTATTGGATATGGTGCATACCATGATGTTTCTTATCAAATTACCACTATCGTTTATGGGTTAGGCATTAGAGACAACCGCATTCACTTTGAAAGGGGCACCACGCAATTCCGTTGAGACGACACCGTTTATAGAAACCTAAGTTGTCGTTTCTTAAAAGTTTGGGGCTGCGATGCTTATGTGAAAAAGTTTCAGGTGATAAGCTCGAACCCAAAGCGGATAAATGCATCTTCATAGAATACCCAAAAACAGTTGGGTATACCTCCTATTTCAGATCTGGAAGCAAAAGTAATTGCTTCTAGAAACGAGTCCTTTCTCGAGGAAAAGTTTCTCTCGAAAGAATTGACTGGGAGGATGGTGGAGACTTGATAAGGTTATTGAACCGTCGCTTCAACTAGTGTGTAGCAGGGCACAGGAAGTTGTTCCTGTGGCACCTACACCAATTGAAGTGGAAGCTTATGATAGTGATCATGAAACTTCGGATCAAGTCACTACCAAACCTCGTAGGACGACGAGGATGCGCACTACTTCAGAGTAATGCGTGATCCTGTCTTGGAAGTCATGTTGCTAGACAACAATGAACCTACGAGCTATGGAGAAGCAATGGTGGGCCCATATTTCGACGAATGGCTCGAGGCCATGAAATCCGAGAGAGAATCCATGTATCAGAACAAAGCATGGACTTTGGTGAGCTTGCCCCGATGATCGGCAAGCCATTGAGATAAATGGATCTTTAAGAAGAAGACGGACATGGACGGTAATGTTACCGTCTATGAAGCTCGACTTGTGGCAAAGAGTATTTTCACAAGTTCAAGGAGTTGACTACGATGAGTTTTTCTCATCCGTAGCGATGCTTAGGTCCGTCGGAATCATGTTAGCATTAGCTACATTTATGAAATCTGGCAGATGGATGTCAAAACAAGTTTCCTTACCAGTTTTTGTAAGGAAAGGTTGTATGTGATACAATCAGAAAGGTTTTGTCGATCCTAAGGATGCTAAAAGGTATGCTAGCTCCAGCGATCCTTCCATGGATTAGAGCAAGCATCTCGGAGTCAGAATATATGCTTTGATGGGGTGATCAAAGTTTTTTGGGTTTATACAAAGTTTGTTAGAAACTTGTATTTACAATAAAGTGAGTGGGAGCGCTACAACATTTCTGATAAGTATATGTGAATGACATATTGTTGATCCGAAATGATGTAAAATTTCTGGAAAGCATAAAGGGTTGTTTGAAAGGAGTTTTTCAAAGGAAGACCTGGATAAAGCTGCTTACATATTGGGCATCAATATCCATAGAGATAGATCAAGACGCCTGATGATACTTTCAAAAGACAGCACACCTTGACATGATTTTGAAAGAGTTCAAAATAGATCAGCAAAGAAGGAGTTCTTGGATGTGTTACAAGGTGTGAGTATTGAGTGAGACTCAAGACCTGACCACAGCAGAAGATAGAGAAAGGACGAAGGTCGTCCCCTATGCTTTAGACGTAGGCTCTATAGTATGCTATGCTGTGTACTGCACATGTAGTGTGCCTTGCCATGAGTTGGTCAAGGGGGTACAATGGTGATCCGGAAAGGATCTCATGACAGCGGTCGAACTTATCCTTAGTACCTAGTGGATTAAGGAATTTTTCTCGATTATGGAGGTGGAAAGGAGTTCGTCGTAAAGGGTTACGTCGACGCGAACTTTGACACTAATCCGGATGACTCTGAGTAGTAAACCGGATTCGTATAGTAGAGCAATTATTTGAAATGGCTCCAAATAGCGCGTGGTAGCATCCACAAGATGACATAGATATTCGTAAAGCACACGGTTCTGAAAGGTTCAGACCCGTTGACTAATAACCTCTCTCACAAGCATAACATGACCAAACCAGAACACATTGAGTGATAATCACATAATGATGTGAACTAGATTGATGACTCTAGTAAACTCTTTAGATGTTGGTCACATGGTGATGTGACCAGTGAGTGTTAATCACATGGTGATGTGAACTAGATTATTGACTCTAGTGCAAGTGGGAGACTGTTGGAAATATGCCCTAGAGGCAATAATAAATGGTTATTATTATATTTCTTTGTTCATGGTAATTGTCTATTATTCATGCTATAATTGTATTGTCCGGAAATCGTAATACATGTGTGAATACATAGACCACAACCTGTCCCTAGTAAGCCTCTAGTTGACTAGCTCGTTGATGAACAGATAGTCATGGTTTCCTGACTATGGACATTGGATGTCATTGATAACGGGATCACATCATTAGGAGAATGATGTGATGGACAAGACCCAACTTAAGCATAGCATAAAAGATCGTGTAGTTTCGTTTGCTAGAGCTTTTCCAATGTCAAGTATCTTTTCCTTAGACCATGAGATCGTGCAACTCCCGGATACCGTAGGAGTGCTTTGGGTGTGCCAAACGTCACAACGTAACTGGGTGACTATAAAGGTGCATTACGGGTATCTCCGAAAGTGTCTGTTGGGTTGGCACGGATCGAGACTGGGATTTGTCACTCCGTGTAAACGGAGAGGTATCTCTGGGCCCACTCGGTAATGCATCATCATAATGGGCTCAATGTGACTAAGGCGTTAGTCACGGGATCATGCATTGCGGTACGAGTAAAGAGACTTGCCGGTAACGAGATTGAACTAGGTATTGGGATACCGATGATCGAATCTCGGGCAAGTAACATACCGTTTGACAAAGGGAATTGCATACGGATTGATTGAATCCTCGACACCGTGGTTCATCCGATGATATCATCGTGGAACATGTGGGAGCCAACATGGGTATCCAGATCCCGCTGTTGGTTATTGACCGGAGAGGCGTCTCGGTCATGTCTGCATGCCTCCCGAACCCGTAGGGTCTACACACTTAAGGTCCGGTGACGCTAGGGTTGTAGAGATATATGTATGCGGAAACCCGAAAGTTGTTCGGAGTCCCGGATGAGATCCCGGACGTCATGAGAGGTTCCGGAATGGTCCGGAGGTAAAGATTTATATATGGGAAGTCTTATTTTGGTCGCCGGAAAAGTTTCGCGCTTTATCGGTATTGTACCGGGAGTGCCGAAAGGGGTCCGGGGGTCCACCAAGGGGGTCCACCAGCCCCGGGGGGCCACATGGGCTGTAAGGGGTGCGCCTTGGCCTATATGGGCCAAGGGCACCAGCCCCAAGAGGCCCATGCGCAAGAGATAAGAAAAAAAGGGGAGAGTCCTAAAGGGGGAAGGCACCTCCGAGGTGCCTTGGGGGGGAAGGACTCCCCCCTGGCCGCACCCTTCCTTGGAGGAAGGGGCAAGGCTGCGCCCCCCCTCTCCCTTGGCCCTATATATAGTGGGGGGAAGGGAGGGCAGCAAGATCTAAGCCTTGGGCGCCTCCCTCCTCCCCTGCAACACCTCTCTCTCTCGTAGAAGCTTGCGAAGCCCTGCCGGAGAGCCGCTACATCCACCACCACGCCGTCGTGCTGTTGGATCTCCATCAACCTCTCCTTCCCCCTTGCTGGATCAAGAAGGAGGAGACGTCGCTGCACCGTACGTGTGTTGAACGCGGAGGTGCCGTCCGTTCGGCACTCGGTCATCGGTGATTTGGATCACGGCGAGTACGACTCCGTCATCCACGTTCATTGGAACGCTTCCGCTCGCGATCTACAAGGGTATGTAGATCCAATCCTTTCCCCTCGTTGCTAGTAGACTCCATAGATGCATCTTGGTGAGCGTAGGAAAATTTTAAATTATGCTACGATTCCCAACAATATATACCTCTTATAAGCCGCCACATGAGATAAGTTGATCAGTTGTAAATCCCTTGCATTTGTAACCTTTCCCAACATAGTGAAGATTTGTTGGGTGGCGCCCTTGGTTCTTTCCTCTTCATGTTGGAGGGGTTTTACACATTAAACTCTTCTGTCCCCTCTATGTTGATTTTGGTCTTCGTCGTTTCAATTGCGTGTTGTATCTCTAACAGATCTTGTGCTTCACTTATGGTTTTCTGAAAGCCGAAGCACCCTTTGGAAACAGTGCATGTTACATCTCCCATGTATTGGTGCTCGTTTCATTCACTCAAGTTGGGGATTTTAGCCAAAGTCATGTGTTCTTTGAGGCAGCCATCCATCTCAACCTCCTTCACTGGAGGCCCACATTGTGATCTTTGGATGCAGTTTCTCGGCATTCTGGTCTTTGGCACTCCTTCATCTTCCATAGTGAGGCCACCACTTATTGAAGGGGCTTCGGGTCCTCTGGAGAGCTCTTCCTCTGTGTTTAGAGGTTGCTATACGAAGTTGTCTTGGTCCTCTCTCAGGTCACCGGCCATCAACCTGTCACCAGCGTTTCGCCATAGATCCTCCTCGATGGTGATCATCGGCCACAACTTCGAGTGTTCGCTAGATGTGTGGACATCCATGTGCCCTTTCCCTGCATGTTTGAGAGCGGCACATATAATCTGGGGCATTATTGCCCCCTCCTGGGGTTTGTATTAACTTCTTTTAATCAACGGCATGCTTATTATTTCACCCAAAAAACAGACATCGTCCAAAGTGCAAAACTGCATTACTACAATTTAAAAGCAGTAAAATGAAAATAACACGGAAGCAAATCGGGATTTTAAGTGAACTATCACGGTGTGACCTCAAAACTTACAATTCCAGATTGTATAATAAACATGTTCATATCCAGAAGGTGATCATGCAAATTCTTAAATTAGCACCACAAGCTACAAGATGAGGCAAGTTAAATAGCACGCGATAAAATCGGAGCACCCGGTTTCTAAGTTTGACAACTGTACAAGGCACTTGTAAACTCCATAGCAATTCTGCTGATATAACTAGTCCCACCGCCACAATAGGACTGCGCTCAATCATCCACTGGAGAAGTCTGGTTCATACCTCCATATGGCAAAAATGGGCATCAAGACCATCAGGAAAGTGGACAAATTTCTATAACCACGATGACCCCATCTGCGGCCAACCCAATGATTCTTAATTTACCAAATCAGCTGCAAGATAATTGAGTGCTTTGTCAGTCAGTCTGGAAGATAATGACCACCATGTTTGCCGCCTCCAATAGCCAAAACACACTTTACAATATTGATACAGCCTCCCCCATCATCACTTGTATTACAAGTGTTGTAAGCAAATCCTCCTTTTGTTGTATCAAGACTGATGGTTTGGGTAAGAGTAGCCACATCCTCTCCCTGTATATCCATACCCTCTTCCATAGTAGCCACCACGACCACGAGGACCTCCACCACGGGGGCCGCCCCTTCCTCCATCCCGCATGCCCATAGGTCGATGCCTTGCGGAGTCACCAAATGTCTAGAGACACTTTCTTATCATTAGTGTTGAATGTCAAGCAATGTGGTAAGATTATTGATGCAATGACAATACCTCTGTGTCTATTTTTCCCTGCTTAGAGAATTTGATTCTTCCATTTCTAGCTCCATTATCAATTGTGTTGTTTGAGAGTGAATCAAAAAAGTCATCTTTGACATACACATGCTTCACAAAAGAGGCTAATTAGCATCAGCAAGACATTGATGATTCAAAAATAGCAACCCATGAAAAATGCATACCGTAATCTCCGGTTTTCCAGGAGACACCACATCGTCTTCTACAATGTTGTCATCATATTCATTTGGATTGTCAGCAAACTATCCATTGCTTTTACCGAGATGGTCCCATACTTCATCTTTGTTGAATTTCTCATTCATAGCCATGGAAACAAAGTCCTCTGCAAACTTGGCTATGTGACGTGGTTGCTGGAGAGGGAAATCAAGACTGTATGAGACATGATTGCTGAGGGTGGGAAATTAGTAAGACTACATTCCACTATTTTAAAGAAGACTAAATCGATCATAATAATATATAATAATGATTTAATTCAAGCTATTAGATGCATGTGTAGTTGACAGTTAAGTTAGCTGATCATAAGACATACCCCACTTGGTCAATATTGTGGACTAGTAAAACCTAATTTGTATTCACTCTTTTAAAGAATCTAAAATATGTTGCGGCAATGACACCCAGGTAGTTGCATTATTCTGCAGAACACTGAAAAAAATATGCTTCGACTAACCAAAGTCATCCCCATTACATAGCTTTGGCACTACTCGAATACTAAAGAGAACAGGGCAGATACATCTCTCTAGTATCTACTCTGTTGTGCTACATTATTTAGCAGGCATTCCATGTCAAAATTGCGATAGTTCTAGCAAACAGCAATATTTATTTGCTTGTTGCTACAATCCACCAAGTAATGAACACTGAGGCTGTTGTCTATTGGTTATTCCACGGGCATGTTGGTGAAATTAACAGATGTATAAGCATTTAATACCAATAATGTATATCATTTTTCCGGAATTAACTGTCGCTGAAATGAGTGTATCTAGATCGTTTCACTATGTAGATACTACATAAACTCATTTCGGCGACAGTTAATTCCAGACAGAGGGAGTAGTAACAAAAGATGTACTATTGCACAAATACTATCTCGGAAATATTGAATACCACCAGGTCATCCTTGATGTTTACAAAGTTCAACAAAAGGAAAGAATGATAGTTAAATGTTCCAAATGTTGTTCCAGAAAAAATGTTACAAACCCGGTTAGTACTATATATAAAGCAATAACTTAAAAATAATTAATGATTCCACATTTGAAAAGCTTCAAGACAGCAAAAGATTGTATTATGAAAAACATATACTAGATTTGCTCTTCGCCGACCTCTACCATGGCCTCGGCCTCTATTATTGTACTGAACATATGAGGAAGCTTCAATAGGCTGAAATAAAAGTTTTAAATACAAAGGGACTGATCACAATGTACAAGAAACAAATTACTTGCTTAGTGAAATAAGTAGTAGCCTTCAGTTCAACTATCAGTAATCAAACATTCAATATTACCTTCTAGAGAATGGGCTTTGGTGCTGGCAATAGAGGCTCCTTATTTTCAGATGGAGACCCCACATGTTTAGCCTTTAGTTTAGTCTGCATGTCTTTCTTTTCATTATTAGGCTCTAGCCGGTGCGATGATATAACAGTAGAAGAAGCAACATGCGAGCATGAACCTGCAGAAGAATTGGCATGTGCGGATGGAGCTGTAGAGGCAGTCTGAGAGGATGAAACCACAGAGGAGACTTATAAGATGGAGCAGATGGAGCCGTAGAGGCAGCCTGAGAGGATGAAACCACAGATGGAGACTTATAAGATGGAGCCACAACAGTAGTTTGCATGGTCTGTGATGAAGTCAAGGAATTAGTTGGCAGAAGCTGTCTAGGAGTGACCACGCAATTGATTCTGCAACAGCGATTGCACTAGATGCAATGTTAGCAGTTGGTGGCTGAGAAGGTTGATAAGTCGACATAGAATAAGGTATGTTGTTAGGCTTGTCATTGCTAAGAGAAGCCACACTAGTGTCAGGTAGAATAATTGGCTTATTCTTCACTATAGAAGGCATGCCTTGGGATAGGGGGTGCTAGTTTCAATTGTGTATGTGGAAAGGTTGATAGGTGGGGGTGTTAAACCCACAGAGAATGCAGAAGCAGAAACAACTGACAGCTTATTTGGCAGCTGGCTCACTTGGGTTTCAGCTACAGATGCACTTGATGTAGCACTTGATGAGGCGGGAACTGACAACAATGTAGATGCAGATGCACCTAAAGTTTGGCTTTGATTGTTACTAGGTTGCAGTAAAGAAGGAAAGTTGGGCATGCTTGGAAAGCCAGCTGGCAAAGATGCATTGAGTCCAGGATATTGTACAGACTGCTGAAGGGCCTGTCAAACTGTCAAACCGTGTGGGGGCGAAGAAAGGGTGGTTGCTGCAAATAAGCAAACCCAGTTGGAGCTATAGAGGCAGTCTGAGAGGATGAAACCACAGAGGAGACTTATAAGATGGAGCAGATGTAGGTAAGATGGGTAGAGGTTGAAATGGATTCCCTTGAAATGGTGGTGGCATCTGAATTCCGGACTGAACAATTTGTGAGGTAGGAGGCAAATTGCCTTGAAATGGAGGTGGCAACTGAATCCCTGATTGAACATTTTGGGAGGTAGGGGCGAATTCCCTTGATATGGTGGTGGCATCTGAATTCCTAATTGCATATTTTGTGAGGTAGGAGGCAAATTCCCTTGAAATGGTGGTGGCATCTGAATGCCTGGCTGCACATTTTGTGAGGTAGGAGGCAAATTCCCTTTAAATGGGGGTGGCATCTGAATTCCTGACTGGACATTTTGTGGGGTAGGATGCAAATTCCCTTGACATGGTTGAGGGACTCCTGGATAATAGGGTCCTCGGGTGTCCGGGCTGTGTAGCATGGGCCGAACTGATGGGTCATGAAGATACAAGATAGAAGGCCTTCCCCCGTGTCAAGATGGGACTCTCCTTTGCGTGGATGGCAAGCTTGATGTCCAGATGTGTAGTTTCCTTTCTTTGTAAACCGACTCTGTAGAACCCTAGGCCCTTCCGGTGTCTATATAAACCGGAGGGTTTAGTCTGTAGAGGCTATCAGATTTCATATAGGCTAGACATATAGGGTTTAGCCATTACGATATCGAGGTAGATCAACTCTTGTAACCCCTATACTCATCAAAGTCAATCAAGTAGGAAGTAGGGTATTACCTCCATTAAGAGGGCCCGAACCTGGGTAAACATCGTGTCCCCTTGTCTCCTGTTACCTTCGATCTTCATACACATAGTTTGGGACCCCCTACCCAAGATCGGCCGGTTTTGACACCGACATTGATGCTTTCATTGAGAGTTCCACGGTGTCGTCGACGGCGGGATCGATGGCTCGCCTAGTCATTAAGGACAACATTACCTCTGAAGGGGCCCTAGCTCCGGGACCGGTCCTCCAGCTCGGTGGTTTTGCCATGGGCGCCCTCGCGGCCGTTAAGCCAAAGGCAGCCCTCGATATCGCTAAACATCATCTTCACATCGGCCTTGAACACCCTGAAAAGATGGATCCAGCAGATGTCTCATCCTTAAACGAGCTACTAGATCGCATCGCCGCCCTGGGAGTTGCAACAGACTACGATCGGATTGGGCTTAAACCCGATCAGAGGGAAATCAGGTCCCTGCTGATCACCCATCTGGTAGCGGTCGTGGAGGAACAAGCCGAGAATAGTTCTCCCGCTAAGTTAAGAACAAGCTATGTTTGGATTTCCGAGTCCTGCAAGCCGGATACCCATCTTCGGGAAGAGACCTCATGTCCTCCGAACATAGAACCGGGCGTTGAGCCCAAAGGCTGCCAGGACACTCCGGATCCTGGGTCGGTGACCTCGCAGATTCCTCAAACTCTGGATGCAATAGTGGGTCAGGGTTCGGATTTTAACCCGCTCACCCACCACAAGCAATATTCTCCAAGCAATTCAGGTCCTCCAGATGTATGCGACCTAATGTATGTACGACAGCAACCTGAGGAAATGGTCCATCACTTTTGGGCCATGTTCCTCCTTGTTAAAAACAATATCAAAGATTGCTGCGACGACGACGCGGTTTCAGTATTTTTTCGCAACTGTATGGACGAGGGAATCCTTAACGCCCTCAAACGCCACCGCATACTACATTTTGCAGATTTGGCACACATCGTATATAAGTACTGCGCAATGGAAAGCGCCTGGAAGGCCCAGACAGCTCGGTGGGAACCTCCTCCCTTCAAGCAGCCCACCGGACGGACAAAAAGGATGCACCCTTATGGGGCACCTGATCATCATCTCATGGACAAAAAAGTCAAGCCCTTCACGGGCACAAAACTGTCCTTGACGACCTGCTCGACAAACCCTGTCACATACATATGACGCCGAATACCGAGCCAACACATAGCGTTCGGGCATGTTGGGTACTCCGGCAGGTGGCTAAGAGCGGGGAGGCCATCCTCACCAACATTACTCCAGAGAGGCACTCTTCGAAGGACACCGATCTCAATGTCTTTACGGTCTTCGAGACCTTTTCTTCAAACAATCGGCGCAAAAGGGCATTATGCGACCTTGGCGAAGTCAACCAGGTAGCCACAATAAATCCTTGGAACAACATGACGATAACTTTCACCGCCGATGACGAGCCAAGGGCTAGATCAGTCCGAGCACTAGCCGCCTTGGTCTGAATCCCAATAGTGGATGGCTTTCGGCTCACCAAAGTGCTCATGGACGGCGGCAGCAGACTGAACCTCATCTACGAAGATACACTCCAAAAAATGCAGATGGACAGAAGTCGCATTGAGCAAAGTGGCACCACTTTCCGAGGCATCATCCCCACTCGAGAAGCATGAAGCTCGGGGAAGATCAAACTCGACGTCGTATTCGGCACACCGGAGAATTACAGGTCCGAAGAGTTGCTCTTCCACGTGGCACCTTTCAACAACGGATATCACACCCTGTTAGGGCGAGACGCATTCACATGCTTTCAAGCCATACCCCATTACGGGTACATGAAGCTCAAAATGCCAGGGCCCAACGGAGTTATCACTATCACTAGTGATCCAGATATAGCACTCCGCGCCGAAAACAAAACTGCATCCCTGGCTCTCGAGGTGCTATCCGAGGCCCCCGCGGCCGAGGAACTAACCACTCTCCACTCTACAGTGGACAAGGATGATGTAATCCTCGACAAGAGGCCCAAATCCACTTCCTTCAAGCCAGCAGACGAAATAGTAAAATTTCAAGTACACCCAACGGATCCTAATAAAACATCAGGCATTGGAGCATAGCTGGATCCAACGATCGACGCCGCTCTAAGAGCGTTCCTGCGTGAGAATTGGGACATCTTTTCCTGGCATCCTTCGGATATGCCAGGAATCCCACGTAGACTAGTCGAACATAGCCTCAATATAATAAAGGGGTTCAAACCAGTCAAGCAAATGCTGCGGCAATTTTCCGAACCCAAGCGACAAGCTATGGGGGAGGAGCGAGCTAAACTACTCGAAGCCGGGTTCATCAGAGAGATCAAACAACCGGACTGGCTAGGAAACCTGGTCATGGTGCCAAAGAAGGACAAATCTTGGTGCCTTTGTGTCGATTTCAAAGACCTCAACAAGGCCTGCCCTAAGGACCCCTTCCCGCTGCCCCGCATTGTCCAAATCATTGACACAACTGCAGGACACGATGCACTGTGCTTCCTTGATGCATACTCCGGATACCATCAAATTAAGATGAAGGAATCCAATCAGGCCGCAACGGCATTCATTACTCCGTACGGGCCCTTCTGCTTCAACACTATGCCCTTCGGACTCAATAACGCCGGCGCCACTTACCAACGCATGATTCAAACATGCATGGAAAAACAAATTTGCAAGACGGTGGAGGCATATGTAGATGATGTAGTCATCAAAACTAAACATGTCGAATCATTGGTGGACGACTTGCGCCTTACATTCGACAACCTTCGAACATATGACATACGGCTCAATCCGGAAAAATGCGTTTTTGTCATTCCGGCCGGAAAGCTTCTCCGGTTCATTGTTTCCAATAGAGGAATCGAAGCAAATCGAGCCAAAATCCAGGCCCTGTCACAATTGGCAATGCCAACAGACCTAAAGCAGGTCCGAAAACTAGCTGGGTGCGTGGCAGCCTTGAGCCGCTTTATCTCCAGATTGGGAGAAAAGGCACTGCCGCTTTATCGCCTGCTCCGACGTACCGACCACTCTGAATGGACGGAGGCGGCAACAACCGGGTTGGAAGAAATAAAAACTTTTTTAGCAAACAACCCAATCCTTGACGCACCAAACATCGGTGAACCTATGCTGTTGTATATATCTTCAACTCACCAGGTGGTGAGCGTTGTGTTCGTCGTCGAACGAGAGGAAGAGGGACACAAATTCCCACTCCAAAAACTAGTATACTATGTATCGGCGGTCCTTACACCATGCAAATCCCGATATCCGCACTATCAAAAGATAGCGTACGCGGTCTTCATGGCATCTCGAAAGCTGCGGCACTACTTTCAAGATTGCTCGATCACGGTGGCTTCCGAAGTACCACTCAACGACATCATAAACAATCGAGGCGCCACCGGCCGCATTGCCAAATGGGCTATCGAGCTCTTACCATTTTAAATACCTTACAAGCCACGCCGAGCTATTAAATTTCAGGTGTTGGCCGACTTTGTCGCCGAATGAACAGAAGCCGAACTCCCTAAAGAGTACATCACATACTCCAACTGGGTGATGTACTTCGACGACTCCAAAATGTTAGTCGGATTGGGGGCTGGTGTGATCCTAACATCCCCTACAGGGGACACAGTCCGTTATGTATTACAAATCATGTATACAGACTCCAATAACGCGGCCGAATATGAGGCAGTATTGCATGGTCTCCGGATGTCCGTTTCTATGGGCATACAATGCCTCGAGGTGCACAGGGATTCGAACCTCGCGATATCACAAATATATGGAGAATTCGATGCAAAAGATCCAAAGATGGCGGCCTACCGCAACGCCGTACTCAAAATATCAGCTCGGTTTGAGGGGCTCGAGTTTCATCATGTGGCTCGAGACAGTAATCAAGCAGCGGACATCCTTGCTCGAATGGGCGCTAAACGTGACCCCGTCCCGCCTAACACCTTTGTGGAAAGGCTTTTCAAGCCATCCGTGGTATGGCAGGACAAGAGCGGAAATACCAGTCCGGCATCGATCACACCCCCGGTGCCCAACACGATTCGGATATCATCGGGGGCTCGGGCACCGAACCAACGCCTTCCGCCCTTGTAATCATGGCGGTAATCACTCCACCAAACCCTTCTTAGCCTACATTAACAGGCAGGAGCTCCCTGATGACTAGAACGAGGCCCGTCGCATAGTTCGACATTCTAAAGCCTACAAAGTTCACGAAGGAGAACTCTACAAGAAAAGCACCACTGGAGTTCCTCAAAGATACCTCTTGGCCGAGATACATGCTGGCCTCGGCGGCCATCACGCTGCAGCTCGGGCCCTCGTAAGTAAGGCCTTCCGTACAAGTTTCTTCTGGCCCACGGCCCGAGCAAATGCACAGGCCCTTGTACAGCGCTGTGTCGGATGCCAGATCTTTGCCAATCAAAGCCATATGCCGCCCACTGCCCTAAGAACAATCCCCATTACCTGGCCTTTCACCGTCCGGGGGCTAGACATGGTCGGACCCCTTAAAGGGGGAAGCCATAAGAAGAAATATTTACTGGTTGTGGTGGATAAATTCACTAAGTGGATAGAGGCCAAACCAGTAAAAACGGTTGAGGCCGGACCGGTGATAGATTTTATATCCGGTGTCGTACACCGTTATGGTGTCCCACACAGCATTATTACTGACAACGGCTCTAACTTCACAGCCGATGAGGTAAAAAATTGGTGTGCTAACCTGGGTTTCAAGCTCTTACGCCTCCGTATATCACCCTCAAACAAACGGTCAGGTCGAACGGGCTAATGGCCCGATAATGAGCAGCATCAAACCCAGACTAGTGCGATCCCTAAAGGAGTCAGATAAACACTGGGTCGAGGAACTCGATTTCATACTCTGGGGGCTGCGGACCACGCCCAATCGCACGATTGGATACACACCGTTCTTCATGGTGTACAACACAGAGGCTATCTTACCCTGCGACATTATTCATGACTCACCTCGAGTGCGCATGTATGAAGAGAGAGAGGCTGAGCTCGATCGGCAGGATGAATTAGATGGCCTGGAGGAGGAGCGCGATGTCGCAAAAGCCCGTTCCACATTCTATCAACAACAAGCTCGGAGATACCAAAGCAGAGAAGTGCGGGCAAAGACTTATAACGTCGGTGAGCTCGTTTTACGCCTCCTAGAGAAGAAAAAGGACGAACTCAAACCAAAATGGGAAGGTCCCTTCATTATAGATGAAGTTCTCATTGGAGGAGCCTGCCGCCTTCGCAATGCATCGGATAATCGCTCAGAGCCAAACCCATGGAACGCTGCCCGTCTCCAAAGATTCTACGCACAAGTCTGGCCATCACTGGTACGCGTCGGTTCTAAACAAATGGTTTTTAACCCCTTTCTGCGACGGCATTCGGAACCGTCACTAAGTGAGTGTGGGCGATAGGGGGGTCCTTCCCACACGACCCAGAAACCATTGGGGATATGCCCTCCTGGCACACACACTCGGCAAAATGAGGTCGTGTGCGACTGGCGGGCACTCAAATACAGAAGTACGTACAGTAGTGCAAAAAAAATACAATTATACAGGCGAAATCATTTCCGGTCATAAGTACATCCCACACAGTCAGTCACCGCTAAACGTTTCCGTTCATATATACATCCCACACAGTGACTCCAAGGAAAACGTTTGCGCAAGGTGGCGTAACGCAAACAATTTTCAGGAGAATGTCGTGTGTGATTGTTCATTGATCCAACACGGTTTATTCCTAGAAACTGTGTGCGTTGCCTGAGGTCATCGCCCACGGTGTTTTCACATTAACCGTTTGCAATAGGAAAACCCAATTAGCAAGCTAATTGGCCAATTAGCGGGCTAATTGCCCTATTATTAATAATCCATTTACTAATCTAATTGACATTCATATTAAGCACATAATATATTCCATTTCCATATTAAGGAAGCAGGATTTCATAATTGAAATACATCGGAGTACAACATGATATAGCTTCAGCACTTAGCTACCTCATTACACAAGTGCACCAGCAGCAAGTTTCACATGCAACATCTAGAACCTTTCGAAATTAGCATCATAGACGGTACATAGAGAGATGCATCTCATCTGGAAAACTGCTGAAGCGAAAGGCGAATATTGAGCCTTCATTCATGTTGAAGGTCTTTGCAACTTTAGGCCAGTGCCTGTGGATGATCGGTCGTCCATCCTTCGGCCTCTTCAGGAACACTTCAATTTTGAACCATGGGTGTTGTATGAAAACTTTCCTCGCCTCCTGACCACAGAGGTGGTTTGAGAGGTAATCATCAGTGAAGCCTGAAAACAAGGATGTGCATAAATATCTTCTCTATATTGGAAATGGGCCAAATGAATAAAAAAGGCAAGGTATAATAGTTAGTACCATCTTGTAAACCTTAGTGCTTCCCATTGTTTCCCTGCAACACATATAAGGTAGTTAGTCATCAGGTTAAGTAAGGGTTCGCATGCTATCAGTGAAATATGTTGATGAAAAATAAGCACATTGCATATTCATCAGATTAATTCAAGCCACATGGAAAACCCATTTATCCAAACCAAGCATGATTAAGAACTAGGAAATATATCACTTGTATATGTTTCTCATGTTTTAAGTGCAGCCAAATTCGATTTATTCCTCACATGGTATACAATAAGAGAATGCAGCCACAACAATTGAACATTGCATTGCAGAATTGAACCAAGCAGTTAACTAAACACCACAACAAATGAACCAAATGTTAACTGAGCACCACATTGCACAATATAACATACTCCTAATAGAAGATCAGACAGTGAACCAAACAAATCATGCTCAACAACTTGGAAATATAGCAATTGTATTTGTTTCTCATGTATTTAGTACAACCAAATTCGATTTATTCCTCACATGGTATAGAATAACAGAATGCAGCCACAACAATTGAACATCGCATTCCATAATTGAACCAAGCAGTTAACTAAACACCACAACAAATGAACCAAATGTTAACTAGGCACCGCATTGCACAATATAACATACTCCTAATAGAAGATCAGACAGTTAACCAAACTAAGCATGCTTAACAACTTGGAAATATTGCACCCTGAAGAATTGAACATCACATTTGTAGAATTGAACCAAGCAGTTAATTGAACACCACATTGCACGACATATAGAACATATACACTATAGCATAAGATTGCATGGTAAAAGTAGATAGCATAATTCACTAGAATTTGTTAAGGAAAGGCAGTAGCTAGCAAACTGAACATGGGTCCTTATAGTGAGCTAATAAGACAAGCTACTCCCCACTGTCGGAGATATCGATGACGATTGGCTCCTTGGACATGGAAGAGGGTGAGGCCTCCGCATCGTGGGTGCCCTCGTTGTAGTGGTGAGCTGCCTGAGCCGCTCCGGGCACCAACCTGCTGTCTCTCGAGATGAGGTAAGCACGTACACGTTGAGAAAACACCTCGTAGTCTTTGTCGAAGGCACCGACGGTGGCCTCGATAAAATGCCACGAACTGTCGTTTAAAGCAGCCAACCGCGTCGCGGCGTTTGCGCGCGAGGCGTCAACGGTGGCCTCGACGGCTAGGTGCTCCTCCAAGATCTGGGGGTCGGCACGAATGGTAGCCATCGCACCTCATCCACACGTGCTGCCGTGATTTGATTCTCCGCTGCCAAATGCTCCTTGAGATCTGTAGCGACCCGACCTCAGACGGTCAAGTCGCTATGCATAAGTGTCATCCCTGGATCGGTAATGCTGACACACACAGTACTCGAAGGATTTATAACAGAGTAGCAATCACACACTTATTACATTGATAGTCTCAATAGAGAACTTATTACAATAAATATGGCTTAAGGCCATCTGAATAAGATAACAACGGAAAGCTTGGAAGGTAATGTGAGCCATCAACTCCAACGGCATAGCCGAGTGCACGACAATGACCTAGCGCACCTTACTCTTCGTCTGAAAAGTCTGCAACATGATACGTTGCAGCCCGAAAACGGGCCAGCACATGGAATATGTTGGCAATATAACACAGTAGAGCAATGAACAGAATAAATGCTATCACTACATGCATATATGGCTGGTGGAGGCTCTACGGTTATAATGTTTTTGCGAAAAGCCAATTTTTCCCTACATCAAAGGAATATATTTTATTTAACTATCATGGTAGTTGAACAACATTGAGAAGGTTCCTCCAACTCAATCCCAATCAAACAGTAGTTAACAACCCAAGAAATTAATTTAGAGTGATGAGATCCATATGATAATCCACGAACCAAATACTCAAGATGTCCATAACCGGGGACACGGCTAACCATGATAAGTTTGTACACTCTGCAGAGGTTTGCGCACTTTTCCCCACAAGACTCGATCTCCTCCGTTGGATTTCTCGCACTACATGGTGTTTGAGAAACGGATGACCGAGACACAGTCTTTCAGAAACAGTAACTCTAACCCTGGGTAGACAGTACCAACCTACATCCCCTACATCTGCTAGCCTACCACTGGAAGAGGTCATGCAACCTACTCAACTATGCTAGATCCCATAATAGCTTGTGGCTGCACATGGAACTTTCTAGCATGAATAACCTTACGATCCCTTTGAGCCTGAGTGGCGGACCATAGGATGATCACACGAGTACTCTGGGATATCCTAGGACAACACTGGATTCTCCAGGTGCCCAAAACCAACAATCCACCCAGATGTGTATTAAAGTTGCCACCTTAAGTTTACCATTAATTAACAATCTCACATCTGTCATGGATTCACTCACCCAAACCACGTCTACGAGCATAGCATAGTAATATAAGCATAATGTAGAAGTAACTCCCACAGTTTGATAATAAACAGGGAATAGGTTCTACCTCATCATCTACTTCCCAATACCCACTTCTTAATCACATCCCAATCATGAAGTGTTTGAGGATTGAAACTAATGCATAAAAACTGGGTATGAAAAGAGTATGATCAATGTGTTACTTGCCTTGCTGACGATCCGCAAAACCTAGTGACTCGTAGTAGCACGCTTCGCACTCCGGGAATTCTATCGCAAACAAACAATAGCATACATAAGCACTCAAGCAAAGATGCACTGGTAAACCTCAAATAAGAAGATCAAATCTGAAAACTCAACTGAAGAGATTCGATGTGCAAAAAGAATCAATCGAATCGGAGCTACGAAACTGAAACTACGGTCAAAAGAACTTCGAAATCAAATCTGCTTGAAACCAAATTTTAAATTGTCAAAACCTTTTCCAAGTTGTTTAAACATAAAGAGGGTTTCAAGACGAAGATTTTGGCGTTGGTTTCACTGGATTTAGACAAACGGTTAAGAAAAGGTGAGGGTTTGAAGATCAGGGGCTATTCTATGATAAAAGTAATCGTGGATAGGTCCTGGACGAAAATAAAATAAAAAGAAAAGACTAACGAACGAACGTTCGCTGTCTGAACCTAACCGGCGAATAGCGTTCGTAAAAACGAACAAACGGATGAACGCCCGCTAAATAACTAAACCGAGAAAACCGAACCGATAAAATAAAAAAACACATCTAGGGTTTCTGAAAAAACGATCGGTTTTTACCTAAACCGAAAAAACGGCGGATCCGGATCGGATCAGGAATGGCGGCGGCTCCGGCGAGGCGAGGCGTTGCGGGGCGGTAGGGCGGGGCGTGGGCGACGGCGGCGGGCGCGTGCTATTGCTGCTGCTTCACGAGGCGGGGCGAGGTGGGGGTCGAGGCGGTAGCGACACATAAAGGGGGAGGGGGCTCGGCTTGGGCAGGGGGTAACTGAGGCGGCGGCGGTGTCCCGGACTCCGGCGGAGTCCGGCTCGGGCACGGCGTGCGGGCGCGGGGAAGGCGGCGGCGGTGCCGGGCCGGCTGGGCTTCGGCCCAGTTCGGTCCGCGAAGAGTTTAAAAAAAACAGATTTCGCTGAAAAATCCTAAATAAATAAAAATAAAAATCTAAAAATGCCAAAACAAATTTTCACCGTCTAAATAAAATATTTAGAACAAAGTGAACATTTTCTTGGCCTAATAATGAAATTAAAAAATGCATATTTTTCGAATTCAAATAAAATAGCTATAAAATCCAAATAAAATTATTTATTTGATTTTAATATTTTTCCTCCAATATTTCATTTATTTTGGAGAATTCATATTATCTCCTCTCATATAGTTTAATTTGAAATATTTTCGGAGAGAAAAATAACTAAAACCAAAATGATCCTTGTTTCGATATTTGAGAAAATTCAAATATGAAAACGGTGAAATCCCCAACTCTCTCCGTGGGTCCTTGAGTTGCTTAGAATTTCGAGGATCGCAAAACAAAATGCAATAAAATATGATATGCATGAATGACCTATGTATAACATTCCAAATTGGAAATTTGGGATGTTACAAACCTACCCCCCTTAAGATGAATCTCGCCCTCGAGATTCGGGATGGCTAGAAAATAGGTGTGGGTGGTCTTTCTGTAGGTCTTCTTCTCGTTCCCAGGTGGCTCCACTGAACTTTGCAAAACTTGATAACCTTGCTGCGCGTGACTCGGCTGGCAAACTCGAGAATCTTGACTAGTTTCTCCTTGTAAGTCAGATCACTGTCCAACTGAATCGCTTCCAGGGGCACTGTATCTCTCAGAGGTATATCGGCCATCTCTGCATGGCACTTCTTCAACTGGGAAACGTGAAACACATCATGAACTCCTGACAATCCTTTGGGTAACTCCAACTTGTAGGCTACTTCTCCCATACGTTCCAAAACTCGGTATGGTCCTACAAATCTCGGGGCTAGCTTTCCCTTGACTCCAAATCGTTTAACTCCTCGGAGCGGCGATACACGAAGATATGCCCTATCTTCGATTTCATAGACTACCTCCTTGCGTTTTGAGTCTGCATAACTCTTCTGCCTGGACTGAGCTACCATCAGTCTGTCGCGAATCAACTTAACCTTCTCTTCATACTCCTTGATCAAATCCGGTCCAAACAACTGACAGTCTCCAACTTCATCCCACATCAACGGTGTTCGGCATCTTCTTCCATACAGGGCTTCGAACGGTGCCATCTTCAAACTGGCCTGGTAGCTATTGTTGTATGAGAACTTCGCGTAAGGCAAATTGTCATCCCAACTAGACCCATAATCTAGCGCACAAGCTCTCAACATGTCCTCTAGAATTTGATTGACTCTCTCGGTCTGTCCATCTGTCTGCGGATGAAAGGCTGTGCTGAACTCAAGCCTTGTACCCAAAGTCTGGTGCAGCTGATGCCAAAACTTTGAAGAGAGCTGTGTTCCTCTATCTGATACGATGGTCCTCGAAACTCCATGTAGACATACGATCCTGGTCATATATATCTTGGCCAACTTCGCACTTGTATAAGTAGTTTTCACTGGGATAAAATGAGCCACTTTGGTCAAGCGATCAACTACTACCCAAATAGAATCATATCCCGATCGGATCCTGGGTAATCCGGTGATAAAATTCATGCCAAGCTTATCCCATTTCCATTCGGGTATCGGCATAGGATGCAGTAATCCTGCTGGCTTCTGATGTTCTGCCTTCACTCTCTGACATACATCACATACGGCTACATACTCGGCAATATCCTTCTTCATACCAGTCCACCAGAAATGCTCCTTCAAATCCAAATACATCTTGGTGTTTCCGGGGTGTATCGAGTATGGTGAGTCATGTGCTTCCTGTAGTATCAACTTCCCGATCTCTCCATTATTGGGCACATAAACATGGTCCTCAAACCACAAGGTGTCATGCTCGTCCTCACGAAAACCCTTGGCTTTTCCTTTGCTCATTCTCTCCTTTATCTCGGCAATTTCCTTGTCATCCTTCTGAGCTTCTTGAATCTTTCCCAATAATGTCAACTGAACCTCCAATGCTGCAACAAAACCTCTAGGAACTATCTCCAAACGAAGCTCCCTGAGATCCTCGGCTAACTCCTTTGTCAATCCTTCGCTTACGAGGGTATTAACATAACTCTTCCGGCTCAAAGCGTCTGCTATGACATTGGCCTTTCCTGGGTGGTAATGCAGCTTCATATCATAATCCTTTATAAGCTCCAACCATCTCCTCTGCCTGAGGTTCAGCTCCTTCTATGTGAAAATGTACTTCAAACTCTTGTGATCCGTGTACACATCACAACGGTTTCCGATAAGAAAATGTCTCCAGGTCTTGAGTGCATGCACTACGGCTGCTAACTCCAAATCATGCGTGGCATAATTCAACTCATGCGGTCGAAGTTGACGTGAGGCATATGAAACAACTCTTCCGTCTTGCATAAGTACACCTCCAAGTCCTAAGCGAGAAGCATCGCAATACACTTGGAAATCGTTGCGTATATCTGGCAGAATCAGCACTGGGGCTGTAGTCAAACGTTTCTTCAACTCCTGAAAACTGGCCTCACATTCTTCCGTCCATTTGAACTTAGTGTCCTTCTTCAACAACTCCGTCATGGGCTTCGCAATCTTAGAGAAATTCTCGATAAATCTCCGATAATATCCCGCGAGTCCAAGAAGACTGCGGATCTCTCCAACTGAGGTGGGTGCCAACCACTCAGTGACTGACTTAACCTTGATGGGGTCTACTGCTATACCTTCTCCTGATATAACATGTCCAAGGAATCCAACTTCCTTCAACCAAAACTCACACTTGCTGAACTTGGCATACAACTGATGTTCCCTGAGCTTCTCGAGAACTAAACGCAAGTGTTCCTTGTGCTCCTTTTCATTATTTGAGTATACCAAAATATCGTCAATGAACACCACAACAAACTTATCCAAGAACTCCATGAACACCTTATTCATCATACTCATGAAATACGCAGGGGCGTTAGTCAGTCCAAACGACATAACCGTGTACTCATATAGCCCGTACCTTGTGGTGAAGGCTGTCTTAGGTATATCATTTTCTCGAATCTTCAGCTGGTGGTATCTTGATCACAGATCGATCTTCGAAAACACTTTAGCTCCTTGCAGCTGGTCAAACAAATCATTAATCATCGGCAGTGGGTACTTGTTCTTGACCATCACTTCATTCAATGCACGATAATCAACAACCATCCTCAATGATCCATCCTTCTTCTCAACCAAGAGCACTGGGGCTCCCCACGGTGATGAACTTCGTCAGATGTAACCTTTCTCCAATAACTCCTTAATCTGCTTTTTGATCTCCTCCAGATCATTCGCAGGCATCCGGTATGGTCTCTTCGATATTGGTCGGGTGCCTGGCAACAATTCTATCAAAAACTCAATATCTCGATCTGGCGGCATGCCTGGTAATTCCTCTGGAAATACATCTGGGTAATCCTTCACTACAGGCACTTCCTCCTGAACAACTCCTGAGAGGGGATTTACTTGTGTCCTCCTTGGCGTATGCTAGGATACATACTTGATCCTTTTTCCCTCCGGGGTGGTGAGCAGAATTGACTTGCTAGTGCAGTCAATGTTAACTCCATACTTCGATAGCCAATCCATTCCTAGTATCACATCCAATCCTTGTGACTCCAGAATTATTAGGTCTGAGGGGAAAACATGGCTGCCAATGGTTAAGGGTAACCGGTCGCACCATCGGCTGGCCATATACTCTGCACCGGGTGAGCTCACTAGCAAGGGTGTCCTAAGGGCTAGGGTTGGCAACTTATACTTGTCCACAAATCCCCTTGATATGTATGAATGCGATGCACCAGTATAAAAAAGAACGAGAGCGGTAAATGACTTAACCAAAAACATACCGATAACTGTGTCTGGCTGCTGTTCAACCTCCTCCACGTTAACGTGGTTCACTTGTCCCCTGTTGAAAAGGGTTGGGCTTATTCCCAGAGCTTCCATTGCCATTTCCATTCTTTACTTCAGGACAATCAGTGGCATAGTATCCAGTCTTCCCGCACTTGAAACAAGTAATGTGACTTAGGTCCTTCTTGGCGGTTCTGATTACTACCTGCTCCATTCCCATTTCCATTCTTAGGGCCACTGTGGTTATGCGAAACTCCTCCATTGTGGGTATGGCCTCCATGGTTATGGGTACATCCTCCCAAGTTCGGGGTAAAACGAGGCTTCTGCTGAGCTCCTGAATTGTATTTCCCTTGTCCATACTTCCTTTTGCGACTCTCAATCTGCTGCTGCTTCCCTTCAATCATAAGAGCATTATCTACCAACTCCTGGTATTTGTTAAATGTTGCCACCATTAACTGCATAGTTGTCGGAGTAAATGGCCACGGGTAGCCTAACCGACTCCCCCCGGCTCTTCGAAAAATTACCAGGCCATTCAAGCCTTCAAGCATACAAAGCATAGGGCCGCCTTCCCCCGGCCGGCTATCCCCAGGGCCAACTCCTAGAAGGCGACCCGGCCCCAGAAACCTCCTCCAAGAAAGATACGAGATGGCCGACTCCAGGAAGCCGACCCCAAGAGGACCGACTCCCAGAAGCCGGCCATGAAGAAAGCCGACTCCCGGAAGCCGGCCATGAAGAAAGTCGGCTCCCAGAAGCCGGCCAAGACTGCACCCACTAAAGACCGTGCCCACATAACGGCGATAGAATGGGGCGTGGCCGCAATACAGCCCAGTACCCCCAAATCCCGGAACAGGCATGGCCACAGGGCGCCGTACGGGCCAGCCACCCCCATCCGGCACGGCACTGTAGCCGTGTTGACCTCGACGTCACCCATGATAGGCGCCAGTACGGCCCGTAGGCGGCGGGCCCCTTTTGCCAGAGAGACACCTGAAGGCGGCCTGGCCTCCTCTAGTCTGCCAGGGGTGTGGCCGGCTCCCAATAGTCGGCTACCTCCCTCCCACGAAACATGCGCCTCATTAAGGAGACAAGACGAGGTAAGGCTACAGTGAGAGCCCGTAAGGCGGCAACACTGTAGCCACGCTTACCTCAACAAAGCTCTCGTCATCAGAGGCGAGGCAACAGTAACCAGCCGCCGACAAGGCCCCCAAGTGGTGGGGCCGGCCTGTCGGCCAAGAAGCCGGCAGCTGGCGGGACCCACCAGTCGGCGGGCCCCAATGACCGGCGGAGAAGCCGGCGTGCATAGACGCTCACGGCTGGGACCCGCGCCCAGCCAGATTACCATTGTACCCCTGGGGGGTAGGCCTATATAAACCCCCCGGGACACCCATGCAAAGGGTTGATCTCAGAGAGTTTCACACACCACATAGAGAGAAAATGAGAGCTAGCCTTGCCCTTCTTCTTCCTCTAGCCAGACAGCTCAAGGAGCACTTGTAGCTACTTGTATTGATCTAGTGATCATGCGGAGACCCCGCAGAGCAAGACTAGGGGTGTTATCTCCATGGAGAGCCCCGAACCTGGGTAAGATTCGCCGGCGTGCATGTCTTCGCCTCATCCCGTTTCCAGGCACCGGCGATGTCTTACTGGCTCCCACAATGATAAGCCACCCGTTGGCATATGTCGCACCTACCACCCGACATTTGGCGCCCACCGCGAGGCCAGGTGCACCGTCGTCCGGAGACCTGTTCTGGACGGGAACCCTTTTCCTCCCCCACGAGCGCAGCCAGCCTGCTGCACCCGATGGCGCTTGCACCGACGTGCTGCAAGGCGTTGACGACGCCAGCGCAGCGAGCTGCCTTGCCGATCTTCTTGGCGAGACTCGCATCTCCGATGAGCCCGTGTTCGACGCGGGCACGGACTACCCCGAGAGTCGCCTCGTCAGCCTCCTCGACCAACTTCACGTCTCCAGCGAGCTTGCTGTAGACTTGGAGTCGGTCGGCTCCACCGACCCGATGCTTGTCGACTCCGACACGGCATCGCTTGACGCCTACCCCTCCAACGTGGTAGTCTTCAACGACCCTCTCCCTCGAGCTGACAGCGGCAGCAGCGCTGTCACCGAGGTGCTGGTCATCAGCCACATCGCCGACTCGGGCGAGAACGCTCACGACGCCCTGCAAGTGGCGATGCATGACTTGTCCGTCCCCATCCCGGCCGACGCCGACGCCGAGACCCTGGAAGCACGCCGCCTTGCTCTCATCGCGGAGGGCCAGAAGATAGCCTCCATGAGACGCCTCACCGAGGCCCACCAGCGCGAAGTCGATCGCGCCGCCTTCGGTACGCCGCCTCATGGCGGGCCGAGCCGAGCCGGCCTCGTCAAGAAGCGCGGCGCGGCCATCGCCAGCATGCTGGGGGCAGACCGCCCCGTCTACGCCACACCGCTCGAGAATCTGCAAGCCGCTCAGGCGGCCGCTGAAGAGCTAAATGGGCTGGGGGCTGATGAGCTCCCCTACATGACAAGGTGCATCCAGCAGCTGATCGACGCGGCTGCAGAACGACATGAAGCTGGCGCCCGCGCTGAGAGTCCTCCCCCATGCCGAGAGCACGCCGCGACATCCCGGTCGCCGACTGCGAGCGGCGCCCGCGCAAGGAAAGACAAGGAGCCGGCTGCTAGCCGCAGCCGGACTTGGATCAACATCGAGCGCGACGTGGAAGGCCGCCCTCGAGCAGTGGAACGCCAAGGCAATCCGCCTCCTCCCCCGCCTCGAGGGGAGAGATATCCCACCCCGCCGCCTGTCACGCATCCGACTCTTGGTGGCCGACTAGACCACCGCGAGGGAGTCGGCGAGAACGACGCCCGCCACCGGATCGACCGCCTAGCTCGATCCCTGGCGCTAGAAGAAGAAGACGATGTCGGCCCGCCATGCTTTGGCCCCGCATCCGCGACGAGCCCTTCCCCAAAGGGTTCCCGCTCCCCAGAGACACGCCCAAGTACAACGGCTCTGTGAAGCCGGAAGGTTGGCTCATCGACTACTCTACCGCTGTCAGCATTGCGAACGGCAACATGCGCGTAGCCGTGAAGTACGTCCCTCTCATGCTGCAAGGCACGGCACACACCTGGCTCAACAACCTCGAGCCCTATAGCGTCAACAGCTGGCTAGACTTCACGGAAGTCTTCGTCCTCAACTTCACCAGCACGTACAAGCGGCCTCCCAAGCCCCGCCAGCTCTCCCTATGCGTCCAAGGGCCCAACGACTTGACCCGCGACTACCTCACGCGGTGGGCCGAGCTCTGCAACTCCTGCGAGGGGGTGCACGAGGTGCAGGCCATCGAATACTTCACCGCCTGGTGCCGAGAGGGCACCCTCCTCAAGCACCGACTCCTCTGCGACGAGCCGGCTACCCTCGACGAGCTGCTGGTCATTGCAGACAAGTACGCCACAGCTGATTCCTCGATGAAGACCGAGCTCCGAGTGGACGCCTCTGGGAAGGTGCTCGCTCCGGCTCCTAAGACACCGGCTGGCGACTCCAATCGGCGCCCCTACCAAAACGACCACAAGCGCAAGGCCCCAATGCCGCCTTCCACCAGTCGGTAGGTGGCCACAGTCGAAGACGAGCAGCCCGAAGAGCGGCCCGCTCCCAAGAAGAAGGGCGGCAGGCCGGCTTGGCACCCGGCCTTCTCCTACGAGCAGACTCTCGATGCCCCTTGCAAGTTCCACAGTGGCGCGAAGCCGTCCAACCACACGACTCGAAAGTGCCACTGGCTCACACGGATCTCCAAGGGCGAGGGGCTGGTGTCGCCTCCGCCTCCCGGCCCGCCGCTTCTAGCCCCCCAGCAGCCGGCTGCTCGACCAGCAGTCGGAGCCATTCAAGATTAGTTCCCCGATGAGCACGCCGCCTACGTCGTCTTCACGAGCCAGGTTGAAGACAAGCGCAGCCGGCGCCAACAGCACCAAGAGGTCAACGCAGTCGCCTCCGGCAACCCCGAGTTCATGCATTGGTCCGAAAGGCCTATCAACTGGAGCCGGGCCGATCACCCAGAGGTGATGCCGTCCCCTGGCTCCTACGCATTGGTGTTGTATGTCACCCTCGCAACGGAGAGGCGAGCTGCCCGATTCTCCCGCGTTCTAATTGATGGCGGAAGCAGTATCAACATACTGTACCGCGATACCATGAAGTTGAACCTCAAGGCGAAGCAGCTCATGCCAAGCCGGACCGTGTTCCATGGCATCGTACCCGGCCTGTCCTGTTCCCCGATCGGCAAGATCAAGATGGATGTTCTCTTCGGAGACAAGGATCACTTTCGCCGAGAAGCAATCTGGTTCGAGGTAGTGGATCTGGAAAGCCCTTACCACGCCTTGCTTGGCCGACCTGCTCTGGCCAAGTTCATGGCTGTGCCCCACTACGCCTACCTGAAGATGAAGATGCCGAGCTCGAAGGGGATCATCACTGTAGCCAGCGACTACAAGAAGTCCATCGAGTGCGCGGCAGCTAGCAGCCGGCTGGCCGAGTCCCTCGTAGTGGCAGAAGAGAAGAAGATGCTGGAGCAAGTTGTGGCCATGGCCGGCAAGCAGCCGGCCTTGTCCCCCAACCCCAAGGATTATGATGCGCAGGGTTCCTTCCAGCCGGCCAAGGAGACGAAGAAGATACCTCTGGACCCGGAGAACCCGGAGAGGTTTGCAGTCATTGGTGCAAACCTAGACAGTAAATAGGAAGGCGAGCTCGTCGACTTCCTCCGTGAGAATCGAGACATCTTTGCATGGTCCCCAAAGGACATGCCGGGTGTTCCGAAGGATTTCGCCGAGCACAAGTTACACGTCCGAGCCGACGCGAAGCCGGTCAAGCAGCCTCTCTGCCGACTGTCAGAAGAGAAGAGAAGAATCGTAGGAGAAGAGATAGCCTGGCTCCTTGCCGCCGGCTTTATTATGGAACTGTTTTTCCCCGAGTGGCTTGCCAACCCAGTCTTGGTGTTGAAGAAGAACACAAATGGCGTATGTGTATAGACTACACCAGCCTCAACAAGGCCTGCAAGATCCGTTTTCTTTGCCATGGATTGATCAAGTGATAGACTCCACAGCCGGATGCGAGCTGTTAGTTTCTTGGATGCCTACTCAGGATACCACCAGAATAAGTTGGACCCAGCAGACCGCCTGAAGATCGCCTTCATCACACCATTCGGAGCTTTCTGTTACCTGACTATGACATTCGGCTTGAGGAATGCTGGTGCCACTTTTCAGCGTTGCATGCAGAAATGCCTCCTCAAGCAACTCGGCAGAAATGCACACGTCTACGTAGACGATATTGTGGTGAAGACAAAGAAGCGCGGCACCCTGCTGGAGGACCTCAAAGAAACATTTGCCAACTTCCGCCGATTCCAGATCAAGCTCAACCCCGAGAAATGCGTGTTCGGAGTACCAGCCGGCCAGCTTCTAGGCTTTCTGGTCTCCGAACGCGGCATTGAGTGCAACCCTGTGAAGATCAAGGCCATTGAGAGAATGGAGATTCCCACCAAGTTGCGAGATGTTCAGAAGTTCACTGGGTGCCTGGCCTCCCTAAACCGCTTTATCAGCCGGCTAGGAGAGAAGGCTCTCCCCCTGTACCGACTCATGAAGAAATCCACTCATTTCGAGTGGAATGACCAAGCAGACCAAGCCTTCCATGAGTTGAAGAAGATGCTGACCACTCCACCTGTCCTGGCGGCGCCGACTGAGAAGGAGCCCATGCTCCTCTACATTGCCGCAACTAGCCGAGTGGTCAGTACAGTCATCGTGGTTCAGCGCCCAGAAGAAGGCCGAGCCCAGCTAGTCCAGAGGCCGGTATATTATCTAAGCGAAGTACTATCCAGCTCAAACCAAAACTACCCACACTACCAGAAGATGTGCTATGGAGTATACTTCGCCGCCAAGAAACTGAAGCCCTATTTTCAAGAGCATCCCATCACGGTCGTGTGCACCGCCCCGCTTGCCGAGATCATAGGCAGCCGGGATGCATCCGGCCGGGTGGCTAAATGGGCCATTGCGCTTGCACCTTACACAATGTTCTATCAGCCCCACACCGCTATCAAGTCCCAAGCGTTGGCCGACTTCCTCGTCGACTGGGCCGAGACCCAGTACCTACCGCCGGCTCCCGACTCTACTCATTGGCGGATGCACTTTGACGGGTCCAAGATGCGCACCGGCTTGGGAGCCGGCATCGTCCTCACCTCTCCCAAAGGCGACAAGCTCAGATACACGCTGCAAATCCACTTCGCCGCCTCCAACAACGTGGCCGAATACGAGGCGCTCATACACGGGCTCCGGCTAGCCAAAGAGCTCGCGCAATGCCAGATCCTGTGTTATGGCGACTCGGACTTGGTGGTCCAACAGTCATCTGGCGACTGGGACGCCAAGGATGCAAACATGGCGAGCTATCGATTCCTCATCCAGCAGATCAGTGGGTACTTCGAAGGGTGCGAGTTCCTTCACGTACCACGGGCCGACAACAACCAAGCAGATGCCCTGGCACGGATCGGCTCCACCCGACAGGCTATACCAACCGGTGTCTCTCTCCAGCGCCTCCTCAAACCATCCATCAAGCCGTCTCCAGAGTCGGACTCTATCTTCGTACTGCCTGCCCCCGATGCAGCCGGATCCGACTGGAGGAACCCAGCAGGCGGCTCGAGGACTTCGACAAGCGACCCGGGGACTGCCGTAGTCGCACCCGGCTCGGGGACTTCAGAACCCGGCCCGGGGACTGCAGCAGTCGGCCCGGGGACTGCAGCGACACAAGAAGCGGTGGCCGACTCCAGTTCCCCACCACCCAACCCACCCACCCGAGTCACAGTGGCCATACTGACAGTAGAAGAAGTCACAGCTCCATCATGGGCCCAGCCCATCCTCAACTTCCTAGTCAACAGAGAGCTGCCGACTGATGAGATCTCGGCAAGACTAGTGCAACGCCGAGCCGGAGCATATGCAATAATAAACAGAGAACTTGTCAAGCGCAGCGTCACTGGAGTCTTCCAGCGCTGCGTCGAGCCAGAGAAAGGTGTGGCAATCCTCAAGGATATCCACCAAGGCGAATGCGGTCACCACGCAGCCTCAAGATCACTTGTGGCCAAAGCCTTTCGCCATGGTTTCTTTTGGCCGACTGCTTTGGAAGATGCCAAAGAGATAGTCGAAAACTGCAAAGGATGCCAAGTCTTCAGTTCCAAGCAACACCTGCCGGCTTCTGCACTCAAGACCATCCCCCTCACCTGGCCCTTTGCCGTCCGGGGGCTGGACATGGTGGGCCCATTCAAGACAGCCCGCGGCGGCTTGACACATCTGCTTGTCGCCGTGGACAAATTTACCAAGTGGATCGAAGCGAAGCCGATCAAGAAGCTGAACGGGCCGACTGCCGTGACATTCATTGCCGACATCACTACTCGGTATGGCGTGCCGCATAGCATCATCACCGACAACGGCACAAACTTTGCCAAAGGAGCACTGGCACGTTTCTGCGTGACACAGGGCATCCGACTGGACTTAGCGTCCGTTGCCCACCCGCAGTCAAACGGCCAGGTCGAGCGAGCAAACGGACTCATCCTCTCCGGCATCAAGCCCCGACTGGTCGTACCACTGGAGCGATCGGCCGGCTACTGGCTCGATGAGCTGCCGGCTGTCCTCTGGAGTCTGCGTACTACCCCAAACAAGTCAACCGGCTTCACTCCGTTCTTCCTTGTATATGGTGCCGAGGCTGTCATCCCAACTGACATCGAGTTCGACTCGCCTCGGGTCACCATGTACATGGAGGTGGAGGCCAAGGAAGCGCGAGAGGACGGCGTCGACCTGCTGGAAGAAGGCCGGCTATTAGCACTCAGCCGGTCCGCCATCTACCAGCAGGGTTTGCGCCGTTACCACAACCGAATGGTCAAGCCAAGATCTTTCCAAGAGGGCGACCTTGTGCTTCGGCTGATCCAGCGAACAGCCGGCCAGCACAAGCTCTCGGCCCCTTGGGAAGGCCCTTTCGTCATCAGCAAGGCACTAGGCAACGACTCCTACTACTTGATCGACGCACAAAAACCAAGAGCACGCAAGAGGGATGACTCCGGCAAGGAGTCGGAGCGACCATGGAACGCGAACCTCCTGAGAAGATTTTACAGTTGAAAGCAGTATGTACCATGCTACCATTTTTATTAAATATGAGACAAACGGCCCCCCCGAGGAGCACTCGGGGACTGCCCTCCTTTATCTAAGAATGACGAGCGTCATACTCATGAATGTATTATTACATTTTATTTTCTGTCTGGCACCGGGTTCGACTAGTCGGCCCGGGGACTGGCCGCCTTAAGTTATATTAAAAGTTTTACCTGAAGTCAGACAAGTAGTGTGCCGGCACCCGAGCCCTCTCTTGTTGAAAGTCGCAGCTCGAAGAACCGACTGTCCGACTGGCAAGAGCCAAAGGCAGAAAGGATGCCCACACGAAAAACGGCTAAGGACTAACGAACTTATATAACGCAAAGACGGCCTCCAACCACTCCTGCCGGCTGTCAAAACAGCCGGCTGGCCGGCCTCCCAATCACTTCGCTATAATCCAACAAAGCTAGAGTACTTGCCCTCCCAAGCACCTCCCTAGCCACAGATTGCAGAGCAGCTGTCCGGCTGGGAAGGCGGCAACCATGGGAGGGCGGCAAAGGAAACATTAGAAGGACGAAAAGCAAAGAACAAGGGAAAGCCAAACGCATGCATAATTATATTTACACATAAGGCCCCAAACAGGCCGGCAGTCAATATAGTTTGAATACACCCCCAGCGGGTGGAATTGTGCAAACTTAACAAAACACTGTTCTGAGAATGGTGAAACAGGAAAGTAGAGGCAGCAGACTAGACTAAGGGGCGCAACAGGGGAGCCAAGCTGGTTGAAGGAGACGGCGCCGCCGGCTGGAGGAGTGGCCGGCTGGCGGGTCTCGGCTTGATCATCGCCGGCTGCAGGCGGCGCACCCACGCGTGCCTTGTTGCTGGAGGCATGGTCAAGCTGAGGCTGACCGGCCGCTCCACCATCTGGCGCGGCGTCTCCACCCTCCTCCTCCTCCTCGCCCTCGTCGCTGGAGTCGATCTCCTCCGCCGAGTCCTCGCCGTCTGCCGGGTTCAGCCCGAACCACTCCTCCGGCCGGGCAACGCCATTGTCGTCCACCTCAGGAGCGAAGGCGCTGGTGTCGGTGTAGTCGGCAATCGCCGAAGCGCGCTGGATGATAGCCGGCCTCGCCGGCTCCAGCTCTGTGTCGGCCTCCTGCCGCCAGGTGGCCAGCTGGTCTAGACTTAGCTCGGGGTACCAGGCCTTGGCGAACTCCAGCGCCCGCCTGCCGCCGGACCGAGCCGCAGAAGCCTTCCAGGCCTCGAAGCGGCCGACCGCCACCTCCAGCCAGTCGGCAGTCCGACTGGGGGTGCGGGGAATCACCTCACCAGGCCAGAGAGCGGCCAACACCCGCGCCCCAACGCGCTGAAGCCGGCGGAGCATGCGATGAGCCGGCTGGAGGCGGGCCTGAATCGCTAAGAGCTGCTCCTCCAGCGACCGGCGAGCGTTTGGTGCGATCTTGGCGCCAGCCTGCCTTCATGCCTCGCGGTGGGCCCCGACGTCCTGGTTGGCGGCGGTAGAGTAGCCAGGGAAGTACTTTGCGCAAGGAAGAAAGAGAAAGAAGAGAAAAACACCAAGTCAGAAAGTGAGCTAAACGGCAAGCGGCAAGCAAGGACGAAGAGGAAGGCGGCCTACCGTCAACCAAGTCTTCAATCTAGCCATAGCCGTTGATCAACGTCTGCTTCGCTTCGGCCCAGCTGGCTGCTTCTGTCTCATACTCAACTTGGAGGGCGGCCTCGCTGTCCTGCACCGCCTTCAGGGCCGCCTTGTGGCTCTTCTCCTGGTCGGCCAACCTCTTGGCCAGGCGGTCATGCTCCTGTGCCAAGGCGTCAAACTCAGCCTCCTTAGCGTGGAGGGCGGCCTGAGCCCCGCCCAGCTGTTCCCTCAGACTGGCGTTGGCCGCTGCAGGGATGGCAGAAAAGAAAGAAGCAATAAGGAAGAAGTCGTCAAGGAAGATCCGACCCGACTGCTCAGCAGTCGGCCCGAATCTCGAGGACTACACCCAGTGGGTGCGCTGACGCGCCCCCACGTGAGATAAAAGACGAAGCAGTTACCCCGGCTCTCAGATAGGTGAGCGGTCTTCTGGGTCAGCTCACGAGCCTGGGAGTTGAAGGCAGCCGCGCGGAGGTTGTGGTAGTCCTGCAAGTCAGGCAGAGGAGCGAATGAGAACAAGATAGCAAAACAAAGCCCGCTAAGAAGTTCCAAGCCGCCTGCTCAGCAGCCGACTCGGAACTCGGGGACTACACCCAGTGGGTGCGCTGACGCGCCCCCACGGAAGAAACCAAGATCAAAAGAGCAAAAATAAGAATACTAACCTGAATGGCCACCCACGTCGCAAGAAACTCGACATTATATTTCCTCAGCGCCGCAGCCTGGGACTGAAGTCGGTTCCGGACGTCCTGCGCTGCCACGTTCACCACAGCCGTCCCTCCACCCGGCGTCCACCCCGAGCTGGCGCTGGCCGCCTCCATGTCCTGGGCCGACGAGCTGGAGCCCGCGGCCTTCTGCGGCTCCGATGCATCCTTCCCCGTGCGCTGGCGCGAGGGCGACTGGACCACCAGATCCGTCCTTGCCGCCGGCTCGCCCCCGGCCGATTGCGCAGGCGGCAAGTTAGGCCGGCCACCTTGGGTCGCCCCAGTCGGCGGGGCCGGTGCCGCCTCCCTCTCCAGGACGACAACGTCGTCCTCCCTCTCCAATCCCGGCTGATCGCCGCCGGCTTCCTCTGGCGGGGGCTCTGGGCCTCAGGCGCCGCGACGTGCAGAGGGGTGACGAGCAAGGCCCCTTCCGCCATCGCCGCAGCCGTAGCCTCCGCTTGGGCCTTGGCCGCTACGTCGGCGTGCGCCTTCGCCGCCTCCTCCTCCTGTGCTGCCTTGGCGGAAGCCGCCCTCAACTCCTCCGCCTCCCGCTCCTCCTGCGCCTCCCGCGCGTTTCGCTCCGTCGCCGCCTGAAGCTCGGCGCAGGGGTCCATGCGGCGGGTGCTCCCGGATCCTCCCGGTGATCCAACGACGGAGGCGGCAGCAACCCGCTCGAGCGACAGCGGAGCCCTGATTTTTTGAGAAAAGACAAGGATTCAGAGACTACCAAAGAAAAGAAGAAATAATGTACAAAGGAGTATACGCTTACACCGACACCGTCTGCGGCTACTTCACCACCTTGCGGAAGCGGGCCACCTTCGCGGCCGCCTCATCCCGCCTGGTCGCCGCCGCCCCGCCCTTGGGCTTCTTCGGCCGGCTGCCGAACAAGCCCAACGCAGCACGACGCTTCTGCCCGCTGCCCCGAGCAGGCGGCGCGACGAAGGAACCCGCGCCATGGCCGGATGCCGGCTGGCGGCGTGGGACGATTTCCGCCTCGTCGTCGTCCGGCCAGTCGTCGAAGGTGGCTCCAAGCCCGGAGCCGCCTGCCTCGCCGCCGGCTTCGCCGCCACCCGCCTCGGTGTTGTCGTCCATGGCGGCCACCCCAAGTCGTGGTCCTCCAGGTCATGCTCCGCCCGGTCGAGGAGGAAGCGGCGCTCCGTCTCCGACCCGGCTGTAGATCGAAGGAGAGAGCTCTGCCAAGGCGTGCCGACTAGTCAGAGACGGCCAGAAGGAATTCGGCAACAAAACTAAGAAAAGAGAAGGGAAAAGAAAACATACCGTGGGCGGAGGATGCACACGGGAATATGGCTCTTTGCCAAACCGCCACTCTGCGGAGAGCTTGCAGTTCGCAAGGTAATTCACCATGTGGGCCACCTCGTCATGCGGCATGTCCTTGGTGCACATCCGACTCGGATCGAGCTGGCCGCTCATCTGAAAGATCAGGTGAGGGCGGCTCTGAAGCGGAAGCACTCGACGCACGATGAAGGCAGCCAGCAAGTCAGGCCCAGTCAGGCCCTCCGACTGGATCATCACCCGCAGTCGGGCGACGACCGCGGCTCCACTCGGCGTCAGCGACGCGGCCCGATAGGACCAGTGGGGCCGCCTCCCAGCCGGCGGGCCAGCTACGTATGCCGGCAAGTTGACGTAGTCGCCTTGCGGGGCGACGTTCTTCACGTAGAAATAGGACTTCTGTCAGCGCTTCACCGACTGGATTAACGTGATGACGGGGAAGGGGTTGTCAGCCGCCGGCCTCCGCATCGGGATGAAGGCGCCGCTCTGGGCCGGCACGCCTTGCATGCGGGTGCCCAGCTTAGATTCGAAGAACTCCCCCCAGAGCTCGAGGGTGGGGAGAACGCCAAGGAAGCCTTCGCACAAGGTGACGAAGGCGGACAGCAGCACCACCGTGTTTGGAGTGAGGTGGTGCGGCTGGAGTTGATAGAAGTCGAGGAAGGAGCGGAAGAAAGCGCTCGCCGGCAAGCCGATGCCGCGCAGGAAATGCGAGCGGAAGACTACCCGCTCGCCTACCTCCGGCTCCGGCGTGATCTTCCTCGCGGGCGCAAGACGGACCCGCACCTGGTCCGCGCCGGGCAACCGCCGCGTCTTGCGGAGGAACTCGATGTGGTCCATGTGGACGTTGGAGCCGTCCCAGTCCCCGCCGTACTGCATGGTGGCGAGAAGCTAGCGACGAAGTGTGCGGCGGCAGAGAAAGCACGGCCCTGCGGCGGCAGAGCTGCGGGGCGGAGTGAAGAATGGTGGGACGGCGCGGCGGTGAGGCGCTGCTGCGAGGGAAAGCAGGAGGAAGAAGATGGCAGAGAGGAGAGGAGCGTGCGAGCGTCTGCCGCTTCCCCTCCTCCCCCTACTTATAGCCTCGTGCGGCGCAACCGAGGAGGCGAGGCGTGGGGAGGAACGTGGGATTAACTGCGTCCACTCCCCCACGTCCCGCGATTATTGCGCCCTAACAGCGTGCAGAAACCGTCGCCGAAAGACGTGCAGACGGCTTTGGGCGGCAAAGAATCCGCGCCTGGGCCTAGGCGTAGGAGTGGTGGGCCCTTGGCCTGCGGCGACGTCTTGTCGCGCGCGTGGGTTGGCAGGCTCTCTTCAGCCAGGGGACGCCACGTGGTTCGCAGGTGGCGAGCGGCCGGCCCGCAGCCCGGCGCACGCGCCAACCGACTCCCGCCTTCCGACTTTAACAATTTCGTCAAGACGGCGCGCCCAACCGAAGCCGGCTCCCAGCTGCTGGCTCGTCAAGATAAGAAGCTGACCGAGCTTCTCGACCTCCATTCAGCCTCGAAGCCCAACCAGCTTCGGGGGCTACTGTCGGAGTAAATAGCCACGGGTAGCCTAACCGACTCCCCCCGGCTCTTCGAAAAATTACCAGGCCATTCAAGCCTTCAAGCATACAAAGCATAGGGCCGCCTTCCCCCGGCCGGCTATCCCCAGGGCCGACTCCCAGAAGGCGACCCGGCCCCAGAAACCTCCTCCAAGAAAGATACGAGATGGCCGACTCCAGGAAGCCGGCCCCAAGAGGACCGACTCCCAGAAGCCGGCCATGAAGAAAGGCGACTCCCGGAAGCCGGCCATGAAGAAAGTCAGCTCCCATAAGCCGGCCAAGACTGCACCCACTAAAGACTGTGCCCACATAACGGCGATAGGATGGGGCGTGGCCGCAGTACAGCCCACTACCCCTGAATCCCGGAACAGGCAAGGCCACAGGGCGCCGTACGGGCCAGCCATCCCCCATCCGGCGCGGCACTGTAGCTGTGTTGATCTCGACGTCACCCACGATAGGCGCCAGTACGGCCCGTAGGCGGCGGGCCCCTTTTGCCAGAGAGACACCTGAAGGCGGCCTGGCCTCCTCTAGTCTGCCAGGGGTGTGGCCGGCTCCCAATAGCCGGCTACCTCCCTCCCTCAAAACATGCACCTCATTAAGGAGACAAGACGAGGTAAGGCTACAGTGAGAGCCCGCAAGGCGGCGACACTGTAGCCACGCTTACCTCAACAAAGCTCTTGTCATCAGAGGCGAGGCAACAGTAACCAGCCGCCGACAAAGCCCCCAAGCGGTGGGCCCGGCCTGTCGGCCAAGAAGCCGGCAGCCGGCGGGACCCACCAGTCGGTGGGCCCCAATGACCGGCGGAGAAGCTGGCGTGCATAGACGCTCACGGCTGGGACCCGCGCCCAGCCGGATTACCATTGTACCCCTGGGGGTAGGCCTATATAAACCCCCCGGGACACCCATGCAAAGGGTCGATCACAGAGAGTTTCACACACCACATAGAGAGAAAAGGAGAGCTAGCCTTGCCCTTCTTCTTCCTCTAGCCAGACAGCTCAAGGAGCACTTGTAGCTACTTGTATTGATCTAGTGATCATGCGGAGACCCCGCAGAGCAGGACTAGGGGTGTTATCTCCACGGAGAGCCCCGAACCTGGGTAAGATTCGCCGGTGTGCATGTCTTCGCCTCATCCCGTTTCCAGGCACCAGCGATGTCTTACTGGCTCCCACAATGATAAGCCACCCATTGGCATATGTCGCGCCTACCACCCGACAATAGTCATCTCATCAGTAAGTCCTTCCACATCTGTGGCCACATCATCTGGGGCATAGCGTGATAACTTACTAAACTCATCTACGTACTGGGCCACAGTACGGTTCCCCTGGCGTAAGTTGCGAAACTCACGCTTCTTCATGCTCATAGCTCCAGTTGAGACATGAGCAGTGCGGAACGCTTGCTGAAACTTCTCCCAAGTGACATTGGTTATAGGGAAAGTGGTCGTGTAATTCTCCCACCATGCGGCTGCGGGTCCATCAAATTGGTGTGCGGCAAAACACACCTTCTCCGCATCTGTGCAACCTGCGGTGGTCGACTCCCTCCCTATCATGCGTAGCCAGTCATCAGCAACTATTGGCTCGGTGCTACTGGAAAACAATGGCGGCTGCAACCTTAGAAAACGGGCTAAGTTGCCCACTGGAGGTGGTGGCGGTGGGTTGTTGTTGTTGTTGTTGCCTTGGTTCTGGACTAGTAGCTGCATCAATGCATTCTGCTGTTGGATCAACTGAGTGAGCTCCGGTGGGAAGACAAATCCGGGGTCATGTCTCAGAGGCATCTGATGGGTTTAGAGGGGAGAGATTAGAATAGAATGAGGTCTAAGGGGAAGATCACTATGCATATGCTCATGAGACAAACAAATCAATTCATATATATCACTCAATCAATCAAGCAAGGCATACAATCGATCTAACTATCATTATAGTGCTCGGACTATACTATTTACATGGGGAAATACTACTTATCATATGGTGGTCTACTAGAAATTTTGATCGGTGGAAGACTCCATGATATCTGCTCCAGCTTCGTCTTCATAATCATCATCACTACTATCAGGGTCGGAGTTGGTGTCGTCGATGATGATGTAGTCTTCAGAACGAATGTCATCAGAATGATCGTCATCTCTTCCTGGCGCGGGGTCTCCCATGAATACTCCTAGCTTCCTTGTCAGGTCGTCATTCTTCTCCACTAGTATTGCGATTTCCTCCTCGTATCCGTCGCGTGTAGACTTGAGTTCCTCTTCTAGCTCCATGTTCCTGGTCATCAGCTTCTTTAGATCTATAATGCTAGCGCACATCTGGTTCTCCTAGCGTCGAATGTGCTGGTTTAACTCCTGGATGAAAGCTGCAATGTACCTGTCCCTACTGGTGCTGATCATCTCCCATTGCTCGTCTCGGCGCCCACATATCTGGTAGATAGTGTCCTTCAGCTCCTGTTTGTAGACTTCTCCGATACGTCCCATAGCAATGTGGGCTGCCATGCTCTTCCCTAGACTCCAGGTTGGTGCATCAAAGGAAAACTCTATGGGCTCAGTGACTGGTGTGAATGTCCTTCCTGGAACTTGAACTCGAATCATCCAGCGCTCCTCTTCTGGTAAAGTGGCGGTGTAGGTCCCGGTGAAGCTTGGTATTCCGATGTTCAGGTACCTAGTGACTTCCTTCAAATGTCGTCCAAAGGGTGTGTCTTCATCCGGTTGTGCAAACTTGTTCCTTGAGTCCGCCATCCTATAGAATAGAAAATGGAGAGGAGTCAGAAATGAGTAGAGAAGAGTGACCTAAGGCTCATCTTAGTGGTCGTGTCCTACATTCAGCGTGTGCTTTGATACCATCTTGTAGCGACCCGACCTCAGACGGTCAAGTCTCTGTGCATAAGTGTCATCCTTGGATCGGTAATGCTGACACACATAGTACTCGAAGGATTTATAACATAGTAGCAATCACACACTTATTACATCGATAGTATCAATAGAGAACTTATTACAGTAAATATGGCTTAAGGCCGTCTAAATAAGATAACAGTGGAAGGCTTGGAAGGTAAAGTGAGTCAATCAACTCCAACAGCATAACTGAGTGCACGACAACGACCTAGCGCACCTTACTCTTCGTCTGAAAAGTCTGCAACATGATACGTTGCAGCTCGAAAACGGGTCAGCACATGGAATATGCTGGCAATATAACACAGTAGAGCAATGAACAGAATAAATGCTATCACTACATGCATATATGGCTGGTGGAGGCTCTACGGTTATAATGTTTTTGCGAGAAGCCAATTTTTTCCTACATCAAAGGATTATATTTTATTTAACTATCATGGTAGTTGAACAACATTGAGAAGGTTCCTCCAATTCAATCCCAATTAAACAGTAGTTAACAACCCAACAAATTAATTTAGAGTGATGAGATCCATATGATAATCCACGAACCAGATACTCAAGATGTCCATAACCGGGGACACGGCTAACCATGATTAGGTTGTACACTCTGCAGAGGTTTGCGCACTTTTCCCCACAAAACTCGATCTCCTCCGTTGGATTTCTCGCACTACATGGTGTTTGAGAAACGGATGACCGAGACACAGTCTTTCAGAAACATTAACTCTAACCCTGGGTAGACAGTACCAACCTACATCCCCTACATCTGCTAGCCTACCACTGGAAGAGGTCATGCAACCTACTCAACTATGATAGAGCCCATAATAGCTTGTGGCTGCACACGGAAGTTTCTAGCATGAATAATCTTACAATCCCTTTGAGTCTGGGTGGCGGACCATAGGATGATCACACAGGTACTCCGGGATATCCTAGGACAACACTGGATTCTCCAGGTGTCCAAAACCAACAATCCACCCAGATATGTATTAAAGTAGCCACCTTAAGTTAACCATTAATTAAAAATCTCCCATCTGTCATGGATTCACTCACCCAAACCACGTCTACGAGCATAGCATAGCAATATAAGCATAACGTAGAAGTAACTCCCAGGGTTTGATAATAAATGGGGCAATAGGTTCTACCTCATCATCTACTTCTCAATACCCACATGTTAATCACATCCTAAGCGTGCAGTGTTTGAGGATTGAAACTAACGCATATAAACTGGGTATGAAAAGAGTATGATCAATGTGTTACTTGCCTTGCTGACGATCCGCAAAACCTAGTGACTCATAGTAGCACGCTTCGCTCTCCGAGAATTCTATCGCAAACAAACAATAGCATACATAAGAACTCAAGCAAAGATGCATGGGTAAAACTCAAATAAGAAGATCAAATCTGAAAACTCAACTGAAGAGATTCGATGTGCAAAAAGAATCAATCAAATAGGAGCTACGGAACTAAAACTATGGTCAAAAGAACTTCGAAATCAAATCTGCTTGAAACCAAATTTTAAATTGTCAAAACCTTGTTCAAGTTGTTTAAACAAAAAGAGGGTTTTGAGACGAAGATTTTGGCGTTGGTTTCACTGGATTTAGACAAACGGTTAAGAAACGGCGAGGTTTGAAGATCAGGGGCTATTCTGCGATAAAAGTAATCGCGGATAGGTCCCAGGACGAAAATAAAATAAAAAGAGAAGACTAACGAACAAACGTTCGCTGTCTGAACCTAACCGGCGAAAAGCGTTCGTAAAAACGAACGAACGGACGAACGTCCGCTAAATAACTAAACCGAGAAAACCGAACCGATAAAATAAAATCGCATCTAGGGTTTCTAAAAAAACCGATCGATTTTACATAAACCAAAAGAAAACGGCGGATCCGGATCGGATCGGGAACGGCAGCGGCTCCGGCGGTGAGGCGGCGGCTCCGGTGGCGAGGCGGCGGCTCCAGCGAGGCAAGGCGCTGCGGGG
>NC_057814.1:193533296-193550227 GCF_018294505.1 Triticum aestivum
GTAGCATATAAAGGGGGAGGGGGGCTCGGCTTGGACAGGGGGCAACCGAGGCGGCGGCGATGTTCCGGACTCCGAAGACGAAGAGTTTTTTTTAAACATATTCCGCCAAAAATCCTAAATAAATAAAAATAAAAATCTAAAAATGCGAAAACAAATTTTCACCGTCTAAATAAAATATTTAGAACAAAGTGAACATTTGCTTGGCCTAATAATGAAATTTAAAAAAATGCATATTTTTCTAATTCAAATAAAATAGCAATAAAATCCAAATAAAATTATTTATTTGATTTTAATATTTTTCCTCCAATATTTCATTTATTTTGGAGAAGTCATATTATCTCCTCTCATATTGTTTAATTTGAAATATTTTCGAAGAGAAAAATAACTAAAACCAAAATGATCCTTGTTTCGATATTTGAGAAAATTCAAATATGAAAACGGTGAAATCCCCAACTCTCTCCGTGGGTCCTTGAGTTGCTTAGAATTTCGAGGATCGCAAAACAAAATGCAATAAAATATGATATGCATGAATGACCTATGTATAACATTCCAAATTGGAAATTTGGGATGTTACAAGATCGTGGCTATACTGCGTGCACCATGGCTTAGGCCGGCGCTTATTTGGTGGAGGGGTCGGTGATTTGGGTGGAAGGTGTCGCGTTCACGTCGGCGGTCGGGGCATGTGGAGTGTGGAAGGAGGAGGAGGATGGGGGTCGGGTGTGGATTACCTGCCTGGATAGGCAAGGCCGAGCAGCGTGAAGGAGGGCCGCCGGCGAGGAGGTAGCGCTGCAAGTAAGGAGTGAAGGTTTCAACTTGGAAAGGAAGGCCGAAAAAGGGGAAATGTAGCTTTTGGTAAGTGGAAGGGGCCGGGGAGGTAGATATTTCTGCGGAAGCAAAAAATTTGGAATCGCTTCAGCGAAAAAACTGGCGCGCAAAGTGTCATCAGACACGGTCCCTTATTCAGAGCGGGCTATGGACTGTAGCTGTCACACCTTCTCGCGTAAGCCGTATGCGTACTATACTTCGATGGTGCTCCAAGATATTTTGTGCTGCATCTCACAAGGTTGGTTATAATTAACTATGTCGGATCTACTTGATTTTTTGTCTTGATTTAAATTACATAATGGGGTCACAGCGGCCATGGACGGTGTTTGAATTGCTAGACCTTTTATCTGCGGTGATCATAAAAGAATTGGAATTATTCAGGGTTCGTTTGGACATTTTTATGCATTAACTGAGTTTTCAATGCATTTATGTGCATAATTCAAATTTAAACTACATGCACATGCTCCAGTGCATATAAATTGGTTGAAAAATCAAATCTTTGTCCTTGGGTGCATGCTTAGGTCCCATGCAAGAAATGGGAATGAATGTCAAACACCCTGTCACTGTCACTCGTCCGCAAACATTGAGATACCTGGTTTTTAAATTCTAGTAAATCCAAAACTCGTCTGAAATTCATGAAACTTGGCATGCTATCATGGAGCGGCATCAACATGTCGTAGTAAAATTTTTGTCCCATTTGGGGCAGGTTTGGGTATATGCTTCTCACAAACCAGAGCTTCTCACAACAAGCATGATGATTTCGGTAGGGAACGCCCCACCTTTGGGGACGAAACGATATCCATTGCCTCTTATTGCTTTCAAAAAAATTCTCGTGTCAACGTAGAACAACAGGAGTGTTGTGTTGTTTTTTGTGATTTTTTGGGGTTCGTTTGGACATTTTTATGCATTAACTGAGTTTTCAATGCATTTATGTGCATAATTCAAATTCGAACTACATGCACATGCTCCAGTGCATATAAATTGGTTGAAAAATCAAATATGTGTCCTTGGGTGCATGCTTAGGTCCCATGCAAGAAATGGGAATGAATTTCAAACACCAGGGCACCGTTGATTGCCGACAAAACATTGAGATTCCTGGTTTTTAAATTCTAGTAAATCCAAAACTCGTCTGAAATTCAGGAAACTTGGCATGTTATCATGGAGCGGCATCAACATGCCGTGGTAATTTTTTTGTCCCATTTGGGGAAGGTTTGGGTATATGCTTCTCACAAACTAGAGCTTCTCACAACAAGCATGATGGTTTCCATAGGGAATGCTCCACCTTTGGGGAGAAACAATATCCATTGCCTCTTATTGCTTTCAAATTTTTTCTGGTGTCAACATAGAACAACAGGAGTGTTGTGTCAATTTTTGTGATTTTTCGGGGTTCGTTTGGACATTTTTATGCATTAACTGAGTTTCAATGCATTTATGTGCATAATTCAAATTTGAACTACATGCACATGCTCCAGTGCGTATAAATTGGTTGAAAAATCAAATTTGTCTCCTCGGGTGCATGCAAGAAATGTGAATGAATTTCAAACAACAGGGCACCGTTGATTGCCGGCAAAACGTTGAGATACTTTGTTTTTAAATTCTAGTAAATCTAAAACTCGTCTGAATATCACGAAACTTGGCATGCTATCATGGAAGGGCACCCGACATGCCGTGGTATTTTTTGTGTCCATTTTGAGAGAAGGTGCACTCAAATAATGACAGCCAACAAAGGCATTTTGAAAAAATAGCTGCCACTTTAATATCTCAAATGTTGGTATAATTCAAACCGTGTGCGTTCTGTTAACCATTCACGTGACGCCATGTGTCTTGGTTTTAATGGCTATAGGAGGTGCTGTGTAGACAGCTGCTTGACTGAACGGGAGGCGTGCGAGCACAGTCCGGTGCGCAGGCTCACTTGGAAGCGTACAAGCTATTCAATGCAGGATCTGTGCATCTCTTCAACGCAAACAGTTCAGATTACGGTATGCAAATTAAAGCCAAACTTCAGCGCTAAGCCAAGAGACAATGCGATTTGTCAAAATATGCAGCTAAAAATCAATATCACTATCTACTTTTTGCAACAAAAAATCAGTAATTAAGCATACATTGCCGGGAAGCGAGACAGCCTTGAACTGCCGCCCGCCTCACTCCCACTGGTCTATATTAATGGCGCCGCTGAGCGGACGCACCCTCCCCATCCTCGCCACACACACAATTCCTCTCTCTCCGCCTGCATCCTCGACGCCGCGCTGAGTCCTCAAAGCCGTCAATCTACGAGGATGCCGTCGAAGCGCCCCATCGAAGGGAGTGGCAACGCCGGGGCTGCTGAAGCACCGGAGCACAGCGTGAATATGGAGACAGAGGTTTCCGTCACCGCCGACGAGGTGGAGAACAAGGCTGCCAACAAGCGGAGGCAAGTCGAGAAAGAACCGCAAGCGACTCCAGCAGGCCTAGACTTCATCAACAACCTCCCCGATGATATGTTGATAGTCATCATATCCCTCCTCCCAATCAAATATCGGGCGAGGACAGTCGCCCTTTCCCGGCGGTGGCGCCCCCTATGGCTCCGCACCCCTGTCGACCTCCTCGACGCCCACATGCTCTGCCATGGCTATCGCCAAAGCTTGGATGCGTTCTCCCAGATCCTCGGCAGTCACGATGGCCCAATCAAAGGTCTTATCACGGGCAAGTTCTGTTCCAATGGCAAGGACCGAGCCAAGCTTGATGAGTGGTTCCGATCCCCCACCATAGATTAGCTCGAGAAGCTAAGTTATAATGATGGGCATATGCGCTTGCTGCCAACGTCCGCGCTCCGCTTCGCACCCACGCTGCGCCTCGCTAAGTTCATGAACTGCCATCCCCCTTAATGACGCGCCCGCTCTTTTTCTACCATGACTGAAGCACCTCGAGCTCGTCGCCGTCCGCATCCCAAATGATGACATGGAGCGCCTGCTCCGTGGTTGTACCGCACTCGAGTTCCTTCGTCTTCAGGCGATGAATTGGTCGAGTACCTTGCACATCACCTCCAGGACTCTCCGGACTATTTATGTGTGTTGCTGGTGCTGCAACGAGAGATCACAAAAGGTGGACCACAATATCGTCATCCAGGACACACCTTCACTTGAGAGATTACTTGTAGTTGATCAACAAGGTCCAACAAGAATCAATGTCTTTTCTGCGCCGAAATTGGAAGTGGTGGGCTACTTGTCTGTCAAATACTACAGTCGCCTTATATACCTCTCCTTCTTGATATCAATGTTATTTCTAGTTTTGAAGATGTATGTTCGTGTGTCATCTAGCGAAGCTTCACCCAGACTCTGGGCACAGTGAAGGTCTTGGCACTAGAATCTGTCGGCCCCAACCTGGACCAAGTTGTCAGTTGCCTGAGATGCTTTCCGTGCCTGAAGAAGCTGTATATCAAGGTGATGTTCCTTTCCTGTTAAATGTTAACCATAAGGGAGTTCAATTTTTTGCACCTTTTCCCAAGTTTACAATGACAATGTACTATGATTTCTGAAGGAATTTTGGCGGATTTTAGGACATACACCCCCACCCCATATTGGTTGCTTCATTCATATGGTTACAATCGTCCATAAGCATTTCTCCTTTGGATTCATCTGTACTAGTTTTCTTAGGGATTTTTTCATCCAATCCAACCTCATGTGAAGAAGGCTACATGTTTCTATATTTAATCAAATGCCCATGTTAATCATGCCAGATCGAAGATGGCACGTTGGTGCATTTTACAAATCCTGCAAACCAAATGGGAGTGTAGCAGTGTTCAAAACTGCATGTAGGCACTAACACGTTCTCTTCTTTTGCAGATAATAATAGGCCCGGAGGTGGATAATGTTTAGAATGACAATCACATCGAATGCCTGGATCTGCATCTCTCAAATATTACTTTGAACTCCTACCGAGGGACCTTAACGGAGATTACACTCGCCAGGTTCTTTCTTGCCAGAGCAAAGGTGCTGAGGATAGTGAGGTTGAACACGCATTTAATTAGGAAAGATCAATGGTATGATTATTAGAGCCGGCAGGTAATGCGGAATGGAAGTGCCTCCAAAAATGCCAAACTTCGTATTGGAAGAGCATATGGCAAAGCAATTGGAAGTCATCGTGTCAAACCCATACATGACTTGTCAGCGGCTGATCCCTTTTCAGAAATGACGCGGTTTGCAATGTTTGAATTTGGGCGTTGTAATCTTTGAATTTGAACCTTGCAATATTTATGGTATTTGTTATATTGAACCATTTCTGTTCTGTTGTCTCAACGCAAACAGTTCATCCGGGTGAACCGCATGTCGTACATCGCACACACCTTGATCTGGCTGACCGTTTCTTTGGTGTTGCCTAATTACAAACAGTTCATCCGAGTGAACTGTATGTTGTACATCGCACACACCTTGATATGGCAGACCGTTTCTTTTGTGTTGCCTAATCACAAACAGTTCATCCGAGTGAACCGCATGCTGTACATCGCACACACCTTCATCTGGCTGCCCGTTTCTTTTGTTCCTCCTTATCAAAAATGGTTAATTGAACTGAACCGTATGCCCTGAATCGCACAGGCAACTAAATCAGAACCGTGTTTGATGCATCCGTCATCGCAAATGTTTTGCACCTTTTTTGACGGTTTTTTACACCATCGATTGCGATTATTGCATCGCACACAGTTTCGTCAAAGGGTCTCTGATCGTAGTGTCGCGTAAGCAGCATCCTGTAGTAGTGCATGCTTCTTATTCGTTCTTTTGTCTCCTTCTCAAGTTTTCCTTTTTTCGTTGTTATACGTTTCCCATGGTGTGTTCGGATAAGCTGAACACTTGAGGGGTACACATCCTTAAATGTGCACACACCACCATGACTGGGGGCTTATGTAAGTAGAAGATCATTATTATACCAAGCCTAGAGCTCACAATATATGTGTCGTTTGCGGATATACATCCTTTTTGCCATTATATGCACCTCTATGACTTAAGTTTTTGCCAAGCTGGGTTGCCTTACTCCTGTGCTTATGCCGTACGTTCCCGATTGTTCTGCTAGGGCATAAAGGGAGCACCTGTGCGATTGTTACAACCGGGTTATCCGGACATGTACCTCAGACGGGTGAAGCCAAAAGCTAGCGTTCTTAAGGGAATAACTGGTCGGCACTAAAACGACAGATTGTTGCCGTATTGCAACTACTTCAACCACTGCGAGACAGTTTTTCCGTATTACGGACCACACACCCCGGCACGTGTAATCATAATATGCCGACCCAAGGAAAGGAACCCTTAACGGAACTATTTTCCTTGGAAGATGTTTCTTACATACTTAATATATCATACATCCCGATTTTTTGTCTGTTCGAGCACAATGACTGGGTTGCCTGGTTTCCCGATGAATACTTCCTTTTGTCTTAAGTATCGAGAAACACTCCACCATTTTGGTCCAGAGGTTAAAGCCGAAAGCCTGCGATGACGAAATCATTTCACATGTTTGGATCAAACCAAAGGTTGATCGTAAATGTACATTGATACATTAAGTCAAAAACCTATTCCTTCTCTATTCCGTCTATAAGGATGTCTAATCTACAGTCTTCCTGCGAATATTTCACAGCGATCATTACTTAATCATAGACCAAATTTAAAGGGATTTCCTTCCCATCTGGTCCCTGTGGTCCTACTCGGGCCATATGATTCGGGTCCAGTTTAGTGAAGCATGTCTTCACCATGGCCCAGGCTTCTCGTGCGCCTTCACGGCAGGCAGATGTCTTCCATAGCTCGAACCGGCGCCGGGCACCTTTGAATAGGTTTGCCAGGCCCTCCATACTTTCTGGAGGGGTATCAGATGGCCATAACGCCTTCACCATACTCCTCATGGCTTTCCGGGCCCGAGCATGCACGGCGGACAACTCCTTTAGCACGTCGCCTTGAAATACGGATACTTCCTCTTCCGACCGACCAGTTAACAGACCTGTAGCAACAAAGTCAGCATATTCTGCATTATGGACTAAACATGAGCACCTATGGTGGTTCTAAATAAGAGTGGAAGACATACCGAACATGCCGCCCTTCAGTTTTTCATTTTCCTTCTGAACGGCCGATAGGTGAGCCTTCAAGCTCTCTATCTCTTTGGACTGTTTGTCCTTTTCCTCCTCAAGTTTTTCTCCCTAGATGCGCCTGTCGCGGTCTCTTTCAATTCCGCTAGTTCGGCAGTGACCGCATTCAGTTGCGTCTGGTTTGTGTTCAGCTCCTGGGCTAGCATAGTGTTCTCTTCTTTCAGAACCTGCAAAAATTATCGATCCTACAATCGATTTGCTTCACTGTTTCAAGTCTCGGGGGCTACTGGCATATGACCATACAAATTGCATCAAATTTTACCTGTATATACTTCGAGAACAGCTGAATGACTCCGAAAATTCCGTCTCGAGCGGCTTGGATATATGCATCTACCGAACTTAGTGCGGCAAACTCTTGTTCGGGAAAGGACGGAGCACGCATAGCCTCTTTTAATCGAGGGTGATTCATCACGTTCTCCACTTCGGAATTTGTGACTGATACATCATCCGAATCCTCTTGAGCAGGCGGAACAGGCATTGTGCCGGCTCACGTCCTAGTTGACGAGTCCAGCACCGGATTAGTGGACATTTGGCTAATCGGGCATTTTTCCACTGTCTGCCGCGTACTCCTCCTGATGTCAAGGATAAAAAGGGAGACTTTTAACAACCCAGACTCATGCCTAGGCATATATTAAAGCGCACATACCTCTTGGAAGATTGTGAGGTCTCCGCAGTACTCCCGGCCCCTTTTCGTTTTGAACGACGGCCTTGTGTACAAGCCGCCCTTGAGGAGATACGGTCCCTAGAGCGCCGATCCTGTTAACATACCAGATCAGTACAATAGGTAAGGATGCAGATAAGGATCTCCTTTTAAGAAGCCTCCGGATACTCACAATGCAGAAGGGATAAATGAGAGGGTAGTCGGCGGTGATAGCCACTTCCGAACTGTCAAGGCTCGCTTGATAGAATACCCCATCATCGAATTCTATATATATGTCTGAATCCTCGCAAAAGCCAGGATCTTTATCATGATTATGATCCTCTCGCTAGGGAGGAGGACAGCGGACGTCCTCGGTCATCCTCCTCCATGACTGTTGGTGGAAACAAAGAGTAAATTCCATTAGTGTCTGCAACACAATGAAATGAGCACAGACGATTGAGATCTTATCCATTCAATAGGGGTGTACATAGAATCAGCCTCCGGCCGGTTTAGCCGGAGAACATCTTCTTTTTCGCCCTTATACAGATCAGCCAAAATTGAGGCCAGTTCGGCTGGGGTATCCAGACCCTTTCGTGTGTAGCGGGACGCGTTGTCTTCTCCGGATTGAAGAGGCTGGACACACCTCTTTATTGCAATGGCCATGACTTCAACTATCGAGAGCTCGGTATGGGCTAGCAACTTGACCTTTTTGACCAACCTCTTTATCTCTACACTGTCCTCTTCCGTGGGACTGCGGGACGCCAGTTGAGGCGCTTCCTTAAAGGAGCCTTGGGAAATTCAGGGAGACCATGCCGAACTGGGTCCGGCAGCGGGACATCATCCATATAAAACCATTTCGAGGACCACTGTGGGTATGCCTCTTTAGGTGTTCCTACAAGGTATCCGGATCCGACTATACGCCATTCTTCGGCACTACCTACTTCAAATATTGAACCTCCTTGGTGGCGGGGAACGAGGCAAAAGAATTTCCTCCGTAATCCAAAATGGGCATCGATGCCTAAGAATAGCTCGGAGAGGGCAACAAAACCTGAGATGCCCAGAATCGAACCTGGGGTGAGGTTGTGTAGTTGGATGCCATAAAATTCCAATAACCCCCGGAGGAAAGGATGGATTTGAAATCCCAGGCCCCACAACAGAAATGGGATGAAGCACACCCTCTCCTCATTGGGGTTGGGGAAGTTCTCAGCCATCGCATCATTGCCGATTGAATACAAGCCCGATCGAACGTAGACTAGATCCGCGAGGGGGAGGTAACCCTGCTTCTGGAGTCGGCTCAGCTGAAGATGAGGCGCCGAGCAACTCTGCCAATCACCCTCTTGAGGGCCATGGGGGCGCGAAGAGGAGCCTGTGGCACTGGCCATGATGGAAGGCTTTGCTCGTGGCTGAACTTGGTGGTTTTCCTTCTGCGCGATGTGAGATGACATTTGGAGATCTACATCTCCTTATATAGGTGCCATCCAAGCTTAATGAGGAGCTTATTTGCAAAAAAGGCATAGACCATTCATTTTCGCCCGACGCATGAAAATTGAAGCATCGACAGGGGCGAATCGTAAAAGACATCGAGGTTATCACCGGATTGTCATTTGTCCGGATTATAATGAAGAATCCGCCATGCAAAGCCGAAGACATGATCTGAATACTACATCGTCATTTAAGGCATGTTCGGGTGCTACTGAGGGAGTCCTGGATAATAGGGTCCTCGGGTGTCCGGGCTATGTAGCATGGGCCGGACTGATGGGCCATGAAGATACAAGATAGAAGGCCTTCCCCCGTGTCTGGATGGGACTCTCCTTTGCGTGGATGGCAAGCTTGACGTCTGGTGTGTAGTTCCCTTTCTCTATAAACCGACTCTGTACAACCCTAGGACACTCCGGTGTCTATATAAACCGGAGGGTTTAGTCCATAGAGGCTATCAAATTTCATATAGGCTAGACATCTAGGGTTTAGCCATTACGATCTCGAGGTAGATCAACTCTTGTAAGCCCTGTACTCATCAAAGTCAATCAAGCAGGTAGTAGGGTATTACCTCCATTAAGAGGGCCCGAACCTGGGTAAACATCATGTCCCCTTGTCTCCTGCTACCTTCGATCTTCAGACGCACAGTTCGGGACCCCCTACCCGAGATCGGCCGGTTTTGACACCGACAATGGTGGTGGCATCTGAATCATTGACTGAACATTTTGTGAGGTAGGTTCAGCCATTATTGTGCTTGCATCAGGAGGCAAGCTTGTTGACGACGAGGAAGGACGAGGATAATGTGACTACACAAACAGAAAATAATAGTGAGCACAAAACAGAGCCTTGGATATCTAAGTAATCTAAAACAAGACTTCAAACAAAAATAATAATAAAAAGTTTCTACTTTTTAAACAACCAGGAAACAATATTTACCTGAATAATAGCTAGATCATTGTGTAAAGAAGCAGGCTGAGCTGGTGGAGATGATTTGACTTGTAAATCCTGAAGTAAAGCAACTAAAGGTAAGACAATAGCTATGAAGATATTTAAAATAGGACTAACAAACTATACTGGGTACAGTAGTGATGAAGGCATTATAGCAACCGAGGACATTTATCATGTCTCTGTCCTTCTCTAGATCCAACCCAGTATCATATGTGTTCAAAACGCTTATGGACAGGATTGTTCAGATCCTAACTCGAGAACTCTTTACGAACCTATGATTGATGACCCACGAGTATAGGGGATCAATTGTAGCTCTTTTCGACAAGTAAGAGTGCCGAACCCAACGAGGAACAGAAGGAAATGACAAGTAGTTTTCAGTAAGGTAATGTCTGCAAGTGTTGAAATTGTAAGTAGCGGAGTAGTTTGATAGCTAGATAATTTGTAACGAGCAAGTAATGATAATAGTAACAAAAGTGAAGCAAGGTAGCCCAATCCTTTTGAGGCAAAGGACAGGCCAAAACGGTCTCTTATGATAAGCAAAGCGTTCTTGAGGGTACACGGGAATTTCATCTAGTTACTTTCATCATGTTGGTTTGATTTATCCCGTGACCTCAAGAATGAAAGTAACTACTCACAAATAATAAACATGCTCATGATCAGAGGGGTATTAATATTCATAATGGATCTGAACATATAATCTTCCATCAAATAAACCATATAGTAATCAACTACAAGATGTAATCAACACTACTAGTCACCTCCTAGCAACAATCTATAGTTCCGGTAACAAGATTGAATACAAGAGATGAACTAGGGTTTGATATGAGATGGTGCTGGTGAAGATGTTGATGGAGATTGCCCTCCCCAAGATGGGAGAGTTGTAGGTGATGATTATGACGACGATTTCCCCCTCCGGGAGGGAAGTTCCCCCGGCAGAATCGCTCTGCCGGAGGGCAAAAGTGCTCCTGCCCAAGTTCCGCCTCGAGATGGCGGCGCTTTGTCCCGAAAGCCTCCTCCTTATTTTTTCTAGGTCAAAATGACTTATATACCAAAAGATGGGCACCAGAGGTGGGCCGAGGAGGCCACAACCCACCAGGGCGCGCCTGGGGGGCCTGGCGCACCCATGTGGGTTGTGCCCACCTGGTGGCCCCCCTCGGTGTTTACATAATTCATAAAATTCTCCGTAAAGTTTCAGCTCATTTGGAGTTGTGCAGAATAGGTGGCCTGACATAGCTTTCTAGGTCCAGATTTCCAGCTACCAGAATTCTCCCTCTTGACGTGTTCCTTGTAAATTATGAGAGAAAAAGGCATTAGAATTTCTCCAAAAAGCATCATTATGGATAAAAATATTATAAATAACAACAAGGAAACATGATGCAAAATGGACGTATCAACCCCCCCAAGCTTAGACCTTGCTTGTCCCCAAGCGAAAACCAAAATCAAAAACATGTCCACATGCTTTGAGAGAGAGGTGTCGATAAAAACAAAATACTGACATAGAACCATCATGTTGATTATTATAACAGCAACAAAATTTATCATAGGAATTTTATCAAAGAACTTTTATCGTACACTTCCCATGAATAAGTAACAGTTCATCACATAATCGAAGTATAAAGCAAAAACTATATTAGAAACCAACAAACTATGTTCTCAGTCAACTTTGCAACTACAATTCATCATCTTTTCAGGAAGAGTCACGTGTCAGAGCCTTTTAAACAAGTCCACATACTCAACCATCATATAGTCTTCTATGATTGCTAACACTCACCTCGTACCCATGAGAAAAACGTTTCAACTGGACACATAGAAAGATAGGGGCTTATAGTTTTGCCTCCCAACATATTCACCTCAAGGGTGATGTCAACAACAATAACTCATGCTATCTATATGCAACTGTACATATGTGCCTAGATCTTTCCTCACCACATGATGCTTGCCAAAAGAGAAAATAAAAAGGAATAGAGGGAAAACTTTGACTCTTTGCATAAAAGTAAATACATAAAAGTGAAAGATAGTCCCTTCGTAGAGGGAAGCAGAGGTTGCCATGCGCTTATTTGTTTGCATGCTCAATCCCTTAGTGCAAGAGAACGTCACGTTGTATTGCCCCTTAAGATGACAACCTTTATTATGCATTCTGTCGCTTTTATTCTTTGTCATCCAAGTTCGTACAATGCTCAATTTTCTCTTACACTAAATGATCTCACATATTTAGAAGCAATTTTTATTGCCTTTTTGCACCGATGACAACTTACTTGAGGGATCTTGTTCAATCCGTAGGTAGGTATGGTGGACACTTGAAAAAGATTTGGGTTTAAGGGTTTTTGGATGCACAATTAGTATCTCTACTTAGTGCGGAATTTTTGTCTAGCAAGGATAGGGGCAAGCACCACATGTTGAAGGATCTATGACAATATGCCTTCTATGCGAATATAAACAAACATAAACCATTAAGTTGTCTTCCTTGTCCCACGTCAACAATTTTGGCATATAATATTTTGATGAGGGTTCACAATCACAAAAGATTTCTAGGATAGCATATTTATATGTGAATCTTCTCTTCCCTTATTAATTCTTTCATGAGTTGCATCATTGACTAATGCTATGTTTGTAAATCCCTAATAAAGTTTTCTACTTATACTTTTCCTAATGTGGTGCCATCACCTACCATAGGATTAGTATATAATCTTATTGATTTATTTCCTTCTTTTTATTTATTTTCTTTCTCAATTTCTTTTCTTTATTTGCAACATGAAAGTAAGAAGGTGAAAACTCGAACTAACTTTATTATAAAACTCGCACACGATAACAATGATAGATCACTGAGCAAACTCTCAAAGAAGGAAATGGTTGAACTAAACTTTATTTCTTCCTGGCAAAATATTGAACTAAGATAAGTAAAAGCAAAAGATAGTGGGGTGATACGATACCGGGGCACCTCCCCCAAGCTTTGCGGAAGCCAAGGGGAATGCCCATACCCGATACTCAGTTTTCCTTGGGTGGTGTCCGTAGGCTCCTCCCGCTTCGTCTCGATCTTCATCAGCCAAACATCTTCTTCCATGTGGTTGGCGGAGCAGGAAGACATGATGCTTAGCTTGATAAATCTGACCGGAAACAACAAGAAAAGAGAACAGAGGATTTTTTCCGCGATACGGTGGTTAACACGTTTAGGAAGTATATATAGAATTTTTATATTGCAGGACAAGCATACGGAAGAAAAACGGAGTACGAGAGGTGTCCCAGGTGGGCACAACCCACCTGGGCGCGCCAGGCCCTGGTGTGTTGTGCCCACCAGGGAACACTTCCTGGCAGTTTCTTTATTCCTAATATTCTAATTTATTCCAAAACTATCAAAAAATATTTTTGCAGATTTTTTGGGGTCTGTTTACTTAACGTACCACGTACCTCTTTATTTTGACGATTCCGGAGAGTTCCAGAAGGACTCTTTTATGTGTTCTTCCGGTGTCTAAGTTTGGATAATATTACTTTCAACATTGATAGGCGTACCTGAGATATAATGCTTTATTCATTGCCCGTTGACAACCTTCGGGTTAGTGCCTTCGAAATTATTTATTTTGATGGCTCTAGACCGGTAAACCTCCTCGATAACATAGGGGCCTTCCCATTTTGAGAGGAGTTTGCCTACAAAGAATCTAAAACGAGAGTTGTACAAAAGAACATACTCCCCGACTTTAAACTCACGTTTTTGGATTCTTTTGTCATGCCATCTTTTAACTTTTTCTTTAAATAACTTTGCGTTTTCATATGCTTGGGTTCTCCATTCATCTAATGAGCTTATATCAAATAACCTCTTTTCACCAGCAAGTTTGAAGTCATAGTTGAGTTCTTTAACTGCCCAATATGCTTTATGTTCTAAATCAAGAGGCAAATGACAAGCTTTTCCATAAACCATTTTATAAGGGGACATACCCATAGGATTTTTACATGATGTTCTATAAGCCCAAAGTGCATCATCTAATTTCTTAGACCAATTCTTCCTAGACCTATTGACAGTCTTTTGCAAAATTAATTTTATTTCTCCATCGCTAAGCTCAGTTTGACCACTATACTGAGGATGATAAGGTGATGCAATTCTATGGTTAACATCATACTTGGCAAGCATTTTGCGGAAAGCACCATGAATAAAGTGTGAACCACCATCAGTCATTAAATATCTAGTCCAAACCTTGGGAAAATAACGTCCTTAACCATTTTAATAGAAGTGTTGTGATCAGCACTACTGCTTGGAATAGCTTCTACCCATTTAGTAACATAATCAACAACAACCAAAATATGTGTATACCCATTAGAAGAAGGAAAAGGTCCCATGTAATCAAATCCCCCAAAATCAAATGGTTCAACAATAAGAGAATAGTTCAGAGGCATTTCTTGACGCTTACCAGTATTACCTATTCTTTGACATTCATCATAAGATGAGACATACTTACGAGCATCCTTGAAGAGAGTAGGACAATAAAATCCAGATTGCAATACCTTATGAGCAGTTCCATCTCCAACATGATGCCCTCCATAAGGCTCGGAGTGACATTTCCATAGGATTTGTCCCTGTTCGTGCTCTGGTACACAACATCTTATAATACCATCTACTCCTTTATAAAGATGTGGGTCATCCCAAAAGTATTGTCTTAAATCATAGAAGAATTTTTTTCTTTTGTTGGTATGTAAAGCTAGGTGGTAAATATTTAGCAACAATGTAATTAGCATAGTCAGCTTACCAAGGAGTACTATTAGAAACATTTATTGCAGCTAACTGCTCATCAGGAAAACTATCATCAATAGTTAGTGGGTCATCAAGCACATTTTCAAGCCTAGACCAGTTATCAGCTACGGGGTTCTCAGCTCCTTTTCTATCAATGATATGTAAATCAAATTCTTGTAACAAGAGAACCCAACGAATAAGTCTAGGTTTAGCATCTTTCTTTTCCATAAGATATTTAATAGCAGCATGATCTGTGTGAATAGTTACTTTGGAATCAACGATATAAGGTCTAAACTTATCACAAGAAAACACCACTGCTAAGAATTCTTTTTTCAGTAGTAGCATAACTTCTTTGAGCACTGTCTAGAATTTTACTAGCATAATGAATAACATTCAATTTCTTATCATCTCTTTGCCCTAGAACAACACAAACAGCATAATCACTATCATCACACATAATTTCAAAAGGCAAATTCCAATCAGGTGGTTGAACAATATGTGAAAAATTAAGGCTTTCTTGAGTGTTTCAAAGGCTTCTAAACAATCATCATAAAAAAATGAACATCCTTTTGCAAAATACTAGTGAGAGGCTTGGAAATTTTAGAGAAATATTTAATAAACGTCCTATAGAAACTAGCATGACCTAGGAAACTACGAATACCTTTGATGTCCTTAGGACATGGCATTTTCTCAATTGCATCAACCTTAGCTTGGTCCACTTCAATACTGTCAGGACCCCGATTCTAAGTCACACCGATCTAGCCTGTAACACCTCATATCACTTTGCGGCCTCATGCACGGTATTCCCACGGGTGTCGCCTAACCATGGCCTGGGACCGTTTGCGCCTTTTGGCTCACGTATATGATAATGTCGCTAGCATCCATATGACAGAGAACCCGGGCCGACATGACTAGTCGTGAACCCAAAGTGGCACTAACTTACGGGGACAGGCATACATGAATCAACATCGAGCATGTCGATCAGCAGCGTGCGAATCCGGGCTGCAGCACTGGGCTAACAGGACTCCGGGAACCCGGGCTGTAGCAGGCAAGGCAATACTCCGGATGTCACCGCGTGACATTTCCCCGAAGGGACAGACACAGGAACGAAGAGAATCACATGCCGGCCAGTCAAGTGTTCCGGAGCAGTAGTGCTGGGCTAGCAGGACTCCGGTGAACCGAGCTGTAGCGGACTACTATGGCTCATGGAAGCACAAGACTACATTTCCCCATAAGAGAGGCTACCAAGGATAAACAACTAGGTTGTCGGATCCCACACATACCAAGCATTTCAATCATACACACAATATGCTCGATATGTGTAAATACAACATGGCATCACAACATAACTCTACGACTCAAGTATTTATTCATTAGGCTCCGAGGAGCCAAGTATTACAAACATGGGTCTCATGACCCCAACATACGGAGCATACAAACAACAAGCACATGCGGAAGCTTAACTCGTCTGAGTACAGACAACTACAAATGAAGAAGTGTAACACCCCGTATGTAACTTGCCATATTTGTAACTCCGACTCTTGCCATTTCTGGCTATGTGATATGATTTTTCCCTCCGTTGTCGGGTTTTGTCTTTCGTTTTGTATTTTGTCATGTCATGCATTTTCATATCATGTCATCATGTGCATTGCATTCGCATACGTGTTCGTCTCATGCATCCGAGCGTTTTCCCCGTTGTCCGTTTTGCAATCCGACGCTCCTATCTCCTCCGGTGCACCCCTCTTGTTTTCTTTCGTGTGCGTGTATCAAACTTTCTCGGAATGGACCGAGGCTTGTCAAGTGGCCTTATTATACCACCCGGAGTCTACCGGTCAAGTTTCGTTCCATTCGGAGATCGTTTGGTACTCCAACGGTTAACCGGGCATCCGCAAAGTTCATTTGAGTGTCCAGCAAAAACCCCCTCTAAAACCAGCCTATAACCCACCAAACTCTCTTCCATGCTCTAGGTCGTTCGACCACGATCGTGTGGGCGAAAACCGCACCTCATTTGGAGCCTCCTAACTCCCTCTACCTATAAATATGTGGGCATCCCGAAATACATTCTCAGTCCAACCCTAGAAAAAATCCCTCCGCGCCGCCGGACGCGTCCGTACCCCGCCGGACACGTCCACCGCCGCGCCCCGACGAATCGCAGCGCGCCATGTCGCCTCCTCCCTCTCTCCAAGCCGCCGGCCCGCCGGGCCCGAGGCCGGCCCGCTCGC
>NC_057814.1:193850638-194072773 GCF_018294505.1 Triticum aestivum
GAAAAATTTATCTCATGGCCAAAACCTCCTGTCGAACACCTGCAGTGCATGGTCATTGTCAAGTTCAGAGTTTCAGAGATTCAGTCAAGTGGATGCTGTCGTTTTCTTCAGAAGCGGACGTTGATCTCGCCAGTGCCACCGCGTCGCCTTGCTCCTCGTCCCCGCTCTCTTGTTCCTGCACCGCACGAGCGCCTGGCGCCTTACGGGCGTCGGCGACGAGCAGCAGAAGGTGCGCCACCCCGTGACCGACGCCGGCGGCGGCTTTGCGGACGCCAGCGGGAGACACGGCGCCGACGACGCCACCCAGCGCCGCCCAAACCACCGGAGCTCGCCGCGTGGCCTTCCACTCCCCCGAACGCGCTGCCGCTCTCGTCGTGAACCGCAGGGCGCGTAGCGCGCTCTCTGCCGCCGTTGAGCCCGTGCGGTCACCTCACCGTGGACCGACGCCATTACGCCAAGACCGACCCCGTTTAGCTGCAAAACGAGTCCAGTAACCTCCACTGATGCTACCCGGCCGCTCAAACCACCTGCCACTCCACTGCTCCGCCGTAATCGCTCGCCGGAGATTCTCCGTTCTCGGCCACCCCGTCGATCTGCCTATAAATAGAGGCCCCGAGCTTCAACTCGAGCACCCACCATCCCTGCACTCCCCCTAGAGCAAGCCTAGCCACTGGTAGAGCCCCGAGGAGGTCTCCTTCCTTGACTCCGGCCGCCGAGATCCGCCACGGGATCCAGCCCGATTCGCCCCCGTGTGTGCTCCTCCGCCTCCATTCTCTTACCAGTAGCTTCACCACGCACCCCTCTTTCTGACCCGCACTTCAATTTGAAGCTTGCAGCCCTCCACCGGAGTTCCCCATCCTCACCCGAGCCGCCGTCCGCCGGAGAAAGTGTCGCCGTCGACGTGGTGCTCCCCGTTGGACGAGTCCACCACCCACCGACGCGGAAGCTCTTGGTACCCTCCGTTTCTCCTAACTCGCCGTGGTTCGACGCCGGCGTCCACCGCAGTCTTCGGGCGCCGGCGAGCCTTTCAAACCTGACATGTGGACCCCGCATGTCAGCCTCTGTTCTTTTATTCGCGAACCGTTTTCTGTTGGCGCCTTCGGGCAGAATACGTTTCCTCCTTTGCGCTTGCGCATTCCCAGCCGAAGCGTTTTCTGTTTTCTCAGTTAAAACCCTGGAACTTTTCTGTTTCATTACAGATAAGTCCCTGGACAGAAACCTTTATAACTTTTTAATAAAAAGGAATTTTTGAGTGATTCTTTTTCTGACAATCTCCAAATTTTGTCTAGTTTTTTATGGGATTTATTTGAAAAATATTTGGAAAAGTTTCTGTGTATGTGTTGGTTTTCACGTTAGTACCCGTTTCGTGATTGCCGTAGGTTCCGGGAGAGGTGAAGGGGCCGCGAACTTCGCCGAGCTAGACTCCGACTTCTCCGAACTAGGCAAGCATGTTTTGAACATTTGATATGGCAGATGTTTTGCATGTTCACGTGAGAGTTTGTGCGTGGCATATGAGTGTCGGTAAATACCTCGTTGCTTGTAAGGCAACGACCCGGTTGTGCCAAAGTCGCGATGACCTCTGATGAGAGATGGCCTAATCATGTGGTGACATGAAGGGCAGCAAGGTGGTACTGTTGTAGCATACCAGCCTTGCGTCATCCGACTTTCCCCAACGTTAACATGGTTGGAGCCACGTTATCGTTCTTTTCCCCGCATGTTCCAAAGTTGCGATGACCTCTGATGAGAGGTGGCCTAATCATGTGGTGACATGAAGGGCAGCAAGGTGGTACTGTTGTAGCATACCAGCCTTGTGTCATCCGACTCTTCCGACGTTAACATGGTTGGAGCCGTGTTACCGTTCTTTCCCCTTTCCGTGCTACCACATGTCTCATTGCCAGGATGCGGTTTAGTAAGTTGGTAACCTCTTTCCGTGTACACACCAAACAGAGAGGCCGGGATGATGGTACCTTGGCCCAGGATTAAAGCCAGTCATCCGGTCAGGGGGCATGGGTGTTTCCGGTTGGGACCGAGAGGGGGGCACCCCCTTAAAGCGCGCGTATAGAAATTTGATCCCATGTTACGCGAGGTTGTAGCCTCCCCGTCTCAAGGTTTTTCTTGAACGTCGCCGAGGGTGATCCCTGGCTTCGGATGGTTGAATTGGGTGTGTACTGGTTAGACGTGTTTCTTCCAAAACACCGTAGACGGAACTAGTCCCCGTGACTACTGAAATCCGTTGGCTGTGGTTAAGTACAAACTCTGCAGAGTCAATTCTTTCGAAATCATCGTACCCATGATCAAGCAGTGTAAGAATTATATCCATATCTATCTGTGTGACAAAACTTGCCCCGGTGAACAAGCTCAAGTGGTAAAATTCAGATTTATTGTTATTCCTGTGGATGGACTAACTTTATTTTGTGTCTCATGCTTGTGATAATTTATGTTCCCGAACTGTTGTATTAATGAGATGTGATTTAAGCCCTTTATGTGACGTCGCTCAGACGTCCGACTGTGGCGTGTACTCGTTTCTCACTTTCAATTTAAGCCCTTTATGTGATGTCGCTCAGACGTCCGACTGCGGCATGCACTGTCTTTACTTTCTGTTATAAGCCCTTTATGTGGTGTCGCCCCGACGCCCGACTGTGGCATTATTATTCCGTATTTTCCGCTCGAGGAGTCTTTCAGACACTCGTTTGGCACCTGTATTATTATTCCGCATTTTCCGCTCGAGGAGTCTTTCAGACACTCGTTTGGCACCCGCATTAATATTCCGCATTTTCCGCTCGAGGAGTCTTTCAGACACTCGTTTGGCACCAGTATTACTATTCTGCAGTTTCCGCTCGAGGCGTCATTCAGACCCTCGTTTGGCACCAGTATTACTATTCTGCAGTTTCCGCTCGAGGTGTCATTCAGACCCTCGTTTGGCACCAGTATTACTATTCTGCAGTTTCCGCTCGAGGCGTCATTCAGACCCTCGCTTGGCACCCAGTATTTATTATCTCTATGTCTGATCGCACTGGTTAACTTGTTCATATGCTTCATGTTTACATTTGTTATACCTTATGTCCGAACTGTCTTGCGAGTACTTTCATAGTACTCACCTAGCTTGTTGATTTGGCCAGATGTTGACGAAGGCGATCTCTTGGATGAAGAGTTTGATAGCGCGTCCGATGCCTAGAGGAGTCCCAGTCAGTCCTGCGCGATCCTGGATATTGGTCACTTGTATCGTTTACGCTTCCGCCACCCGCAATAAGTCTTCTCGAGCCTCACTCCGACGCTCGATGAGTTGTAGTCTTCTGGAATCATATCACTCGCTTCGCGATGATATTTCCACCACCATCATTGTCATGAGTTAGTAGTATGCCACCCTATCCGCCGTCCTGTTTTAGCGGGGTGCATGTAATAAATTGTTGGGCAGTCTCTGCTCAACCTTGTATTATATTTAGTACTCCTGGTATTTTTCTTCTGTGACCAAGATATTGTCTACCAGTGGGAAGGAATTCTTCCTCGCTGGTCCGTAAAAGGGATTGGTCTCTCAATAATTATTTTATTGAAAAACCGGTCGTGACAAGCTTTGATTTAGCAAACTCCACAGACTCAACTATTATTTAGTCTTTCACAATTGCTAACACTCACGCGATATTTATGGGTTCAAAGTTTTAATCAGACACAGAGAAAGATAGGGGCTTATAGATTCGCCTCCCAACCTTTTACCTCAAGGGTAATGTCAACAATAATAGTTCATGATGCCTTACATCCAATTGGATATATATATCAGAATCTTTCCAACACAAGGTGCTTGCCAAAGGATAAATGTAAAAAGGAAAGGTGAAAATCACCATGACTCTTGCATAAGGTTAAGAGATAAAAGTAAAAGATAGGCCCTTCGCAGAGGGAAGCAGAGGTTGCCATGCGCTTTCAGGGTTGGATGCACAAAATCTTAATGCGAAAGAACGTCACTTTATATTGCCACTCGTGATATGGACCTTTATTATACAGTCCGTCGCTTTTATTTCTTCCACATCACAAGATCGTATAAAGCTTATTTCCTCCACACTATTCAATCATACATATTTAGAGAGCAATTTTTATTGCTTGCACCGATGACAACTTACTTGAAGGATCTTACTCAATCCATAGGTAGGTATGGTGGACTCTCATGGCAAAACCGGGTTTAAGGGTATTTGGAAGCACAAGTAGTATCTCTACTTAGTGCAAAGAATTTGGCTAGCATGAGGGGGAAAGGCAAGCTCAACGTGTTGGGCGATCCATGACAATATATTTTATTTCAGATATAAAAAAACATAACCCATTACGTTGTCTTCCTTGTCCAAAATCAAGCTTTTATCAGGTCATATTTTAATGAGTGCTCACAATTACAAAAGATGTCCAAGATAGTATATTTATATGTGAAATCCCTCTTCCTTCAATATTCTTTCATGAATTGTTCAAGTGACCGATTCTACGTTTGCTAACTTTCAATAAGTTTACTACCTATACTTATTATGTGTAAAGTCATTACTCCCCATGTTATAAGCATATGAAATATATATAAATTCAGATTTATGACATTCAATTTATTCAACCATTTACTCATAGGATATACATGAAGCACATGAGTAAATGACAAACTACTCCAAAAGATATGAGTGAAGAACACTGAGTAGTCAAATAATTAACTAGCCATGGGAGGATTCTTTTTCACTCAATATTTCAAATCCAATGATTTTATTCAAACAGCAAGTAAAATTGAAAATACGCTCCAAGCAAAACACATATCATGTGATGAATAAAAATATAGTTCCGAGTAAGGTATACCGATAGTTTTGAAGACGAAAGAGGGGATGCCTTCCGGGGCATCCTCAAGCTTAGGTACTTGAGTCTTCCTTGAATATTACCTTGGGGTGCCTTGGTCATCCCCAAGATTAGGGTCTTTCCACTCCTTATTCTCCTCATATCGATATCTCACCCAAAACATGAAAACTTCAATCACACAAAACTTAACCAAACTTCGTGAGATAGGTTAGTATGATAAAGAGTAAACCATTCACTTTGTTACTGTTAAGGACAATTTTCATAATTGTTCTCACACAATGCCTACTGTACCATATCATTTCTATAATTTATATTGAGAAATATAAGTCATAGAAACTAGAAAACAAGCAAACTATGCAATGAAAACAGAATCTGTCAGAAACAGAACAGTCTGTAATGATCTGAACAATAACCGTTCTTCTGCTACTCCAAAAATTATGAAATAAATTGGTGGACCTGAGGAATTTGTCTATTAATCTTCTGCAAAAAGAATCAACTCAAAATCACTCTTCTGTAAAAAAATGACATCTATTCTCGTGAGTGCAAAGTTTCTGTTTTTACAGCAAGATCACATTAACTTTCACCCAAGTCTTCCCAAAGGTCTTACTTGGCACTTTATTGAAACAAAAGCTATAGAACATGATTACTACAGTCGCTTAATCATGTACACACACAAAAACAGTAAGGGTAAATATTGGGTTGTCTCCCAACAAGCGTTTTTCTTTAATGCCTTTTAGCTAGGCATGATGATTTCAATGATGCTCACATAATAGACAAGAATTGAAACACAAAGAGAGCATCTTGAAGAATATGACTAGCACATTTAAATCTAACCCACTTCCTATGCCTAGGGATTTTGTGAGCACACAACTTATGGGAACAAGAATCAACTAGCATAGGAAGGCAAAACAAGTATAACTTCAAAACTTTAAGCACATAGAGAGGAAACTTGATATTATTGCAACTCCTACAAGCATGTATTCCTCCCTCATAATAATTTTCAGTAGCATCATGGATAGCAACTTTGTTCTCATACTCAATTGGGACCTCTTCCGAAATAGTGGAATCATTACTAGCTAAGGTTGACACTCTTCCAAATCCACTTTCATAAATATCACACTAAGATTCAACACCCTCCAAAATAGTGGGATCACTAATTCCTAAAGTTGACACTCTTCCAAACCCACTTTCATAATAGTATTATTCATACTCCAAAAAATATAAGTGAAGTTCATGGAGCATTCTACAATTAATATAGACTAACCAATATCCAAGCTCAAAATGTATAAGTGAAGCACATGAAGCATTCTATAAAACCATACTCAAAAGATTTAAGTGAAGCACAAAGAGCATTTCTATAAGGTCATACTTGAAAGATTTAAGTGAAGCACATGAAGTATTCTATAAATCAATGAAGGGCTATCTCATGTTAGCATGGTTCTTAAAGAAAAAGAAAAACAAAAAGGACACAAATCATATGAACAAAACAAAAACCGAGGTATACCGATAATTATTGAAGAAGAAAGATGGGATGCCAACCAGGGCATCCCCAAGCTTAGATGCTTGAGTATCCTTTGAAATATTTAATTGGGGTGCCTTGGGAATCCCCAAGCTTGAACTTTTGCCTCTCTTTATTCTTCTCACATCGGTAGCTCCTCGTTCTTCGAACACTTCATCCACAAAAACTTAACAAAAACTTTGTGAGATCCGTTAGTATAACAAAGAAAATCACTACTATAAGTACTGTTACAAACCAATTCATATTTATTTTGCATTATAGCTACTGTAATATAACTTTTCCATGGCTTAATCCACTGATAGAAATCGATAGTTTCATCAAAACAAGCAAGCAATGCATCAAAAACAGAATCTGTCTTAAACAGGACAGTCTGTAGTAATCTGGAAGTTTAGTAAACTTCTCTAACTCCTAAAATTATGAAATAAATATGAAAATTTGAAAAATTTGTACAGAAGTAATGTGCAAAAAGTTTCAGACCCATTTGACTTTCCAGTAAAAACTGTAAATTCACGCACTACAGCCAAAGTTTCTGTTTTTGTTCTGCACATAGTAAACAAGCAATCTAATCATCCTAAAACCAAAGCTTGGCACATTATTTTTATAATATAATGGATATATACAAGGGGATAATTATTTACAGAGAAACTTCCATGAAAAATTCTACATTGTTTCCGTGAGCATGAACACAAGTGCTCAAGCTCGACCCTCACTTCTTCAATGCATAACTTTCCAATCAATTCTCTTTTTGAAAAACTTTTTAGGCATGAGAGGAAAGTAATAAAAAAATGTATTTTATTTATTTTAAATTTTTTTGTATGTTTCACCCACAACTAAACAGAAACAAAAGGAAAAAAACAAAATCTACTTAGTGAAGAAAGCAAACAAGCACACACGAGTATATCAACCCCACGCTATTGCTCCCCGGCAACGGCGCCAGAAAAGAGCTTGATAATCCCCAAGTGCAGGGAATCATCATAGCAATTTCCAAAGGTGGAAGTGATAAGTATGGATTGTCGAACCCACAAGGAGCTAAAGGTAAGATCAATATTCTCTCAAGCCCTATCTGCCACTGATACGACTCTACGTACACCGAACGTTTGCTTCCAACTAGAAACGAGAAATAAAACTACGTTGTGGGTATGAAGAGGATAACTTTGTATGATATCGGAGAGCTAAAATATAAAAGTAGGTGTTGTTATCATAAAGTTAGAATATATTACTAAATATTATACATAGCGAGTGTGGAATAATGGTGGATTGGTGTGCGGAATTGTCCTAGGCAATTGTTAACAAGACCGGTGATCACTATTGCAGTTTCATATGAGGGAGAGGCATAAGCTAACATACTTTCTCTACTTGGATCATATGCACTCATGATTGGAACTCTAGCAAGCATCCGCAACTACTAAAGATCATTAAGGTAAAACCCAACCATAGCATTAAAGCATCAAGTCCTCTTTATTCCCATACGCAACAATCCCTCTTACTCGGGTTTGTGCTTTAGTCACTCACCAACCCACTATAAGCGAATCATGAACGTATTGCAACACCCTACAGCGGGAATCCCTCACGCTTGCGCGACACGGAGGGCACCATAGGACAGCATCAAAGTAAAACATGCAACTCATACCAATCTAGATCATCAATCCACCCAAAGACAAAAGATATCTACTCAAAACATCATAGGATGGCAGCACATCATTGGATCATAATATGTGGCATAAAGCACCATGTTCAAGTAGGGATTACAGCGGGGTGTGGGAGAGTGGACCGCATAAAAGAGGTGAGGATGTGATGATTATGGTGATGTTGATGAAGACGATCACTGTGGCGATGATTCCCCTCCCGATGGCACTCCGGCGCCACCGGAAGAGAGGAGGAGAGGTTCTCCCCCTTGTGCTTCCTCCTCCATGGCCTCCGCCTTCTGGTCCTTGGCCTTCATGGTGATGATGGCCCCTTCGGGATACTCCTCCATGGCCACCGATGATGATGGCCCCCTCCGGCAGGGTGCCGGAGAGGGCCTAGATTGACTTCTCGTGGCTACAGAGGCTTGCGGCGGTGGAACTTCCGATCTAGGTTTCTTTCTGGAAGTTTGGGTATATATAGAAGAGTTTTGCGTTGATTTCACGTCAGGGGGGTCTTCGGGCTGTCCACGAGGCAGGGGGCGCGCCCCCCACCCTCGTGGGCAGCCCGGGACTCTTCTGTCCTACTTCCTGTACTCTGTGGGCTTCTTCTGGTCCAAAAATGATCTCCGTCAAGTGGCACGTCAATTGGACTCCGTTTAGTTTTCCTTTTCTGCGATACTCTAAAACAAGGAGAAAACAGAAACTGGCACTAGGCTCTAGGTTAATAGGTTAGTCCCAAAAATCATATAAAAGTGTATAATAAAGCCCATTAAACATCCAAGATAGATAATATAACAGCATGAATACTTCATCAATTATAGATACGTTGGAGACGTATCATGGGCCGGATGACCAAGAGTCATCGCGGCAAGCTCTACATCGACGACGCAGGCTGGGGCCCCGAGGCCGGCTCAATCGAGTACGGGTACCGGGTCCCCTTCGGCGGCATCCACGTTTTCATTGGCAAGATTGGCGAACCGGGCCCTGAGCCGGACATCTGCACCGACATCATCGAGACGGCTCAGCGTGCGAAATCTGCCTGGGTTAAGCCTGTCATGAAGAGTGCCTTCGTGGGAGTTATCTGCGGAGTGGAATCTGAGGATAGATTGGAATCTGGTAGTGAAACCGTCGTTTATTCCGGCGACGAGTCATCGACCGAAGAGACCGAGTCATTGTACCAGTTGCAAGATGGTCGGATTGGGGGCTGTTCCGACGGCGACAGTATTCCAGACCCCTTTGATCCGCCAAACCGGGTTGCAATCTTCATGGCTGGTACACAGCCAGCGCTCCACTCTTCGACCGCAGCGGCGATGATTTCCGGATCAGTACCAGCGACAGCGGCCGGGGCAGGAGGCCCCGTGCGACCGCCGGCTCAGGTTTTATCGGATTTATTTGACGCTTTGGCAGCACTGATGGCAGAAGTTAATCCGGCGAATCAAGATGAGCATAATGCGAAAATCGCGAAGGTGAAAGATCAGATAACCCAGGCCAAGGCCGACCTAGCAGCTGAGGATACTAGGATGGCTGCGGAACGGGCCGCATTCGATGAATAGGCTTACCGGCTTATGTTGGATCAGAGCGCGTCAAACGATGTCATGAGGAGAAGGTACCGATCTCACCTGCCGCCGGTTTATGAGGCCAAGAACCTCTTTAATACCCCAGGAGCAGGGACCAGTAACCCGCCAGTGGTTAACCGGGCGGAGGCACCTGGAATGGGGGCGCCGGTTCAGCCACGTCCGACTGATCTGCCTTGTTAGAACAACGTTTTGTCACAGCACGTCCCAACACCACCGGGTCATTACTCTAACCCGATGGATAACATTGTCGGTGTCGCTTCACGATTGGCGGCCCTCCCGATCGAAGGCGAGTCCCCAGTAGCGGTCGAGACGCGACGGGCTAGGGAGCTCCTTCAGACAGCTTTGACTCGGCAGTAGGCTTATTCATATAGTCGCGAAAGGATCCATTCTACTCCCCGCCCAAGCCAGAGTTACAGCGGGCATATCGATGAACCGGCTATATCAAGCAGCGCGCGAAACCGTAATCCGCCCCGTGGACATAACCCAGCGGGTGGCGGTGGTGATGCTCAGGATGTGGTGGATCGTGCTAGGGCACGTCGAGAGGCCGAGTTAGCGGCGCAGCATGAAGCTCGCCAATTTATTTCGGTTTGTCCAACCACATCGGTGGAACCAGGGGTTACTTCCAGCTCTTTGGGAGTGTCGTGTCTCGTCCCAGCACTGCACAATGTGCGCCTGCCCAAGGATTTCAAGGGCCCACGTAAAGTGTCGAATTACACCGCCGATTTATCCCCCGAGTCATGGGTTGAAAGCTATGAGATGGCAATGCAGATGATGGATGTGGACGATGCGGCGTGTGCTAAATAGTTCACCATGATGCTGGAGGGGACAGCCCGCACTTGGCTGAAGAACTTGCCGGCTAACTCCATTCGGTCATGGGCCGAATTAAGGGCCCGTTTTATCCAGAATTTCAAGGATACATGCAAGCAACCCATGTCAATTGTGGACTTAGCTGCCTGTGTCCAGGAGGAAGGAGAGTCAACAACCCGTTGGGTGCGCCGGGTTTGGAGATTTTGCATTCATCGGACCGCATCAACACTGATACAGCAGTTTTGACATTGGAAGGCAATTGCCGGTTTGCACCTCTGAAGTTGAAGTTGGGACGGCTCAAACGTCATTGTAATGACATGGGAACACTTATGGCAGCTCTGGTAAAATATGCCGACTCTGATAGTACCAAGGACCCCGAGTCTGACGATGACAAGATAGGGAAGGGAAAGAAGAGCGGCAACACCAAGGGGCAGCAGCATAACCCGGCGGGTCATGGAAACAATGGTAAGCGTAAGGCGGATAACAGTTTAGATTTTGTGGCTAATACCAACACGCAGGACAAAGGCCAGAGGCGTAAGGGTAAACCGCCCCAGCGTGGTGGAGGACCAAGTCCTAATCCGGAGCGCTTGTCTTATCTATTAAACCAGCCTTGCCCAAAGCACGGGACGCAGGACAAACCGTCCACGCACCTTTGGAAAGATTGTTATATCATGCAGGAGTTCAAAAATTCCGAATTTTTCGGTATGATCACGGACCGGGCGGCGGTTCAGGCCCTGGATCTCATGGGCCGGGTTACGGTGGAGGCAGTTCCGGTTCAGGTTTTCACGGTAATCAGAGCGGACATGGTAATCAAGGGCAATCAGGGCAATCAAGGTGGTTATAATCATCAGGGCAATCAACAGCAACAGCAGCAGTCGGGCTACCAGAGCAACCCGAAGCAGTTGAATAGTGGGTAGTATCATGTCTTCACCACAAGTCTATGCAAGCGCGATCAAAAACTTCATAAAAGGGCAGTGAATAATGTTGAACCAGCGGTGCCCCGTTACTTGCGCTGGTCTGAGCAGCCGATCGTGTGGAGTAGAGAGGATCATCCACCCCGGGTTGATAATCCGGGTCATCTGGCATTGGTGGTGGCGCCTCAGGTTGGAGGTTATAAGTTCACCAAGGTACTCATTTATGGAGGGAGTAGTATCAATATCCTTTATTATGAAACCTTCCGTCGCATGGGGTTAACAGATAAAAATCTTAAACCGTCCAACACGGTCTTCCATGGTGTAGTGCTTGGTAAATCGGCATATCCTGTCGGTAAGATAGCTCTGGAGGTGGCTTTTGGAGATGAGCATGATTCAAGGTCAGAGACATTGACTTTTGAAGTGGTGAAAATCAAGAGCCCGTATCATGCCCTGTTTGGACGGGCGGCTTATGCTATGTTCATGGCAAGGCCCTGTTATGTCTATCTGCAGCTCAAGATGCCGGGTCATAAGGGGACCATCACGGTTCATGGGAGCCGCAAGATCGCTTTCGAATGTGAAGAAGGTGATGCGGCTTATGGTGAGTCGTTTTGCGCAACAGAGGAGTTGAAGTTCTAGAAGGACAATGTTGATCCGGCGGATATGACTTCTTTGAAAAAGCCAACTACAGAGCATGATCCGGCCTTGAAGTTTAAATCAGCTGATGAGACTAAGTTTGTCGATTTCGTTCCTGGCGATTCATCCAAGCAATTTAGCATCAGCGCTAACTTGGATCCGAAATAGGAAAGCGCGCTCCTCGAGTTCATCCGTGAGAATCGGGACATCTTTGAGTGGAAACCTTCTGACATGCCAGGTGTACCGAGAGAACTCGCTGAGCACACTCTCAATGTCGATCCCAAGTATAAACCGGTCAAGCAGTTTCTTCGCCGGTTCAATGAAGAAAGACGCAAGGCTATTGGTGAGGAGGTAGCCAGGCTCTTGGCGGCTGGGTTCATCGTTGAAGTATTTCATCCTGAATGGTTGGCTAATCCGGTGCTGGTACTTAAGAAGAAGGGCACTTGGCGTATGTGTGTGGACTACACAGATCTCAACAAGGCCTATCCAGCAGACCCTTTTGCTCTCCCTCGTATTGATCAAATCATTGATGCTATGGCGGGTTGTGAGCGTTTGAGCTTTTTGGATGCGTATTCTGGTTACCATCAGATGAAAATGGCAGTTAAGGACCAGGAGAAGACAGTGTTTATAACTCCTTTTGGAGCCTTCTGCTATGTATCTATGCCTTTTGAGCTTAAGAGTGCCCAGGCGACTTATCAGCGTTGTGTGCAGAATTGTCTTCATGATCAGATCATCCGCAATGTTCATGCTTATGTGGATGATATTGTGGTGAAATCCAGGAAGAAGGAGACATTGATAGATGACTTGAAGGAGACCTTTGATAACCTCCGGGTTTATAAAATGATGCTTAATCCGGCCAAGTGTGTTTTCGGTGTACCGGCAGGCAAACTCTTGGGCTTTCTGGTGTCTAACAGGGGCATTGAAGCTAATCCGGAGAAAATCAAGGCTATAACTTCGTTGGCTAAACCGAAGTGTATCAATGATGTTCAACGCCTGGCAGGCCGGATTACCGCCTTGAGCCGGTTTATCAGTCGCCTTGGTGAGAAGGCCATCCCTTTATATCAGATGCTGAAGAAAACGGATGACTTCGTCTGGAGTGACGCCGCCAATGAAGCATTTGAAGACTTAAAGCGGCAACTGGCTAATCCGCCGGTTCTTCCTGCTCCTGTTGATAAAGAGCCATTGTTGCTATATGTGGCCGCTAATGCCGGGGCGGTTAGCGTGGCTATTGTGGTGGAGCGCAAGGAGGCCGAAAGGAGTATCCAGTTCAACGGCCGGTTTATTATATCAGTGAGGTACTTATTGAGTCCAAGCAAAGGTACCCACATTGGCAGAAGCTGGTGTATGGAGTTTTTATGGCAAGTCGGAAGCTTAAGCAATATTTCCAAGGTCATCCCATCACTGTGGTCAGCTCTGCTCCTTTGGGGGATATAATTCAAAACAGGGAAGCAACTGGCTGGATTGCTAAGTTGGCTATTGAGCTTGGGCCTCATGGGTTAAAATATATGCCCCGGACGGCGATCAAATCTCAGGCACTTGTGGATTTCATCAATGACTGGACAGAATTACAGGCGCCAGAAGAGAAGCTGGATCATACTTATTGGACTATTCATTTTGATGGGTCCAGGCAATTGGAGGGCTCGAGTCGTATTAACTTCCCCACGAGGTGATAAGTTTTGTTATGTTCTGCGTTTAATGTTCCCTTGCACTAACAATGCAGCTGAATATGAGGCTTTACTCCATGGTCTTCGGATGGCTAAATAGATGAATCTAAGCCGCGTTAAGTGCTTCAGTGACTCGGACCTGGTGGCTCAACAAGTATCTGGTACTTGGGATTCCAAGGACCCACTCATGGCAGCATATCGTCGAGAGGTGGATATTGTTGCAGGTCACTTCAAAGGTTATCAGGTCGATCATATGGACCGGCGAAAGAATGAAGCGGCGGACGCTTCAAGCCGCTTGGGTTCCCAACGTAAACCAGTTCCACCCAATGTCTTCCTAGATGTGCTGCATAATCCGTCCGTCAAGCTCCCTGGCGAAGAGGATTTGGCTGTTCCTGATCCGGAGGCTCAGTTGGTGGCGGCTCTTCATGTTATCCCGGATTGGACGGTTCCATATTTGGCGTATATGAACCGGGGCGAGTTACCAGAGGATGAAACTTCGGCCAGGCAGATAATCCGGCGGTCCAAGTCCATGACTATTATCAGTGGAGAGTTACATCATTGCAGTGTGACAGGGGTGTTTCAGCGTTGTGTATCTCCTGAAGAAGGCCTTGAAATTTTGCGTGAGATCCACGAAGGAGATTGTGGTCACCACACTAGTTCAAAATCTCTGGTAGCTAAGGCATTTCGTCACGGTTTCTATTGGCTGACGGCTCATGCTAATGCTGAGGATTTGGTCAAAAGGTGTGATGGATGTCAAAAATTCTCACGACGCACTCATGTACCGGCTCAAGAGTTGAGGATGATTCCAATCACTTGGCCGTTTGCGACTTGGGGGCTAGATATGGTTGGGCCCTTTAAGAGATCCAAGGACAAGAAGACCCACCTTCTAGTGGCGGTTGATAAGTTCACTAAGTGGGTGGAGGCAGAACCAGTCAGTAAGTGTGATGCAGCTACGACAGTTCAATTCATCAAAAAGGTGATTTTCCGGTTTGGCTTTCCACATAGCATTATAACCGATAATGGTACCAATCTGTCCAAAGGTGCTATGAAGGAGTTCTGTCAACGTGAGCACATCTGGCTTGACGTATCATCAGTGGCTCACCCCCAGTCTAATGGTCAAGCAGAGAGAGCCAATCAAGAGATCTTGAGAGGCATCAAGCCCCGGCTTATGGTTCCTTTGCAACGGACGCGGGGTTGTTGGGTGGAAGAGTTACCTTCTGTATTATGAAGCATCAATACCACGCCCAACAGATCCATGGGTTACACACCTTTTTTCATGGTTTATGGAGCGGAGGAGGTTCCCCCTAGCGACATCCGTCATGACTCGCCTCATGTGGCGGCGTATGTTGAAGCTGACAATGAGAAGGCACGACAGGAAGCACTTGACCTGTTGGACGAGGAGCGTGACATTGCAGCAGCCCGGTCGGCGATTTATTAGCAAGATCTGCGTCGTTATCACAGCCGCCGGGTTAGAACCAGAACTTTTCAAGAAGGCGATCTGGTGCTCCGACTCATCCAGGATCAGACAGATATGCACAAGTTATCCCCGCCTTGGGAAGGACCCTTTGTGGTCAGCAAGAATCTGCATAACGGGTCATACTATCTTATAGATGTTCGAGAGCGCAAAGACTCACGTAAATCGGAGGAGGAGACCCACCGGCCGTGGAATATCGCTCATCTTCGGCCTTACTATACCTGAGCCATAGGCTCTGCTTATGTACATAGTTATGACAATGTATATATTATGATCAATATAATAAACCAGAACCTCAGCTAAAGCGGGGTATCTGTTGTTTTTCTTATATCATGTGTGGTTACATGGGGGCTTCTGTTCATAAAGTGGCGTCCGGTTTACACCTTGATTCATCTTATAAAGCTTTATATAAAAATCACTTGGGGGCTTGGTTGTATTTGAACCATAGCTACACCTCTTGATCGGCGCAAAGCCACCAGAAAAATCACTTGGGGGCTTGGTCGTATTCGAACCATAGTCACACCTCTTGATCGGCTCAAAGCCAAATTAATTCGGGGCCAAAGAGAGTGTTGCAAAAGAACAACTCAAACGTAGGCACCCACTGAGCATAGCTCAAAATATTGCTTGGGAATTCTTTGCTATCGCAATGAACAAAGAATCTACACTTGTAATAGGCTATCAAGCCATGGCTTGGAAGCCTAGTGTATACACCTAAAACCCCGGGTTAGCCTGCCTTTTTAAGTAAGTCACTCCATCCAGGTAAACCTGGTATGACCCGCCGAACTTCGACAAGTCAATCTGATAAGACCCTGAACTTGTCAAAGTTAAAATGACGATTGGTTAAGGATTGAGGACCATCTTAAAAGGCTTTGTGAAATGGTTTAACTCGGTGGCCTGGCAGCCCATGAAAAGCCTCGAATTTGGGGCCTGGCAGCCTGTGAAAAGCCTCGACTACAAGTTTTTTTCATATGCTTTTATTTGCCAAGTTTTTTCTCTTTTGATGACATTTATAATGTTCTGATAAACCGGCGTTCATTAAACCCGGCTTGACTTTCAACTACAAGTTGTCAGTATCTGATCAGTCATAATCCGGAGATTATTAACCCGGTCTGGTTTTGATTATAAGTCGCCAGAATTGAATATGAATAAACCGGTGTTTATCATAACCCGGAACAGTTTTATCATAAACCAGCACAATATGACAGGAGGTATTATTGCTCCAGATTAGGGTTATCACCCTCATTACAACAGTTGGTCAGCCAACATTATGACTCAAGGTCACAGGTATCAATTATTTTCATATTTGATTATCTTTTCACAAGCTGGTTATAAACCCTGGCTATATATATATCTGGGCATCATGACCCGTCCGGCGGTAAACCGCCAGGACACTATCAACTTCTTGTGTGCAGGAATAGCTTGAGTAAATCGCTACGGATTATGAACATCATATGTCTTAAGCATGGCGGATTAACAAGTGTTAGGCACAAATAAACATGCACGATGGCATAGCAGACCAAGTGTTTTAACTAGCCTATTACAAGGCGTTTCAGTGCCCAAGAGGATAATTGTTTCTCGACAAGCATTGCAGCACGTGGAAGGCTAAACTGGCCTCCGGATCATGATTCCTCACCAGCTTGATTTGACGGTTGCGGACCACCATGCACCGGTTCATCATCCTCCTCTCTACCCAGTGGCTGGAAGTCAATGGTTGCCCAGTCGATCCCAGTTAGGGCTTGGAATACAGCTTCATCGCTTATAAGGGTGGACGGTTCAATATCAGGGGCATAGGTGTGCTTACGGATTGGCGGGATAAGATTTTGCGCTTCAGGGGTTGGTGCAGCAACCCATTTGTTTTTGTCGTCATAACTCGCCTGGTAATATGAGAGATCGGCCTCTTCGGCCAGTTGACAAGCCAGTGGACGTACTTCCCGGTTTATGGCTCGGAGGTCATCATTGCCAAATTCTGATCCATCTTCTTTTAAGCATGGATAGCCTTTAGCTACTTCTACCGGATCAAGGTCAGGCACCCATGCTTTTGCCCGGGTTAGTGCGGTCAGAGCACCCGCCCTTGCAGTAGACCTCTTTAGCTCTTCTACCCGGGCAGGCAGCATAGACAACCTTTCTAAGGTTTCCTTGATTAAAGTGGGGGGAGGCTTGTTATGTGAAGCAGTATAGATGATCCATTGCGCGCCGGTATATAACTGCTCTATAAGAGTATAGGCAGCCTTCAGCTTCTTCTGTACGTCAGAGCCCAGATGACTAATGCGAGTCCCTGCATAATTACAAGCATCAGTAAACCGGCTTCGTATGGGATGATATGTTGAAAATGTGAAGCAAGGATGTTTACCAAACACAGCAGCCGTCATGGCATGTATCTGCTGCTTTACGCCAGTCGGCGCATCTACTACCGGTTTAAGAGCTGTTTCTGCGTCCTCGGCTCTTTTTTGCAAAGCGGATTTTTCTGTCTCCCAATCCGCCCGCTCCTTGTTGAAACTCTCCTTCAGTTTTTCCATAGCGGCTAAAGCGTTGGTCAGCTCATCCTTGGCCTTGGAGGTTTCGGCTTGCTGGGACTTGATGTTTTCTTGCAGATCTGCGGTTTGAGTTTCCTTTTTGCTCAGCTCAGCCTTTAAACGACAGACATATCATGAGTTGACGATGTGTATTTGAAGTACCAAGTACATAACAAGTTATGCACCTGATACTTGGGGGCTAATGCATATTTGCTTGTTCTCGAAAATTTCTACAAGTCCCAAGCACAATACAAGTATTACACTTGGCACTTGGGGGCTAATGTGTGTTTGCTCAAAGTACTGATATGGGAATTCTTCTACAGTCCCAGTTCATCTTTATAAAGTTAAGCCGGCCCGTGGGGGCTACATCAGTGAAAGATACAGTATTGCAATTTTAAAGGACCGGTTCATCTTAAAAAGATAGCCCGGTCCCTGAAGGCTAAGCATGCAAAGTTAAGTTATTACTAAGTCCCGCTTTAGATTGATATCATAAACCGTCACTTGGGGGCTACTAGAGTTGATATTTGGAATTAAAAAGAGAAACAGTTATGCAGAGTTGAGCATTGGTTACCTCGTATCGCTCTTTCATCAAGTTTACCAAACCGGCTTCATAGTTGCAGCTGGTGTACAGACGTTTCAAGAAGCCAGAGTGAATGTCTTGGGCATTAAGATGGGAATAGCTTGACAAATCGGTGTTCCATTTGCCTTTGCCCATAGCAGAAAGCTCATCTTTGGCCCTATGTTTGGATAAGGCGACCGGGTTGCCAGGAGCGGTGTGGCTGACGCCGGTAATCATAATGTCATCTTCTGTAACATCGGCGGCCGTCATTTGAATGGACGGTTTATCAGCATTCTTGGTTGGACTAGCCGGTTTATCATCCGTGCGAGCCGGACTAGTCGGTTGGTCAGTGTGACCGGTGGTGTCAACTTCTACTTGTTCCATGACGAAGTCATAATCTTGTGGTGGCGGATCATCAAGCTGAGCGTCCGTATTGGTCTCTACTGGATCTGGGGTTTTCTCCGGTTCAATAACCACATTTTCGTTTGACGGTTTTTTTAACCGAGCCTTCTTGCTGGGTCTTGGCTTGGCACTGCAAAGAATAAACATAAAGATCAATACGCCAGGTGAACATAAGTATTAAGAACAAATTTAAGGCATAGCTTACCCAGGAACTGTCTTGAGGGCTGGAAGCTGTGTGGCTGTTGACTCGCCAGAAGATGAGTGAGGTGTTCCCTGATAATTCGAATCAGACGGATTAAGAGGCTGTCGAAAACAACCCGCCTTGGGGCAAGAAGTGTCAAGAGTATAAGAGACCTCTGATCGGCGTTTCCGAACCGGAGTGTTCGGTAAACCGGCGGAGGTAACTACCTGGCCGCTGTGCCGGGTTGTGCGCCGAGCTTCGTGTTGCTGCGTCTTCAAAAGAAAGTTTGGGTCCAAGTAAGCAAGGGGTGAGAAAATTTTATTTTCCGGTTTGCTCGACGGATTTACGGTGTTGGCAGAGGATCAGAACCGGAGGAAAGGATAATTACCTCAACGTCATCAGCTTGGCTGCCTTCGGCATCGTCCTGATAAGGGTCATTGTCAATGAGATGTATGAAAAATGAACCAAGAGAGTCAAGTTCTACCTCTGAGTCCTGATTAGCCAAATCGGCATCAGCATTTGGCTCTAAAGACGCAGTGGTCCTCTTCTTGGCAGGTTTTTTAACAACCTTGGTCTTCTAGCGAAGTGGCTTTGCCGGTTTATCTTGTGGTTTGGCCGGTTTATCCTGTGGTATTTTCTTCCAGAACGGATCATCACCCTGTCAAAGATGTACAAAATTTTGAGAGAATATTTGAAAGAAGCAAGTTAAAGAGAAAAAAGGTTATATGATCCTTACAGTTGGCGGTTTGTTGGAAACACAGAAAGGACTTAATCCGGTCTGGCTACAGACAGCCTCCGGTTCATTCAGTATCTTTTTCACAGCCTCAGTAACTTCAGCGCCTGTAAGCTGAATATCAATGTGTCGCTGAGGGTCCTTCAAACTCCCGGTGTATTCACACATTAAACCGGGGCGTCGGCTTAAGGGCAATATGCTCCAAGTTATCCAACAACGAGCAAAATCAACACCTGTTAAACCGTTCGCCATAAAGGCTCTAAGCTTTGACGGTTCTGGAGCATAGTTGGACCTTTCCTTTGCAGTTAATCTCTGAGGAAAGGGATTTGTATTGCTAAGACGGTGAGGGCGGTAACCCGGCAAAGGATTTTCATCAGTTGGAGATGTGTCTTTGCAATAAAACCACGTCTGGTTCCACTCCTTGGGGTGACTGTGCAGCTTGGCGTGAGGGAAGCTGACATCCTTCCTCTTTTGAACTGCCATTCCGCCGAGCTCAGTATTGGGTCCATCTGTGAACTCCGTGCGACGGTTTAAATGGAAAAAAATCCCTAAACAATTCAAATGTGGGCTCCTCTTGAAGATAAGCTTCACAAAAGACTTGGAAATGGCAGATGTTGGACACATAGTTTGGGCCGATGTCCTGAGGGTGGAGCTGAAAACTGGCAAGCACATCTCGGAAAAACTTTGAACCGAGAGGACTAAAGCCTCGACCCAGATGGTCAACGAAAACAACTACTTCTCCGTCCTTGGGTTTAGGTGGATTTTCTGGACCGGGGGCCCTCCAGTGGATGATCTCTTTCTTGGCTAAAGCGCCAGTTGCGACACATCTGTCTAATTGATCTTCGGTGACCCGGGAAGGAACCCAGTTGCATTCATAGACTTGTTTGGCCATTTCGATGGAAGCTGAAACATAGTTATTGCCGGTTTAAGATTTATAATGAACAAGTATAAAGCGATGCAAGTTGAAGCACAGGTGTACGCATATTGTTAAACTGGAATATGACATTACTAAACTGGAGTCTGATATTGCTAAGCCGGAATCTTACGATGGAGAAGGTGCAAAGATAAACGAATCAGCGGTTTAAGAGGGGACTAATGGTACCTACCGGATTATCATTTTTTCAAAGCTAAACTGCCTAAATTGGTATGAAAGGTACATATCTAAAGTACCTAAGTGAAGGAAAAACAATTTTTGCAGATTGATGTGATAATTTCAGATCTGCGGTGTGACAGAAAACTAGAAAATATTCAGACCTAATTTCAAGTGCTTGAACAGTTCATCAAGTTCAGATGAGTTTTTATATAAAGGAGATGCTCCAATAAGGAAAAAGGGGATTATGGCTACGGCCGCACAAGAAGTAACAGCTCCAAACTAGCCGTTTGTGCTACTAAGAAGAACAGGGAAGAACAGCGCCGGAGCTTCAATAAACTCTGATGAACACTGAAACCCTAATGGTGGATCTAGAGCGAGGAAAAGAGGAACTTACTGATGCTGAGGGAACAGCGGAGAAGCGCCACGTTTCTCTGGTGCGGTCAGGTTGATGAAGCGGCCGTCGTTGGGGCGGAAGCGAATGTCGACGGCGGCGGCAGAGCTCCAATGGTCGGCCATTGCGAGGAAGAGGACGATGTTAAGGGGCACAAAGGGGAAAAGGGAAAAGGGCCCCTCGGCCTTATTTATAAGGTGAATGGATAAGTGGCAGGCGCGAGAATCGAGGAGCCCAAAAAATGGGATATATGACAGCTCTGTCACCTTGATTGTCGGAGGCTCATTAATGAAGGTGAGTTATATGCAATTTCTAAACAGATGACGTCATGGCGGTTTATCATGATCTTGGAAGATGACGTCATGGCGGTTTACAAGATTTATGCGAAGGTACTGAAGAAGAAATTTTCTTAAGTATTGAAGATTGACATGAACCAGTTCAAATCAATCTGGGGCCTAATGTTGGGGATATTACTACTGGGCGTAAACCGGCCAGGAGAGGCCGGGTTATCCCCATAATGGATTATTATATCTGAAGCCCATGAAGATCAAGATGGAGGCGCTTTATGAAGGCCCAGGGCCCAAGGTCGTTTAAAGGTCTGTAGATGTAAATCGACATTGATATGTAAACTTGTGTTGTAAGATGGAAAGAGCAGAGACCGAGCCGGACACGTTTATGAGCCGGCCTCGGAATCCTGTAAACTGGCGGGCGTCAACCCATGTATATAAGGGGATGACCCGGCGGCGGTTTAGGGACAACAGACAACAACTCGAGACCCAGGCAAAGCGTATTCGCTCCCTGGTCATCGAAACCCTAGCAATCCCACAACAACTGGATCGTAGGCTTTTACCTTCACCGCAAGGGGCCGAACCAGTATAAACTCTCTACATCCCTTGTCCGCTTTAACCCCTTTAAGCTAACCCATTGCGATGGCTCCACGACTAAGTCCTTTCTCTAGGACATCTGCCGTGACAAAACCACGACAGTAAGTATTTCATTTTTCTTAAGAGGATGATCAGGCAAAGCATTAAGTAATTGGCAAAGCCTCCCGCAAGATTGTGGGAGACTCTCTTCTTTAATTTGCACAAAGTTAAATATTTCCTGTAAAGCAGCTTGTTTCTTATGAGCAGGAAAATATTTTTCAGAGAAGTGATAAATCATATCCTGGGGACTACGCACACAACCAGGAGCAAGAGTATTGTACCAAGCTTTAGCATCACCCTTTCATGAGAACGGAAATAATTTGAGAATATAGTAATAGCGAGTTTTCTCATCATGAGTAAAAAGGGTGGCTATGTCATTCAACTTAGTGAGATGTGCCACAACAGTTTCAGTTTCATAACCATGGAAAGGATCAGATTCAACCAAAGTAATTAACTCTGGGTCGGCAGAGAATTCATAATCCTTATCATCAATAAGATAGGTGAGGTGGCAAACTTAGGATCATATTGTATTCTAGCATTCAGAGATTTTTCTTTATACTTGCATAATAATTTCTCTAGATCATCTCTATCCTTACAAGCAAGAATATCTCTAGTTGTCTCCTCATTATAACACAACCTTCCGGTACCTTAGGCATTTCATATCTAGGAGGGCTAGTTCTAGTAGGTGTTTTATTATTTTCAGTTTCAAGCTCATCATCAGTTTCAACAACATCATGTTGTCTTACTCTAGAAATTTGTTCATCAAGAAATTCACCTAATGGCACATCATCATCATCAAGCAAGGTACTAGCATCATCATAAGTATCATTCATAGCAGAGGTGGCATCATCAATAACTTGCGACATATCAGGATTAATAGCATGTGGTGGTGTTGCAAGTTTACTTATAACAGAAGGTGAATCTAAAGTAGAGCTAGATGGCAGTTCCTTACCTCCCCTCGTCTTAGAGGGATAAATCTTAGTCTTAGCATCCTTCAGATTCTTCATAGTGATAAATTGATAATAATCCCAAGTGACTCAACAAATAAAGCTATGCTCCCCGTCAATGGCGCCAAAAAAAGGTCTTGATAACCCACAAGTATAGGAGATCGCAACAGTTTTCGAGGGTAGAGTATTCAACCCAAATTTATAGATTCGACACAACGGGAGCCAAAGAATATTTGCAAGTATTAGCAGCTGAGTTGTCAATTCAACCACACCTAGAGATTAATTATCTGCAGCAAAGTGATCAGTAGCAAAGTAGTATGATAATTTTGATAGTAGTAGTAGCAGCAATAGTAACAGTAACAGTGATAGCAGTAATTTTGTAGCAAGTGCAATAGTAACGATAGCAGTAGTAACTTAGCAAGAACAATACAAGATAAATTCGTAGGCATTGGATCGGTAATTTGTTGGATCATATTCATCATGTGACAGTCATAACCTAGGGCCATACGGCACAAGCTACAGTTCATAAATATAATGTAGGCATGTATTCTGTAAATAGTCATACGTGCTTATGGAAAGAACTTGCATGACATCTTTTGTCCTACCCTCCCGTGCCAGCGGGGTCCAATTGGAAACTAAGGGATATTAAGGCCTCCTTTTAATAGAGAACCGGAACAAAGCATTAACAGTTTAACACACTGTGAATACATGAACTCCTCAAACTACGGTCATCACCGGGAGTGGTCTCGACTATTGTCACTCCGGGGTTGCCGGATCATAACACGTAGTAGGTGACTATAACTTGCAAGATCGGATCTAGAACATAGATATAATGGTGATAACATAAACGGTTCAGATCTGAAATCATGGCACCCGGGCCCAAAGTGCCAAGCATTCAGCATGGCAAAGTCATACCAACATCAATCTCAGGACATAGTGGATACTAGGGATCAAGCCCGAACAAAACTAACTAGATTACATGATGAATCTCATCCAACTCCTCACCGACCAGCGAGCCTACGAAGGAATTACTCACTCCCGGTGGGGAGCATCATGGAATTGGCGATGGAGAAGGGTTGGTGATGACGAAGAACGAAGATCCCCCTCTCCGGAGCCCCAAACGGACTCCAGATCTGGCCTCCCGATGAAGAACAGGAGGTGATGGCAGCTACGTCTCGTGGATCACGACAATTCATTCTCCCTGATTTTTTTCTGGAAAAATAGGATTTTATAGCGTCGGTTTCAGGATCCGCGGGGCCACCAGGTGGGGACAACCCACCTAGGCGCACCTGGGGGGGCAGGCGCGCCCTTATGGGTTGTGCCCACCCAGGTGCCCCCCTCAGGTGACTCTTGGCTCCAGAAATTCTCTTTATTGGTATAAAAAATCCTCGTAAAGTTTCGTTCCATTCCGAGAACTTTTATTTCTGCACAAAAACAACACCATGGTAGTTCTGCTGAAAACAGTGTCGGTCCGGGGTTAGTTTCATTCAAATCATGCAAATTAGAGTCCAAAACAAGAGGAAAAGTGTTAGGAAAAGTAGATACGTTGGAGCGTATTAGATGGCCGCAATGGCGTGGGGCGCCGGTGCCGCGAAGTGCACGACGAACAGGTCGTGCAGCTCCTCCCAGGAGGCCACCGAAAATTCTGGTAGGCTGAGCAGCCAGGCGCGTGGCACATCCGTTAGAGCCATAGGGAGCCAATTCGCCATGACCTTGTCGTCGCCGCCTGCCGCCCAACTGGCCGCCGCATACACCCGGAGGAACTCCACAGGGTCTGACGCGTCGTCGTACCGCAGTGGCAACTCCGGCCTGAACTTCAGCGGCCACTACACCTGTCGCAAGGCATGGGAGAAAGCTCGAAGGCCCGCGATGCCCCCGAAGGCGCCTGGCGGCCAGGCGGGTGGAGCAGCGCCTGCCATGGAAATCGCACGGCGCGGGCGGGGCACGACTGATGGAGAAGCGGATCTTTGACACGCCCCTACCTGGCGTGCCAAATGTCGTATTCAGGGCTCCGCAGACCCAAGAAAGGTTCAAACTCTGGGGTGTGTGCGAAGAACTCAACCTCTCCGGCTAACCGATGCGTCACCCTAGAGCCTAGCTCGAGGAACAAGGAAGAAGATGGACACGTCAGTTTACCCAGGTTCGGGCCACATTGTGGTGTAAGACCCTACTGCTTTGTGGTGAATTAGCCTCACGAGGAGCTGAGAATGAACTAGTACAAGGGAAGAACAACCTCGCGAGGTCGGTTCAAGTGTGAGGTGGTGAGGTGTGGATCGGATCCCTTTCCATGGTAGTGGCTAACCTATATTTATAGTGGCCTCAGTCCTCTTCCCCCCAAACGAAGGTGGGAAGGGATCCCACATTAGCCAATTCGAAAGGGGACAAGTAGTACATCTTATCTACACGAAAGGTGGTCTTCTCCTGCAAAGCTTCTGGTTGTGACACTGCGGTGGGCTCGACGATGACACCCGTCCTGGCGGTCTTGGTCTTGTTGCATGAGAATGGAAACCTTTGGCTGATGTCGGCATCCTGGGAACGGGGGTACCCAGACTTGCCTGCCTGCAGCCCATGGCGTGGCTCCTTCAATGGCCCGGTACGGCCCAGCTTCAACAACAACGCAAGACCCTCGCGAGGGGCCAAGCCTCGTGAGGCGGACGACAACAAGACCTCCCTGGGGGCGGCCTCCCCAGGATGGCTCCCGAGGGGTGGAGATATCTATGCAAGCTGCACCTCGCGAGGTTCATATGATGTGAGCCGTGACGACGACCAAGGCCAGGCGGGCGCAGTGTACCAGTTTCCTCTTTGTTGCTAAGGAGGCAAGCGCAGGTGCGGAGTCCCAAGGAATCAAGCAAAGGTTTCCATTCCGGTGCAACAAGACCAAGACCGGCAGGATGGAGGTCATCGCGGAGCCCATCGGGCGTCACCACTAGATGCTTTTGCAGGCGAAGACTACTTTTGTCAGGATAGCTTGTACTAGTTGTCCCCCTTCAAATTTGGCCATTGTGGAATCCCTTCCCGCCTACATTTGGGAAGAGGGCCAAGGCCACTATAAATAGGACTTAGCCACCACCATAGGAGGGACAGTTCATTCAGACCATCCTCACACCCACCAGCTCATCGAGCACAAGAACGCCTCACCTCTTGAGGCTGTTCCTCCACTGTACTAGTTCATCCTCAACCCCTGAAGGCAATCCACCAAAAAGCTGGAGTAGGGTATTACACCGCAAGGTGGCCTGAACCAGGATAAACTGTTGTGTCCCTTGTCCGTTGGGTTCATCGAGCTAGGCCGTGGAATCGTTGAGCAGGCAGACTGGGGAGGAGGAGTTCTTCGCACGCACCCCAGAGTTCGAACCTCTCAAGGGTCTGCGGAACCCCAAATCCGACATTTAGCGAGCTAGGTAGGGGTGCGTCGGAGCCTCTCTTCTTCCAGTCGGCCCACCATCGCCTTGCAGTTCCAGTGGCTGACGATCCGAGGGCTCATGCCAAGCACTGGGCTGCTTGGCCCGCCCGGGCAGTGCCGTCCGCCCAAGAAGATCTCCACTCCGCGCTCCAGGCGGCCCGCAAACCGCCCAACACCGCCGGATGCGGGCGGCGCGGGCCGGCGCCGTCCGTCCTCGCACCGCGGTGCATGCGCGGCACCACACGATCTTCGGGCTACGCCGCGGCGACAGCGACGCACACTTGGCGGGAGCAGGCAAACATCCGAGCCGCCCTCATCGTAGCACGAGAGCCGTTGTGTTGCAGGTTGGCAGAGGACGGCAGTGACGCCCTGCTGGAGCGGGTCGCCGAGCTGCTTGACGCCGCCTGCAAAGGTGCGGCGCCTTTCTGCTCCCTGCCCACACCTCAGGTTGTGGCAGGGGCGCGCGTCGGGCCCCGGCATGCCCGCGCGCCCCCCAGAGCACCTGGGGGATTTGACAGCATCAACATGGCCAACGGCGTCGCTCGTCCTACCACGACTGCGCCGCCTCCAGGCGGGCAAGCTCTGGCAGTCCCCTGCGGGGCCGCGCTGGGATGCCACCCCACGGCCATCAGGGCCAGGCGCCGGGCCTGGTGTCCCAAGGCGTGGGGGACCCAGGCGACGGCCCCGGCGCGGTAACTTCAGACGCCTACGTGCCCCGCATGATGGACCCTAAGTACACACCGGAGGAAGGCCCCAGCTCGTTCCTCGAGCCAGGCTGGGCAGAAGGGACGCTAGAGGCTGAGGCTTTCCACGAGCCGCCCAAAAGCTTCGCCGACCCCTTCGACGACAATAACCACAGGGTACAACCGATATCTCAGGGGCATGCTTACTCTAACCATGGACCGCAGGTGAACCAGGAACAGCAAAGGCCGGAGACCCCAGGGCAGTGGCTCCGCTCCCGGCGGCAGTGGCACACTGGGGGCTGCACGGGCGGGGCCAGGAGCCAGGGCCTCCCCCGCGCCGCATGGAGCAGGGCGTTGCATGGAGGTAGGTCCTCTGCTCGGGAAGACACCGGTGAGCCCTTCCCCCCGGCAGAGGGCCCGTGGTTGCCGAGGGCACCGCCAGCGTCCCCCTTGCCCCTTGGTCTCGTCCTGGTTTCTGGATGCCCCAACGGTGGTCGGGGAAGGCGCAGGGCGGGGCCCTCATCTGGCGACATGAAGCAAGGCTCACGCCTGTGAAGGTCTCCTCTCATGACACTCTCACATAATAATGAGTGGGGCTATACACGCCCCGGAGTCTCCTGAGTGCCGCCCTCGGGCCTCACGAGGGCTCCTGCCCACGTCCAAGTGGAAGCCCCATTCTCCGCGCTGGCCGTCGACACTGTCCCCCAATGACTATGCTCACGCCCAGTGAAAGCACTTAGCTCCACGCTGGTGGGAAGACAAGAAGACTAGCTAGGTGTCGGACGTGACTCTTTGCTTTCGCCCCTTTTTCTGTAACTCGATTCGCCGCCTTTTGGACTCAGATTCGAAGTTCTTTTGTGTTATCAAAAACGGGGGGAATCTTCTCTTGTTCGTGTTGATTTATTGCGTTCTGGTTGCGTGTTTTACTTTGAGGCTCACACCTGCGGCCCCCCTGCGAGTGCCCCGCGAGCGGGGGCTGGTCGGCGCGCGGCGCCAGTCACGTCCGGACGGCCCGGGCAGGACCCCCTCGGGGTCAAGGATGCACTCGCCGCAGGATCGCCGCGTGCACATCTTGCAGTAGTCCGGCGCTCGCTCCTTGCGAGGCCCTCTTGAACGGACCAGCAGGCTTCTCGGGAGACTTAGAACCTCATGAGCCCCGAAGGGTTCACCTCGGGAGGAAGGTTCGACCAGGATGTCGGGGCTCGCCCAAGACCTGCGGAACCAACTTAAGACGTAACAACTGGCCCACTCGGGAGCCTCACGGGCCCGTGATGGCGCAACTCAAGCCATGTCCTTAAAAGGTGCATCATCATTTCATACGTTCTGCTTCATACATTATAAGGGGACCCCTTTTCAAAATGCTTTCACACCCAGTAGGGCCACCCCTAGAGGTTTTCTCTTTCACACAGGTTAAGGCAAAAGGAAATGCAGGATTAGCCGGAGGCGCTGCCTTACACGCTGTCCCCGTTGTCTACATCTTCGCCAGCCGAGCTGTCGCTAGCGTCATCTTCATCATCGTCGTCCGCGCCACCTTCTCCGACCACCACCACGGCCGCGTCATCCTCAGGGGCAAACTCCGCGACCAGGGCGTCCACGTGGTCATCCACACAGTTCGACAGGTTGTCTCAGATAGCCCCGGGCATGGGGGCTATGGAGGCGTCGAAGTCAAATTAGGGGTCGAGGCTCTGGAGGTGACTGAAGACGCATGAGAATGCATGCCCAAGGAGGCCCCGGCTCCTCTCCTCAACGAGCTCGCGAGCCCTCGCGACCCGGTCCTCCAGGCGCGTCACGACCTCGGTGAAGAAGCGGAGGTGGCTGGCGTAATCTTCCTCGCGCGGGTGAGGGGCGCTCTCCTCGCAGATGGTGCTCAAGGCTCAGTTGGCTCTCACCCTGAGGGCCTGGAGCATAGAAGCATGCTCGCGCTGCAGCGTCCGCCGATGACATGCCTCACCCGGATTCTTCTTCGCAATGGACGCGGCGCCATCCATCTATTGCTGAAGTGAGAGCAAGTCGGAGCGTGCGGAGGCCAAGTCATCCTGGGCGGAGGCCTGAGCTGCCTTGGCGGCCCTCTCGAGCTGCTCCGCCTTGTTCAGCTTTGTCCTAAGGGCGGCGGTCCTGCCCTCGACCTCGGCCTCTAGGGTCTCCAGCTTCAGGCGGTGCTCGTCGGCAAGATCCGCGCGAGCCTTCGCCACCCTCCGATCGACCTCCTCCTGGATCTTGGCTTCTTGCGCGATGACGGAGTCCTCAGCCATGGCCACCTGGCGCTCCCTCACCTCCAGCCGCTCAAGCTCCAGGCTGCGCTCCAAGGCCTCCAGCACCAATGCGTCCTCGCGTTTATGGATCTCCTTCTCTTCAGAAGGCGCTCCCTCAGTGACGCGACCAAGACGGCCCTGTCCGCTTCAATCCGCTGCTCAAGGGTAGCGTTCGAGGCCTGGAGTTCCCGCTCATGCTCCTCGGCAGCCTCGCGGCAGTGGTCGGCCGCCCTAGCCTCCTCCAAGGCCCGGGCACAAGCCTCGCGCGAGGTCGCAAGGGACACCGCTGCCTTCACGCTGGTGCGCTCATGCTGAAGATGACCGAGGTTGATGGCCACCTTCAACTGGTGCCACTCATGCGCCAGCCGAAGGTCCTCCGTCTCAAGGCGGGCGTCGACATCGGCGACCTCTTCTCCGAGCCGGCTTAGCGCACCCATCGCCTCCCGGAAAAGCTCGTGGCATACAGCACCGCGCCTGCGTGCGAGCTCCAGCGCATGGCCAGGCCCATCCTTTGAGCCGGGAGTTGTTGGGGAAGCTTGAGATGGCCCGCCTGCCCCTAGCGGGGGCTGGAGGCCGGTGCTTTCCCCGCCACCCTTCGGGCCTCGGCGGAGGTGCTGGGTGGCGTGGCACCGCTACTCGAAGACGAAGCCAAGGCTGGGATTACCCAGCCACCTGTGATGACCAATGGAGGAGCCCTCGGCACGCCTTCCGCACCCCGGGCCGAACCGCGAAGGAGGGGCGACAGGAACGCAGGATTAAGACCCCCCCATCAGTGCGTCCGCCTCTTGGACAGGCCCTGCGCTTCGCGAAGTGGTCCGACGTGGGGGGCTCAAGACCAGGGGCGAGCCAAGGACTGGTGGAGGCCGCTTCTTAGGAGATCTCGCCGTTGCAGCCGAAGGGATCCTGAAGAGCCATTGTCAAGAAAGGACGCAATACGCAGGAAATCGTGAAGATAAGGTACTTACTCGTCTATGGCTATGTACTTCCTCTGCTTCAGCGGCCGGTAGGTGTCACCACTGCAACTTGGAGACCCTTTCCTCTTTACGGACTGCTTCGAGGTTCAGGCGAAGCTGGCCGAAACCCAGAGCGCGACCGTCAGCGTCTGGGGCATTCGGCGGGGCCCCTGGGGTGGCGACCTCGGGAGCGTCAGACTGCGCCAGCTCCTCAGCCTCCACCTCGGGACTGCTTTCCCGAGCTTCGGGGACGGCGACCTCGGGAGCGTCGTACTGCGCCAGCTCCCCAACCTCCACCTCAGGACTGCTTGCCCGAGCTTCGGAGGCAGCAACCTCGGGAGCCTCGGACCACGTCAGCTCTTCGGCTGCCCCCTCAGGACGACTCGCCCGAGCCTCGGGGGCTGCCATTTCAGGAGCGCCGGGCTGCGTCGTTTCTTTGGCAGCTGCCCCGGCGGCACTCGGCGGCACTCGCCCCCTGCATCCGCCTCTGGGGCGCGCGCCGCGGGGAAGGCGGGTATAGGAACCACGAGGATGGGGTTCTCGCGGGGTCCTTCAAGGCCGGCTGGGCGCAACCCCCACTCGTTGAAAAGGGGCATCTACCTCACGAACTCCTCCTTGTTCGAGCAATAGTACAGGAGGCAGCCCTCCTCCAGGAGCATGGCTGGTTCCGGGTCACCCATCAAGAGCTCGAGCACCGTGCGCAGCGTTTCGGGAGGAAGTGCAGGCACATGAAGCCTCATGGGGTCCCTGCTGCCAGTGAAGGCCCACATTTGCCGGGAATGACGCTGAAGCGGAGCAATGCGGCACCGGATGAACTCCTTCACCACCATGGGCGCCGTCACCCAAGCTTCTTCAACCTGGCCAGCCTGCGCCAGACGTGGGCAAGCCGATGGTCAATGAGCTTCGCATGCCCCCAGCCAGAGTTGGGTACGGCCGACACCCGTGGAAGCAAGAGCAGAGAGTTGAGCACGCCGACATCCACGAACACCCACCGCTTCCGGAATCCACTTACAACTGGCGAGAGCTCAAAGTCGGTGCCCGACCCGGCTGTCGCTGCTACGGCCTAAAAGGCCACGCACCCCGAGCGCTGGAAAGCGTCGACCAGGTGAAGCGAGAAGAAATGACGAAACAAGGCCACGGAAGGGGCAATGCCCACCATGGCCTCACAAACGAAGGCGAAGACGGCAAGGAGAATGATGGATTGAGGATCCAGATGTAGTGTGAGGACCTGGTAATGCGAGAGTATGGCGTTGAAGAAATCAGAGAAAGGGGGGATCAGGCCAGCCAAGAGAGCGTGAAGGTAGATGGGGATCTCAGTGGCTTCCATGTCGACCATGGCCCGGGAAGCAGGCCAAACCACCGTCGCCTTCCACTCATTGGAATTGGCGGCGAGCACCGGACGGATCTTGTCCAGCCTTTCTTGATTGATCACTGTCGACCGCTCGAGGGCGGGCTCGAAGGCCGGCAGAGGTTCGACCGAAGCACAGGTTTTCCCCTTCTTCTTCAACCGTTGTGCCATAGCGACAGGGGAGGACCAGTGCCGGCGTCAGATCCGGGAAGGGAGCCGCTGTTTCTCAGGAAGGCGAAGGAGCCAAGGGAGCATGCGGCAAGCAATGAAGGTGGAGCTGTGTTGGCAACGGTGGCCGCTGAGCCCGGCGAATATCAAGGCCGAGTGGGGAAGTGGGGGCGCCCACATCCCATCAATCGCCACGCAACAACCAAGGCCGCAGGCGGTTGGGGCCCGCGGCGCTCCGCACTTGCCCCTTGGCTTTGCCTCGACGCCAAGTCCGAGCGCGCCTTGGGCCCGGGGGCTACTGTCGGCGTCCTGGGAACGGGGGTACCCATACTTGCCTGCATGCGGCCCATGGCGTGGCTCCGTCAACGGCCCGGTATGGCCCAACTTCAACAACAACCCAAGACCCTCGCGAGGGGCCAAGCCTCGCGAGGCGGACGACACCAAGACCTCCCTGGGGGACGGCCTCCCGAGGAGCGGAGATATCTATGCAAGATGCACCTCGCGACGTTCATATGACGTGAGCCGTGACAACCAAGGCCAGGCGGGCGCCAGCGGGCGCAGTGTACCAATTTCGTCTTTGGTGCTATCGAGGCAAGCGCAGGCGCGGAGTCCCGAGGAATCAAGCAAAGGTTTCCATTCTGGTGCAACAAGACCAAGACCGCCAGGACGACAGGACGGAGGTCATCGCGGAGCCCACCGCGGCGTCACCACCAGATGCTTTTGCAGGGAAGACTACTTTTGTCAGGATAGCTTGTACTAGTTGTCCCCCATCGAATTTGGCCATTGTGGTATCCCTTCCCGCCTACATTTGGGGAGAGGGCCAAGGCCACTATAAATAGGACTTAGCCACCACCATAGGAGGGACGGTTCATTCAGACCATCCTCACACCCACCAGCTCATCGAGCGCAAGAACGCCTCACCTCCTGAGGATGTTCCTCCACTGTACTAGTTCATCCTCAGCCCCTCGAGGCAATCCACCACAAAGCTGAGTAGGGTATTACACCGCAAGGTGGCCCGAACCAGGATAAACTGTTGTGTCCCTTGTCCGTTGGGTTCATCGAGCTACGCCGTGGAATCGTTGAGCGGGCAGACTAGGGAGGACGAGTTCTTCGCACGCACCCCAGAGTTCGAACCTCTCAAGGGTCTGCAGAACCCCGAATCCGACAGTTGATTCCTCGGGACCCCGCGCCTGCGCTTGCCTCCTTAGCACCAAAGAGGAAACCTGCTCCTCTATGCCCGATGGCGCCCGCCTGGCCTTGGTCGTCATAGCTTGCTTCACCCCAACCTCATGAGGTTGGGCATTTGCATAGAAATCTCCGCTCCTCAGGAGGCAGCCCGGGAGGCCGCTCCCTCAGGAGGTCTTGACGTCGCCCGCCTCGCGAGGGTCTTGTCTTGAAGGGGTTGTAGATGGGCCGTACCAAGTCGTTGATGGAGCCACGCCATGGATCGTAGGCAGGCAAATCTGGATACCCTGCTTCTCGGACGCGGACACTCACAGATCGAGTGCGTAGGCACTCCTGCTCGCTGTCAGCATTAAACCCTTCCCATTTGTGCCCGTGGCAATGTGGCTCCTCGCTTTCCCTCCCTTAAACCCCTCCTCCTTCCGTCCCTTCGTGTCACAATGGCAGTGACGGAAGGGGCAAATAAAGGAGGGGGGCAGGAAAACCATTCTACCACTCCTTCGAGCGTCCCTTCGTGTGATGGTTCAGTTCTAGGTAAGAATGTCGATCCTTTCTTCTCCCAATCCTTCTCCCTGGTTTCCCTAAAAAATATTTCCTCGCATCCTTTGTTTGTTTCATTTTCCGCTTTATCTTTTGGGCGCTCTGGAGTTCTTTCCGGGAAGTTAGATCTAGGACATCGATAACTGCCACACGTGTGGCATATTCAACATGCGCCCACACACCGTGTGTGGTGTGAGCAGGAGGCAGCCCACATGGGCTGTGTGTGGGCGGATATTAGAATTGCCCACACGTGTGGGCGCGGCTACTTTGTGCCACACGCCAACAAGTACTACTCATCTCCAGCCCGCGCGTGTGGCACGAAACAAAAATGCCCACACGTTCTGCCGCAACTACGTTAGGTACACCGCGGGATGACGATTTAGTTGCCATCCTGGTTGGCAGATGTAGTTATCCGGGATGGCAAGTGTAGTTGTAAAAGCATGGCAACTCTATCTGTTTTGGTTAACTGTAGTTGCCATGTCTAATTTATGGTAGTTGCCGCGTGTAATCAAACAGTAGTTGTCGTGTGTGATTAACTACTTGCCACATATGGTCAAACAGTAGTTGCCATGTGTGTGTACCTAGTTGCCACATGTGGTCCAACTATAGTTGTCGTGTGTGATTAACTACTTGCCACATATGGTCAAACAGTAGTTGCCATGTGTGTTTACCTAATTGCCATGTGTGGTCCAACCATAGTTGCCATGTGTGTTTATCTGGTTGCCACGTACGCGCAACTGCAGTTGCCGTCTAGCAAAAATCACAGTTGCCATGTGTGTTTACCTAGTTGCCACGTTCGTCTAACTGCAGTTGCCATTCGCAACGTAGGAGTGTCGTGTGGGCGAAAAGTAGTTCGCTCACACGCGCATGAACTAGGTGGCTGGCTGTGTGGGCAGAAACCAGTTCGCCCACACAGCGCAGCTGGCAAACAGCATGGTGCTAGCGTGTGGGCAAACTCTTCAACGCCCACACACCAGCCCCGTCCTAGGTGGCACACAAAATCAACATTTTCATGCCAAGATTCGTGCAAAAGGCACTAGACGACAATCGAGGCGTGTGGACGAGTTGGGTAACGCTCACCCGTGTGGGCGTTAGTGTTTCCGTAGATCTAAGATTTTGGGGGCTGATTCGTTGCCGCAGCTTTAGGTGATTGGAGGGGAGAAATTCGGTGCGTCTAGAAATCAAGGGATTGTGCGTTCCGCCTCTCGCTTTTGCCATGGATTTTGATTTCTCTCTCGAGGTTTTCTCTTCTATTGTCGAGCTGGGAGCAGTCTTTACTTTTTCTATGGAGAGATGGGAGCATTGTCTCCGTGCCTGCAATTTTTTGTACCCAGATCAATTTTATTGTTTGGCGTATTGCGAATTTGCGATGTTCTAAGATTTGGGACTCGGTTGCAGTTCATGGTGATAAGTTTCGCATCCAGAGCGAGCGTTGTGCAAATAAGTTACATACACTCTTTTCTTCATGCCAATGCCAAGATTATTCTGTGGACTGTGATTACAGTAGTGACATTATCTTTTTTCAAGGGTACGGTCGGTGTTGTGGGAGTTGCATCTTCCAAATTCTATTAGTAGTGTCATTAATTTATTTGTCCTGACATTTTTCGGCTTCCTGCTGCTTTATTCAGGCTCTGCATTTCGGAACACTTGATAGTTATGGACCGCCCGAGTTTGCTGCGGAGGCATGATCAGGTTCTACTCCATGCCTTATTTTCTACCGTAGGGATATTGGACAGATCCCATTTTCGTAATATTGGAGGAACTCACTAAACATGAAAACTCATAGTTTGACCTGATTCAAGTAGGGCACCGGGTTTGACATGCTGATGTTTATTGAACGCGTTGTCATTACGATGACAGATACTGTGATAGAGAAAGACCAACGAGTATACTGTTAGTTCCAGACTTACTAACCTGTGAATCGTATTCTGTTCATGCAAATTGAAACTCAAGTTACATTGTTGGGAATTGAGAGTTCTGTTGATGCTTGAAATCGATCATGACAAAGTAAGTCAGAACTTAACACGAGTAACCACTGATTACATGAACCGCCACTGGATAAGTGCTAATTCCTTTAACGCCATCGGTTTTCCAAAGATATGCTTTCCATGTCATCATCGTCATTTATATTTATATGCCCCCAAGCCATTAAGTCCAGCTGGTTGTCAGGTTTAGCAGTTTCTTGTTTGTTATTATTCATGACGAGAAAACATTGAAAAATTTCTTTTTGTCTCGGTGCCTAAAAGCTAATTTCTGCTATAGGGTGGGACTTAAGTAAACTTGATGTTCTAGTTTTACCCCAATGGTGATTCATTGATGACACCATGTTTAGTTGAGTCCCAGCCCACGATGAGCCATTCTTAGTTTGCCCATAACATTTATATTCTTCACTTTTGACTTTCAAGGGTCAAGGCTATGAAGTACTGCAAAGCCATGTTCATGTACACTTTTGTTAACATTTTGACCTTTCCTCCAAATAAAAGTAATTGAGTTGCCTAATGATATGTGGGGCCTTTACTAAGTAATACTCCACTTCTTTTTAACATAATATAGAAGGCTAACATCTATTGCTAACTTTGGAGTGTGGTTACTACGTGCGTATTTCAACAAATAATTCACTTTTATGAGATTATTATTTTCTCAAAGCTTTATTACTTTGTTTTCTTATGTTAAATCAGGAGGTTGTGAGGCCGATCTCAAACAAAGGTTCGCCTGAAGCTCATGAGGAAGAAATGATTCGAGCTGCTGTAATAAACCGCTCGGCCCTTGCCACACTTCAACCAAGGAGCGCTTCCACATTTGATATCACTCTTCCAGAATATCCTGATAAGAAGTTTGTCCCAAATTTTCCACTCGTTATGAGAGATGAGCTAACGGAGGATAATGACATGACCCTGAACCCAGGAGGAGTCAGAGAAAAGGCTTGGAGAGACAGTTGTCTGACAGATCTCCCGAGCATACATCTACGCAGGTTAAATGGGTGCGACTTATTGGAGCTCTGTAAGGATGTACTTGCTGGGTTAACTCATCAAATGACAGAAAGAAGAGCTGCAAATATCATGTTGTTAGCATGGAACATGAGACAATTTGATATGGTGTCTCATGTATTTCCTGTTAAAAACCCGTGTGCAGCTTCGGCTGACATAGACATGAATACTTTGACAACAAGACCGTTTGGGGGAAGTCATACTTATACAGACCCATATGTCAGGCCAGAGGGCATTGAAGATGATCAGTATGTTGCTGCATGTGCATACATATCGGCCAGTACACTCCGCTTGTTCAGTAAGTCACCTGAGAACTACTCCCTCCGTCCGGAAATACTTGTCGGAGAAATGGATGTATCTAGATGTATTTTAGTTCTAGATACATCAATTTTTATCCATTTCTTCGACAAGTATTTCTGGACGGAGGGAGTACATGAATGCAGTTGCTAAGCACATTCCACGTATGTTCTACAGATTTTATAACATTGACTTTCCGCTTACCGGGTTTAAGCCAGATAAGAAATGCATTGAGGCCCTAAAACTTATATATGAGACAAAGTCGGCCTACAGGAACACCTTGGCCCCTTTCTTGTATGAGTTCAAAGGCCTCGGCGATGCAAAGGGAATGTGTCAGATGCTTTATGAGCAGGACTTGGCTTATACAGGCTACATGTTGTAAACTTATACCTGCGTGCTTGTTTTGGACTACATGCATCACTCATTCAGCTAGGAGCATGCCTTTGGCATCAGATGACGAAGAACACTCTCATTTCACTGTGCAGAGTCTGCAGAACCTATGTTGTCAATCCATCTGTGGAGAATTCAAGAGAGACATGGAAATATGCACGATTATATGGCACCGAGTATTTTCCTCTTCTTAAATCCGACAAGTGTAATCTTCTTCTATGTTGCCTGGCCATTATTTGCAAGAAGCTTGGAATAAGTGAAAATCAAGATATGATGGTAATTGCACGGACGAGGAAGGCTGACTTTATATGGAAAAACTCCAACGTTTGGGCAAACAGGGCAGTGCTCTGGTTTAAGGCAAATGCTTCACCACACCATGGCCGATCACAGGAAGTATCTGCAAGGGTTTGGGATGATGCACCGTCAAAGAAAAGGATGAGGGATGATGGGACCCAAGATACCAGAGTCACAAAATCCACTCGTCGGAGTCTTCATTGAGCCATTCGCAGTTGGCGAGTGACCCTAAACCTCGTCCAGACAATGGTTGCGCACAATCGTAGATTTTGGGAAATTATCCTGTGTTTCTTGGAACTGCAAACCATTAATTTATAGCGCACAATGGTGGGCCTGACTTGATGGTAACTTATCCTGAATGTTTTTCAATTATTAGTTCTACTGCTCAGTGCCATACAAATGATACAATATGTTAAATTCTGTGGTGGGTTTGGTTCTGGCTGGGGTCGCAATAGTAGTAGTAGCTGGAGGCAGTTTCATCATGAGACCACTCCCCCATGTTTTTCTTCTTGTCCTTCACCAAGCTGTAGACATGAACAAACGTTCACAAACTTCAGGTGAAGAACAGTACTTCTTATATAGTGATCCTCGATATGAAGGCTGCATGGAATAGCACATAAAGCCTAGTTTGTTTAGTTTGCTAGCCTGGATGGAATTGCGTCATCTTCCTTTCCTAGCTTGTTTGCTTAGTAGTCTAGAACTCTAGATTGCACTGTCTTCAGTTGCGAAATCTGTTGGGAGAGAAGAACTGAATACCCTGTCCTTTGCCTTATCCGCCTGAAAAAGAAAATTCAGAGTTTCAGTCTACCAGCATATGATATATGTCTCATAATTAGATTCAGTGATATCAAATTTGACATCTCTGCTAAGCATTCATCCATCTCTGCATGTATACCTCTTTATCCCAGTCTGTGCATATCGTGATGGCCATGAGCAGCAGGACTTGCACCATCAGGCCACAGATGATGCCCAGCCAAAGTCCCTGTTCGTGTTCACCGATAAAACCCACAGCATCAGTCACTCAAAAACCACTGGCACATATGAACTCACTACAAATTCAGGGCAGGAAAAGGGATTTTTATTTATTTATCATTTGATGTACCGTCCCGCCGACTTGCAAGACGAAGGCTATGAGGTAGGCCGAGGGGATGCCGACAATATAGTAGGCACCAAGATTGATCCAAGCACCAATCTTCTGCCATCCACAGCCTCTAGCCACCCCTGCATAGTGCATTGCACATCACAGGAGAACATTCTTATATTTGCTTCAAACGCAGGCATGTCTATGATTTCTGGTTTCTGTGCTGAGTACTCCTTCCGTTCCATATTAGTTGTCGCTGATTTAGTACAAATTTATACTAAATCAACGACAACTAATATGAAATCGAGGGAGTAGTAAATATCATCTAGCAACGAACTTGAATCGCAACGATGAAAGTTTTGCATGCTATTGTGGCGAAAAGATGTTGATAATCTGTACCTGAAAGGACGCACTGAATTCCGTCGAAGAAGTTGGAGACCGAGATGATGAGCATCATCCAGGCAACGTAAGTCACAACCTCCTCCACGTCGCTGTAGGCATGCCCCCAGACGTATCTGATGCAGATCAGCACCAACCCCATGACCAGTCCTTCCGCCATGGCCAAGAAGACGACGACACGCACCGCGAGGCGGGCAGCGTCGGGCCGCCCCGCTCCGAGCTCGTTTGAGACACGGGTGCTGCATGATCAGCAGATAGAGATCAACAGAGATGAGCATGGCTGCCGCACAAGTCGTATGGTAGTCATGCACAGTACGAACTACCTTATGGCCGAGCCGAGGCCAAAGGGGATCATCCATACGAAGGCAGCGGTGTTGAGGCTGCCAAGAACAAACAATGCACATGTTTTTCTTCAGCCGGAAAAAAACAGGGAAAATGTGGTAATTTGGGTCTGCCATTAAGCACCTGATGGACAGCACCGAAGTCTCCAGCTTTGGATTGGGAAGAAGGCCTGACAGGAGCACTATGAGCTCAAACGACCACATCTCCAAGCTGCAATTGCACCACCATCATCATCATTTTGTTTGTGTGATCAATATCTGGCAACTTCAGGAAGAGTAAAATAAATATAGCAGGCTCACCAGACCATGAGGGCGGACGGGACGGCGAGCCGGAAGAAGCTGAGCACGTCGCGGAACGCCTCCGTGGAGAACCCCGTCCACGTCTCCTTGCAGGATCCCGACACCCGCACGTACACCGCCAGCACGATCACGTAGACCCAGTAGGAGATGGCGTTGCTGAGCGCGGCGCCCTTGCTGCCCATCCCGGCGACGTACACGAGCAGCCAGCAGACGAGGAGGTGGAACGCCGCGGCGGCGCCGGCGCTGGCCATCACGGGGAACACGATGTTCTGCGTCTGCAGGAACCGGACGTGGCACTGCAGCAGCCCGTAGGCGAATATCGCCGGGATCATCCACCGGGCGTACGTGCCGGCCTCCGCGGCGATGTCGGGGTCCTGCCCGAACAGGAGCAGGATCTCGCCGGTGTAGAACCACACGACGGCCAGCGGGATGCTGACCAGGGTGAGGATCACCATCGCCCGCTGCTTGTAGACGCCGAGGAGGTGGTATTGCCTGGCTCCGTATGCTTGGCCGCACAGGGTGTCCAGTGCACTCGCCATTCCAAGCTGATCAAGGTGGTAGGAAATGCGAGGGCTAGCTGTTAAACTTGCAACAGGGGAAAAAAGAATCCATCACATCCGTCCACATAGAACCTTGTTTTTTCTTTTCCGGTGGTGTTACTGTTAGCATTATACGACACCTAGCGCTCACTAAATTATAACTACTCCGCTTGGTAACCCTCTGTGACCTCTTTTTTTCTACTCGCCATTAAGGGAGTAAATAGCATAACACTACTACTTTACAGGCTAGGGTTTCAAAAAACTACCGGTTTTAATTTTTTCTCAGATAACTACCAAATGGGTGGTCGGCTGTTTCAAAAAACCCAAATCGTCGAGTGCTTTACGATTAATTGTGGTTATGACAGTCGGGCCCCACGTGTAAGAGCTCTGATTGTTTGACCGTTTGTTTGACCGTTAGGGGTGGGGCTGCACACAAATTTAAAAAAGCAATCAGGAGCTCTGATTGTTTGACCGTTTGTTTGACCGTTAGGGGTGGGGCTGCACACAAATTTAAAAAAGCAATCAGGTCCCTGTAAGTTTGTAAAAAAGCAATTGGGTCCCTGCCACACATCACGGCAGCCATTGACGCAGGTCTACCCGGAGCTCGCGATGTCGCCTCCTCTAGCCGGCGAGCCGCCCGCCGCCCGCCACCGGCGATCACCAGAGATCAACCCCGACCGCTCCTCAGCCTTGCTGCTTCTCTACACCCGCCGTCGACCAGTGCTGGACAACGCCATCGGGCCAGTGGCCGCCTCTGCGCTTGGCGAGGACGCCGGCTCCCCATGGAGGGCAGCGAGCCCTAGTGGCCCTATGGCGGGCCGCGACCCCCAGACGGCTCCCCACGCGGGGCGGCGGCGCGATGACCTGAGCGGAGCCCCATGGCCGGTGGCGCCCCAGGCGGCTTCCGATGGCGCGCTCCGGCATGGCGACCAGAGCCGGAGCCCCATGGCTGGCGGCGCTCCAGGCGGCTCCCAATGGCGCGCGGCGGTGCGGCGACCCGAGCCGGAGCCCCACGGCGCACCCAGCAACGACCCCCGCCACGAACGAGACCGTTCGGGCCTGTGAGCTCCTTGTCGCCAGGGGCTCCGGCGAGCTCCTACTAGCAGCAACCGCGGAGGGGGGGAGCGACGTGGCATAGGGCGGCAGCCGGACCTGGCATAGGACGGCGGCGTGGGCAGTGTGGCCGGCGGCCATGGCAGTTCCTTCGCTGGCAGGAAGAGTGGAGGAGAAGAAGGGAGGCAGAGAGGAGAAGATGACTAGATGAAAAGAGACACTGACATGTGGGCCCCACATGTCAGCTAAAGGTCAAACAAACAGTCAAACTAACGTTTCGTTTAGGTGTGGGTCCGACCTATCATAATCACGGTCAATAGATAAGCACTCGGCAATTTGGGTTTTTCGAAACAGCCGACCCCTGATTTGATAGTTATCTGAGAAAAATTAAAAACCGGTAGTTTTTCGAAACCCTAGCCTGTAAAGTAGTAGTTTTACGCTATTTACTCCCATTAAGGAGATGCCAATGACGGGGCTCCTCCCCGCACATCCATGTATGTAGTGGTCTCAGCAGTTGCTCTTACCTTGGCGAGGCAAGGGTGCACAAGGTCATGAGAATGATATTGCTGACCTCAACCTCAATGGCCGGCATTCGGGCTTTGCACCTCTGGTTTGGTGTTCATAGCTGTAGCCCGGGTGGCGGCTGTGCTTTGCTTTTGCATTTGTCTTGTACGATTTCATATTTAGATTCTTCCAGGGTTTTTCAGTAGTCCTCTCGGATCATGTATTCATCTTCTAGGGCCTCATGTTACTCTTCTTAGTCTTCCTCTTGAATCATATATTCTTCCTCTAGCATCCTATATCTAAATTTAACAATCCTTGAACCCTTTTTTAATCTTTTTTGTATCATGGATTGTCAAAATACTCCCTCCATTCCAGAATATAATGTGTATTAATTTCTGTGCAAGTCAACCATTTAAATGTTTGACCAAGATTATAGAACAAAATAACAATATATGTAATAACTAATAGATAAAATATGAAACTACTTTTCAAGATGGATCAAATGGTATAAATTTCTTATCATGGATATTGATATATTTTTTCCAAAATCTCGGTCAAACATGTACTTGTTTGACTTCTGAAAAAACAAATACACCTTATATAAAGGAACAGAGGGAGTGAGAAATAAAAATAATGTCCTTAAGTTCTTTGTAATGTTGTAAAGTTTTCTCAACTCTCTGAGCAGTTTCATAATGTTTGTTGCCAATGATCTGAGGTTGTAACATAGTTGACATTGAATCTAAAGGATTTACTCTGCATAAATACTCTTGGAAGCTAATCCTCTGGAAAGTATGATACTAGCATCTAAAAAAGCAAATGTTGTGGCAGGGCTAGGTCGATCAAATAGTTTGCACGCACATAAACTGCTTGATCGAAGTTATATATCCTTTTTAGTAGAAGCAATTCTTTCTTGTAAAGAGCCCATTTCTGTACTAAGTATAGGTTGATAAACCCACTGGGGAGGGCATTCTTTGACCAGGGAGATAAAATTATGGCGATTGACATCCTGCTGGTTGATCCAGGTCTTTCTCTCATTAAACTGAAGTTGCACTATTTGGAAACGAGACGGACAGGGCAAAATCTCACTTGACTGAGACGTAAACGGACCTTGTTGTTTATGGGTACCTTTCCTTTTCAGTATTTGGTGCTGGTATTTTGGTTGCATCTCGCAATCTTTGTGATATTATTATTGTGTGTAATCATGTTGGCAGAGCCACTGGGATTTGCAGAAGATTACTTGCTTCAAAGAAAACTTTGTTCAAAGACAGATATACGAGCGCGCACCCCGTTGATGCGTCCGTCCCAAACTGTTTTCATGCCGGACAGAAACATCCTAGAAGGGGTGGTGGTCCTGCATGAAATGCTCCATGAAATCCACACGAAAAAACTAGATGGGGTTGTTTTCAAAGTGGATTTCAAAAAAGCGTACGACAAAGTCAAATAGCCATTCCTCCAACAAGCGTTGCGTATGAAAGGATTTGATCAAGCCTGGAGACAACAGGTAGAATCTTTCACGCAAAAAAGGAGTGTTGGAATTAAAGTGAATGATGATATAGGTCACTATTTCCAAACACATAACGGCCTGAGACAAGGAGATCCAATGTCACCTATTCTGTTCAACATTGTAGTTGACATGTTGACGATTCTAATAGGGAGGGCTAAGGATGCTGGCCAAGTAGGTAGTTTGGTACCTCATCTAGTTGATGGAGGTGTTTCTGTCCTACAGTACGCCGATGATACAATCATCTTTATGGAGCATGACTTGGCAAAAGCGAGAAACATGAAGCTGGTGTTATGCTTATTTGAACAATTGATCGGACTAAAGATCAATTTCCACAAGAGCAAATTGTTCTGTTTTGGAAGAGCCAATGAGGAACAAGAGGCATATAAGCAATTGTTCGGATGTGAATTGGGGGCTTTACCTTTCACTTATTTAGGTATACTAATTCATCATCGTAAGCTAACAAACAGAGAATGGAAGTGCATTGAGGATCGATTTGGGAAGAAATTGGGTTGCTGGAAGGGCAAATTGATGTCATATGGAGGCCGTTTAATTCTCATTAATTCGGTTCTCACAAGCATGCCCATGTTTCTTTTGTCTTTTTTCGAGGTACCAGTGGGAGTTCGGAAAAGACTTGATTTCTATCGGTCCCGTTTTTTCTGGCAAAGTGATGAGCTGAAGAGGAAGTATAGACTAGCTAAATGGGACATTATCTGTCTACCGAAGGACCAAGGGGGTCTAGGAATCAAAAATCTTGAGGTGAAGAACAAATGTCTTCTTAGCAAATGGCTGTATAAGTTAGCTGGAGAGACCGAGGCCACATGGGCATAGATTCTGCGTAATAAGTACCTTCATTCCAAAACTTTATCCCAGGTGACAGTGAGGCCGATGGATTCGCCTTTCTGGAAAGGACTGATGAGATTTAAATCGGTCTTTCTTAATCGGACCAAGTTTGTTGTCGGTAACGGTACTTCTACGAGATTCTGGGAGGATACTTGACTAGGGGACACGCCCCTCGCGCTTCAATATCCTTCTCTCTATAGTATTGTTCAACGGAGAGATGCAACCGTTGAGTCAGTATGTCAGTCCACGCCTCTAAATATCCATTTTAGGAGAGCGCTAGCCGGCAACCGTTGGGAAGCTTGGCTCCATCTTGTGAGAAGATTGATGGATGTTCAACTTTCTCAATGTCCCGATCAGTTGTGTTGGAAGCTTACTAGGAATGGAGAATTTATGGTCAAATCCATGTATTTGGATGTTATTAATTCTAGCTCTATTCCTAGTTCGAAACATGTTTGGCATGTCAAAGTTCCCTTGAGAGTTAAAGTGTTTATGTGGTTTGTACACAAACAAGTCATTTTAACTAAGGATAACTTGATTAAACGCAACTGGAATGGATCCACTAGATGTAGCTTCTGTAACCGAGATGAAACGATCAAATACCTCTTTCTTGATTGCCCTTTGGCAAAGATTCTTTGGCAATCAGTTCACATAGCCTTCAATATTACTCCTCCGAATAATATTAACACGTTATTTGGGACATGGTTGGATGGGATTGAGCCCCAAACAGCGAGACACGTTCGTGTAGGAGTATGTGCTTTATTATGGGCTATCTGGAAATGCGGAAATGATTTGGTCTTTAACAGAACAACAAATACTCATTTTTTGTAAGTTAACTTCCGAGCCACTGCGTTGATCCGTATGTGGTCGCTACTCAGTTCGACGGAGGCCACGGAGCGTTTGTTACTGGATCTATCCGATGGGAGATGGTAACACGGGCTATTTTCAACCGGTTTGGATGGCGGTCATGTAATAGGATAGGCAATTAGTTTTCCTATCTTGCTTTTACTAGCCGGTTGTGGCTTTATTTTCCTTAGCTCTTTGTGAGCATCTTTTGTTTGGGACTTTAAGACTTTTGTTGGACCTTTTTGCTTGCTAATAAAGGTGGTCGTATGCATCACTCTGATACAGAGGCCGGGGTTGTCCCCTTTTTCGAAAAAAAAAATATGTCAGTAATATATCCATGTTGGCGAAGACACTGGGATTTGCAAAAGATTTCTTTCTTCGAAGAAAACTTTAGTCAACTATAGATATAGTGCGTGCACCCTGTTGATGCATCTGTGAGTAATATATTTATAGAGTGCCATCTTTGTTGTTGAAATGGTGTAAACTGGCCCTCGTCAATTGAATTAGCAAAAAAATAGAGAATCACTGACCATTGTGGTTGCACAAAGCAGAACTATTTGACTTAGCATTAGGCATGAATGGTGAGCTATATAAAAAACAATAAGGAACTATACTAATGGGACGGAGTAGTATATGACTTTGGCTCCTTTACACGTTAAGTTCTTCATCCGCATTGCTTACTAGGACAGTTGGATGGCGGAGAGATTTTCTAGGCACGGCCCCCTCACCCCATGTGTTGTGTTGTGTGACCAAGAGGATGAGTCGATGAACAACATACTCATTGGGAGCCCCTTCTTGTGCACCATTTGGTACGAGGTCCTTGCCTAGATCCAATCAATACACCCGTCCGTCGAGTTAGGTTCACGGATTGGTGAGATGAGGCCACCACTCTGCCCCTATAGCCGTGCGCAAAGGCACGTCAACGATGACTATGCTGATGGTCTGGCGGATTTGGAAACATCACAGTGCGGTTCTCTTCGAAGGTGCGCATTAGGACATCGTTAGCCTGCTCGACACGGTCTAGGCGGATGTTAGGCTGTGGGTGCCGGAAAGCGCTACGGGGCTTGGAGATGTACCTTTTAATCCCAGTACTTAGGTGCGTAGCCTTCTACTCTTAGTTGTGGTTCTTCTTGGGTTTGTACTGCACATTCTTTGCTATTCATACATCAAGATGCAAACTTTTGCGTTTAAAAAAAGTGAACTCAGCTTCGCAACTCTCTATGACCTCTTCTCCCACTCGCCATCGCCGCCATTGCTCATTAGGGAGGTGGCGATGACAGGGCTCCTCTCCGCGGATCCATGTATTTAGTTTTGTCAATGGGCCGCTCTTTCCTTAAATGAGGCAAGGGTGCAAAGAAGTCATGAAAATGAGATTGCTGACTAGAATCTCAATGGCCGACATCTGGGCTTTGCACCTATGATTTGGTGTTCACACGTGGAACCATCCAAACATTTCTTGTATCCCTATGAACTTATTTGAGCAATAAATGAAGCGTGTTTAGACTAAAAAAAACCTGGAGCCCGTGGCGCACATCAGGGCGATCGACATCCAGTTGGTTGGTTTAGGTTTATTTTTCGTTAAACAAGGCAGATATGGCAAAGTCTCACTCGACTTAGACGCACAACAACGACTCATTTGTTTTTCCTGAAATCGAAATCTTAAACGCGCAGCTGTGCTCGTTCGTCGCTTCGAGCGCACGCTCTTGTCCCTGTCTCCCTCCCTCACGTGGTCCCCTAATCGACAGTATAAATAAAATCAACCCAATGGGCCCATAGAAGGACATAAAGCGTAGGAAAAAGCACATGGTCACAGCGTTTCCGCGTGCCTTCTCGTCCTTGACTTATCAGCAAGATCCCACGTGCATGCATTTAGTTTATGTTTTTAAATTTTCAAAAAGCTATAACTTTTGAACCAAACATCGAAATAGATCTGATTTCACCACTAGGTTCCCCGCGACGGGCTCTTTAAAACTAGATCCCATATGAGTATGTTTCGACTAACTTTTTTTCTCGAGCAACTTTGGATGCTAAGGAAGCAATTTTAGTGTTATATGAAAGCAACTTCTTGTTAGTGTGTGCAGTATGACTGCCTAATCATCGAAGACCCCTTCAAAGTTGGTTATCATGACTACCAAGTTAACTAGTTTCACCTCTAAGTTTCGTACCATAACTAGTAAGTATTCTATCATAACTAGTTTCGCCTCCTAGTTTATAGTATTGCTGGCAACTTAGTTTTTCGAGGTAGGCTTACATTTATACTAAGCTTGTTGCTATGACTAGCGAGTAGCTTAATGACATCCTTGGTTGCTTACAATACTTTTAGGTATGGTAAGCAACTTAGTTTCATAGATGAGCAACTTAGCAACACTAATATGCAACTTTGCTATGTATTGTAGGCAACTGAAATAGTAATTGCAAGCAACTAATATAAGCATCACCGGTGGGCAACTTTGGAGTGTTGTAGGCAACTTAGAAAAAGCAATGATAAGCAACTTCACACTATATGTATGCAACTAATTTATAAAGTTAGGCAACTGAGCAGCAATGGTAGGCAACTAATTACCAATAGTAGGCAACTAAGCATCACCGGTAGGCAACTTTATAGTGTGGTAGGCAACTTAGAAAAGCAATGGTAAGCAACTTCACACTATATCTAGGCAACTAATTTATAAAGTTAGGCAACTGAGCAGCAATGGTAGGCAACTAATTACCAACAACAGGCAACTAAGCATCACTGATAGGTAACTTTATAGTGTTGTAGACAACTTAGAAAAACAATGATAAACAACTTCACAATATATGTAGGCAACTAATTATCAATGGTAGGCAACTAATTACCAATAGCAGGCAACTAGGCATCAATGATAGGCAATTCCATAGTATTTATAGACAAATGAGCAGCCACGATGGGCAATTTAGGATAATGTTAGCAAATTAACATGTGCACGTGGTGCAGTGAAGTTGCTTGCATGTAGCACTACCTCATGTTTCGTGTGATTTTTCTCATTCTTTTTACACAAACCAACCTAATTGGTAGTCCTGCTAGGCAAAAAAGGAGTTGCTTCCCTATAGCGCAACTTAGAGGTGAAACTAATCATTGTTGGTCATAGTAACTAATTTAGAAGGACTCCCGACTCATAGTTAGTCATATTAGGAAATAAAAAGGAGTTGCTCTCCTATAGCACTAAAGTTGCCTCTATAACACCCAAAGTTGCTCTAAAATAAACTTTGACCAAACCTACCCATATGGGATCTAGTTTTGAAGAGCTCATCACGACAAACCCAACGGTGAAAACGGATCTTGATTCGGATGCTCGAATCAAAAGTTATAACTTTTTAAAAATTTTAAAACCCGAAAATTAATGCGCGTGGGCTCTTGACTGAGGCAGCGTGAGGTTGCAGGCTCATGTACTTTCCTTTTTTAACATAGTAGGATGACGTGGCACATAGGTTTCCTAATATAAAGGGTATGCTCGGGCACTCCATCTAGCGCCCGCGCTGCCTATCCACGTCCTTTGTTTTTGAGTGCCTTTCCCGTTGAGTATTTGATATTTTGGTTGCATCTTGCAGCCTGCGCGTCATGTTGTTGTGTGTATCTCTAGTTGGTGGAGGGACCGAGATTTGCAAAAATAAAAAACTTTGGACGATGACAAGATATGACAAATATGTGCGTGTACCACGTGGATGCATCTGTCAGTAAATATAGCTATAAAATACCACGGTGCTGTTGAAATGGCCTCAACTGGTTCTCGTTTAGATAGCAACTGAATGAACAAATATTGGAGAATGACTGACCTTTGTGGTCGCCCAAAACAGAGGAAAGTCCTAAAGCAGACAGCAACGCGCATAGACCAGGCCACCATCATAGTACTCTAGACACAGACATTTTCTATAGAAAACATACTGTATCTCCGACCCTCTACACGAGGAGAAGGGTCACGCTTCAACAATGACCGTGCGTGGACTTTGATCTTAGGAGGAGCTAGACCAAGATCACTAGTGTTGTGGCACACCCGGCCGATGATCTCTTTGTGCAAACTATCAACGCAGTACCGGAGGTCTAGAACCCGGACGAAATTCCATCCTCCAGGCTCAGCCGCCTTGAGCCTACGTACGTAAGTACTACAAACTAGTCGTGTAATGCCCCGAGTGGAGCGGAGTAACTACAAACTGTGGTGGTGTGAGCGCACGTACCAGGAGGCTGAAGCCGGTGACGGTGGCGAAGGAGCTGGCCATGGAGGCGCCGGCGAGGGCGAGCTCGCCGAGGTGGCCGACGTACATGACGGAGATCATCTGGATGAGGTTCTGCAGCAGCGCGCCGGCGATGAGCGGCCCGGCCAGCCACAGCTGCTTCTTCACCTCGTCGCGCACCCCCAGCCCGAGGCCCTCGTCGCGGCCGCCATCCGTCGCGCGGCTCGCGAGCAGGAGGGCTTCCTCCACGCCCTCCTTCGCCATGCCGGTCGAGCACGAGCAGCTCCCCCGTCGCCCCTTCCCACGCTCTCGCTCTCTCCCGGAGTCTCCCCTGAGACGAGAGGAAGAGAAGAAAAGGCCGGTGGAGAGGGAGAGTGCGTGTAATTAAGTGGAGAAATTGAACACAAGCGGGCTGCGGCAGAGAGCAAATGTTGACGAAGCAAAAACAAACAAACAAACAAACAGAAGGACGACTCAATTATTCCGGAGCATCGCTTTTGGTGAGCAGCTACGACTGAAACTCTTCAAGATTTCCCTCGGGTGGCCAGGAATACCCCTCGGCCCCGGACGGATCGTGACATACTGACACGCCTCCAATCACGCTCTGAACTTGCAGGACAACGTGTGCAATAAAACCTGCAGCTACAAGCATGTGCCGTCAGGAAAAACAAGGACCCAGATATCTAGGGAACGTTCGATCTGAGCAGGTCACAGACTGAATGAACTACAGGTTCACTATGAGCAAATCATCCTCGCAAACTAACACGTTCGATACGAGCGAACGCATCAAATGGGCACTCGCCCAGATGAGTGCGCCTAGTGACCTTTTCTGATGGGTTCTTGTAGCAACACTTGGTGACCCTTGAAAAACAAAAACAATACCTACAGAAAATTGGCATGATAAGCTAGAAAAAAATCCCTACAAGAAATTGCCATTGCTCAACTACAAACCAAAATTTCCACACACAAAAAAACTACAAACCAAAATTTCCACACAAAAAAAACTACAAACCAAAATAAAATACCTACATGACAATAATATGCCAACAAGATTTTAAATATTTTTTCAATAATAAATGTTCTAACAAATTGAAAATGTAAAAAAAAGAATTATCTTGATGGATAATATGTGAAATAAAACAAAATACCTACATGGCAATAATATGACAACAAGATTTCAAATATATTTTCAACGATAAATGTTCTAACAAATTGAAAATGTAAAAAAACAATAGACAAAGCACCTGAATGGCAAAAAGAATTAAGGGGAAAATGTTCTCCAGAAACATATAAAGTAATTAAAATGTATCTAATGATCAGATGGCTAAATTTATGAAAAAATATACTTGAACATGCCATGATAACAATTATAAATGAATTTTCCCTTGGGAAAATTTTGAAAATGTATCTAATGATCACATGACAATTTTACCATCGCAATTTTGAAACACATAGTAAACATGGTGTGGAAAATAAATTTGCCATGGGTCTATGAAAAATGAAATTGCCATGATTCTTAAAATAAATTTGTCATGGTTATGAAATTAAATTTGCCATGTCTTTGAAAAATATTTTGCCATGGTCTAGGAAATAAAATTTTCCGTGGCTATAGAAATAAATTTGCCATGGCCTAACAATGCAATTTGCTATGGCATATGAGAATAAACGATATCTAATTCATGGAAAAAAATTGACCATAATTCATTCATGGAAAATTTATAAAAAGTATCTCATGATTTTTTTATCTAATTGATGGCAAAATTGATATAAAAGAACATAGTATATTGACATGAATTTTTTTAAAATTGAGTATGTTTAGCATGGAAAATGTAGGGAAAATATATCAGGCACATGGCAAATTGCATGAAATTTTGAAAAAAAAAATTATAGCATGGCAAGTTCATATCTGGTCGCATGAAAAAAAAATGGCAAAAATGTATAAATCTTTGAAATGTCCATATGGCAATTCTATGATTTTGTACACTTGTCACATGGAAAAATTATAATTCTTGGACATGGAATTTTTTTGCAAATTTGGTATACGAAAACAGGAGAAAAATTGTCATGTGACTAAGATACAATTCCGGAATATCTACACATTTGCCATGGGCTTAATCAATTTTGCCATACGCATAAGTGTCAAATGCTTCTACCATGGGGGGCATTTTGGAAGAAGAAAAAAATCTGTGATTTGCCATCGGCTTAAATCAATTTCAAAATCGCACATCTACATGCATAGCAGATTGACAACAAATATATCAATTTGATTTTATCCCCTATAAGTAATGGCAAATTTTTCCACTGCAAAATAGGATTCTCCAGCCATAACAGACCCGACAACGAACTAGCAAAGTAGCCATAGCATGGCAGAAACAAAAGTTCGCTGCGAAAATGCCTTTTGATATTTAACAAGGTTCAGAAATATGTACTAGACTCAGAGCATGGTCAATTTCATGTTTGATTCACGTGCTTCACAGAGTCTAGCATCGCAAAAAAAAAATGGACATATCATACAATGAAGATCAAAAGAAAACAAGAGCAGGGCATCCCGTGTGTTAACCTCTCGGCTGAGGACGGTGCATGGCAGAAGTGATCTCTCTCGAAATAGGCTTTGGCCCCGTTTTATAAATAAAGCAACGGTCCACACATACCAAGTTCAACCATACTCGACATATAACGGCTGGGGTCACAGCACAATCACGCCCAAGAAAGCATAAAAGAAATAGAAAAAACACTACGAGGGTGAAAGACGACGCGCCGACGCCAGAAGCGCATCCATCATCAAGCCGAGTCGGTCGTGATTACACTGCCTCGAGAGCGGGTGCCAGTGCTGCAGGAAAGCAAGGAATTTGAAGAAGGAGTGAGACGCCTTCCTCGGGAAAACCTTCTCAATCACCATCTTATTCCTAGTCGTCCAAAGAGTCCACGATAGCGCCGCAAAAATGAGCCAAAATAAGCGGCGATGCTGTGACGGTTGTAAGGCTCTATGCTGGAGGAACTCCGCGAGATTTAGGGCCTCCCATTCCGGCCCCAACGCCTCGCGGACATACGTCCAGAGTACCCTCGCCGCGGTACAAGAGAAGAGGATATGGGTCCCGGTCTCTGGTACCGCACATAGAGGGCAAATACCATCGCCAGGACCATTTCGCTTAAGCACCTCAGTCCCCGAGGGGAGGCGATCTCGGAGTAATTGACAAACAAATATCTTAATCTTTAGGGGGGACGGGTGCTTTCCATAATGGAGACAGCCAAGGAGTGGCCTGAGGCGGGCACAGGGCATGGTATGCCGTTCTCACAGAGAACTCCGCCGTCGGCGCGAGACGCCAGGATAGCGTGTCCGGATCATCTGGGAGCACGAGTGGGAGGACAGCCCGAAGTGTAGTCCACTCGTTATTCTCGGCTTGTCCAAACGTGCGGCAAAACCCAATGTTCCACTGTCCAGCTTGGAAAGCCATAGCAACTAGGACAGCCGGATCCGTACATATCGAGAATAGGCCAGGGAAGGAAACGCGTAGGGGTTCGGCTTCTAGCCAGGGATCCAACCAGAATTGGATCCCTTTCCCGTTCCCCAAGGAGAAGGAGATCCCTAGGCGGATGTCCTCCTTGATCCTTTGGATGGCGCGCCAGAATTGTGAGCCTTCCGTCCGGTTGCATGCTAAGAGCGGGTCACCCCTCAGTTATTTCGTTTGAATGAGCTGTAGCCATAATCCTCCCTCGTCGCGTAAGATGCGCCAGACCCATCTTAACATGAGTGCCACGTTCATACGGCGGGAGGCAATGATGCCCGGTCCTCCACGGTCCTTGGGCAAGCAAATATTCGCCCATTTTACCATGTGGTACTTTTGGCGGCCATTGGCCGCCTGCCAAAAAGAACCTCGCGAGATCCCTATCGAAGGCACTATGAACGCCCTCCGGTAGGATATACATCCCCATCATGAACATAGGGAGGCTCGTAAGGTTAGAACTAATAAGGACCGATTTACTCGCTTTGGAGGTAAACCGTCCTCGCCAGGGTTCGGCCCGGGCAGCCACTCGATCCACTAACGGATCGAATGCACTAGAACGGTTCTTGGAGTCTCTCAACGGCATCCCCAAATACGTTGTGGGGAATGCGACTAGCCTACAGTTTAGGTTATCCGCGATCCTCTGTTGCTCCTCAGCAGAATATCCCAAAATGATGACCTCGCTCTTGTCAAAGTTGATCTTGAGTCCCAGCATAGCCTCAAAGCAGAGGAGTAGGAACTTAAGATTAACTACAGCATGGCAAAAGTGATGGCTTCTCTTTGATGCTCCTTCCCCTCGACGGGCGCCGCGCCGCCTCCTCGTTGCCGTGACGACCGCCCACGGTCGCCTCTGTCTCCTCCTGCTGCAACATCGTTCCCAGCCTCGCCCCGCCGGGCCTCGCGGCAGGGCGATGCCGCCTGGGCTGGGCTGACGTTGTAGAGGAATAGGATGCAACTCTCAATGTATTGATCGGTGCATATGCACAAATATATATAGTACATAGGGCAAGTCATATCCTCAACTATACAAAAGGAGGAGACTTGGAGTACAAGAATACATGTGCTAAATACATATCTCAACACCCCCCCCCCCCCCCCGCAGTCGAAGCGACACCGTTGCTGACGCAAAGACTGGACCGGAATTCCTCGAAAGACGTCGTAGGCAAGCCTTTGGTCATGATGTCGGCAAATTGTTGGGAGGTGGGTACGTGTAGAACACGAACATGGCCAAGAGCCACCTGATCCCGAACAAAATGGATATCAAGCTCAATGTGCTTGGTGCGACGATGATGAACCGGGTTGGCGGAGACGTTGTCGCAGTAGACGACCGTGGCCTTCTCAACAGGACACACGAGAGCTCGTGAAGAAGCTGACGAAGCCAGGAACACTCAGCAACAACGTTAGCCACAGCGCGGTACTCAGCCTTGGCGCTAGACCACGAGACGGTGGGCTGCCGCTTGGACGACCACGACACCAGGGACGGTCCAAGGAAGATGCAGTAACCCGAAGTAGAGCGACGGGTGTCCGGGCAACCAGCCCAGTCGGCGTCGGAGTAGGCGACCAGATCAGTGGCAGTGGAGGCGCGCAGAGTAAGACCAAGATCCATAGCACCGCGGATGTAGCGGAGAATCCGCTTAACGGCAGTCCAGTGAACGTCTCGAGGAGCATGCATATGCAGGCAGACCTGCTGAACCGCGTACTGAAGCTCCGGCCGAGTGAGAGTGAGGTACTGGAGAGCACCAACAATGGACCGGTAGAAGGCAGCATCCGGAGCGGGAGTACCATCGGTAGCGGAGAGCTTGGCCTTCGTGTCGACAGGCGTGGCGGCCGGTTTGCAGTTAAGCATCCCAGCACGGTCGAGGAGCTCATGAGCATACTTCCATTGATGAAAGAAGAATCCATCAGGACGGCGCACCACCTCAACACCGAGGAAGTAGTGTAACGGACCCAAGTCCTTGATGGCAAACTCAGCACGGAGACGATCAGTGAGCCGGCGAAGGAGCTCAGAAGTGCATGCTGTCAGGATGATGTCGTCAACATAGAGAAGCAGATACGCCGTGTCGGTGCCCTGGTGATAAACAAACAGCGAAGCATCGGAGCGTGTAGAGCGGAAGCCGAGTTGATGAAGAAACGCCGCGATGTGCTGGTACCAGGCATGAGGAGCCTGCTTGAGCCCATATAATGAGCGTGAGAGTAGGCACACATGATCAGGACACGCCGGATCAACAAACCCCGTGGGCTGCTGACAGAAGACCTGCTCCTCAAGATGACCATGGAGGAAAGCGTTGGAGACGTCCATCTGATGAACCGGCCAGGCACGAGAAACCGCCAACTGTAAAACAGTGCGGATCGTCCCGGGCTTAACAACCGGAGCGAAGGTGTCGGTGAAATCCACACCGGTGCGTTGCCGGAAACCATGAACAACCCAACGCGCCTTGTAGCGATCAAGAGTGCCATCGGGACGAAGCTTGTGTTTGAATACCCACTTCCCGGTGATCACATTGGCGTGCCGGGGAAGGGGAACAAGCTGCCAAGTCCGGTTCCGCTACAAAGTGTCGAACTCCTCCTGCATCGCGGCCATCCAAAGGGGATCGCGAAGAGCGGCCCGAACCGAGCACGGCAGCGGAGAGGGAGCGGATGTCGAGGCGGTGCAGACGTAGTCAACTGCATAACGCGAGCTCGGCCGGAAGACACCGGTGCGCGAGCGCGTGACGGGCCCGGCCATTGGAGCAGCCGCGGGTGGCGGCGAGGCTGCAGGTGCATCTCCAGAAACCGCCGTGGCATCCACAGCGTCCACGGGAGAAGCGTCAGCAGGCGACAGAGGCGGCGTCGTGGCAGTGGTTGTGACGCCCGGGTAATCAAGCTACAGTAACCCTCTGGTAATGATGCCACGTCACCACGATTACTGTTGCTAATCTCGTGCTAGTTTAGAACCGATCCAAATTCAAATTTAAGATCAAGTCAAACAGTTAAAGTTTTCAAAAGTGAAAACTAAAATGTTGTAAGTGTGTTAAATAAATCCTGGGTAATAGTGGTGAAGAAACCTAAATTTAATAAAGTGATTAAGTGTTCAAAATAATTAAAACTGTAGGTTAAATAATAAAATAAATGCCTTTTGAATTTTATAAAATATTAAACTATTTTAGTTGGGATAAGAATAATGTGGCAGTAGTTTATTTAAAAGTACCAATTTAGGTGTTAGTGATAATTTTTACTAAAATAAAACAGAAAAGAATAAATAAATGAAAAAGGAAAATAAACAAAAACAAAAAAAGGGAAACCCAGCTGGGCCAACCGCCCGGCCCGCTGCCCCCTGCTTAACACCCCCCCCCCAGCTGGGCCTCGGCCCAGCAGGCTACAGGGCCGCCAGGCCGGCCCAACCGCGCCCGCTACTCCCCCCCCCCCACTCCCACAAACCCTAACCGACACCCCCACTCTCCCCCACTCGTTCGCCCTCTCCCTCTCCCCACCCGATCCGATCTGGATCGGGGCACGAACGCCGCCGCCGAGCCCTGCGGCCACTACACCGGAGCCCGCCCTCGCCGCGACGCCCTCCCGCCCCTACGCCAACCCCGATGAACACCGCCCCGTCACCGTCACCGAATCGCCTCCTCATCCCCCTCCCCACCGGTCGCCATCGCGCCTTGACGCCGCCCCGCTGTGGTCGCCGTCACCCCGCCGCCCGGACCCCCTCGCCGGACTGCCTCCCCATCGCCCGTCTCCAACCACCGCCGCCTGAGGCCCCGACGACGGCGCCGCTCTCCCCGTCGCCCCGCCTCGCTGGACGCCCCTGGCACCTCGACGCCGTGCCCCTGCCTCGGGTCGTCGTCCACCCGTCGCCTCGCCGGCGCCGCCCGACCCGCGCCACCTCGTCCGCGTCGCGCTCGCCCCCGTCATCGATCTACCTCGCCGGACCACCCCGAGCCCGCTGCCCTCCCCGACCGGCCCCTTGTGAGCACGCCTCCCCGTCTCTGCCCCCGCGCTCACTACGCCTCCATCGCCGTAGGCCTCGTGCCCCTGCAGCTGTCGCCGCTCACCGCGCTCACCCCCCTGCCCGCGCGCCGTACCCCCTCGTCGTAGCTCCTCTGCCGCCCCGCAGCGCCCGGTCGGGTGCGCCTCTGTTCGGGCTGTGCCCGACGCCCGCGCCCGCTATGGCTCCCCCAGAGCCACTGACTAGGGGGCCCCACGCCCCAGAAAACATTAAAGAAAAAGTGATTAAAACAAATAAATAAATAGTTAGTTAATGAATTAATTAACTTAATTAATTACGTTTAATTAAACTAATGAGACTTAGTTAACCTAATTAACTAATTAAGCTAATAAATCATGTTTAGTTAGTCTGAGTCAATGACGAACGGGACCCACACGTCAGGTTGACCCAGTCAACCCCCTGTTGACCGCTCACGTCATGCTGACGTCAGCTTACACTATTCTGGATAATATTAGAATTAAATAGATAAATAAATTCAGAAAATGATTAAAACTTTAGAAAAACATAGAAAATAAACCGTAACTCGGATGAAAATGTTTTGTACATGAAAGTTTCTCAGAACGACGAGACGAATCCGAATACGCAGCCTGTTCGTCAGCCACATGTCCTTAGCATAGCAAACGTGCAACATTTCACCTCTAGTTCATCTGTCCGAAAACGCGAAACGCCGGGGATACTTTCCCGGATGTTCCCCCCCTTCGTTGGTATCACCTACTACCGCGTTAGGGCACACCTAGCACTGCGTATTGCCATGTTACACTTTGTGATGCTTTGATTGCTCTGTTATTTATTGTGTTCCCCCTCCGTTACTTCTTTCCGGTAGACCCCGAGACTGCCGGCGACCCCTAGTTCGACTACGGAGTTGACGACCCCTCCTTCTTGCCAGAGCAACCAGGCAAGCCCCCCCCCCTTGATCACCAGATATCGCCAATTCTTCTCTATACTACTTGCATTAGAAGAGTGTAGCATGTTACTACTTTCGGTTAATCCAGTTCTGTTGCATAGCCTGTCATTGTTGATACAGTTGTTACCCTACCTGCTATCCTACTACTTAGTATAGGATGCTAGTGGTCCATCAGTGGCCCTACACTCTTGTCCGTCTGCCATGCTATACTACTAGGCCGTGATCACTTCGGGAGGTGATCACGGGTATATACTATATACTTTATATACATGACACATGTGGTGACTAAAGTCGGGTCGGCTCGTTGAGTACCCGCAAGTGGTTCTGATGAGGGGGCTAAAAGGACAGGTGGCTCCATCCCGGTAGAGGTGGGCCTGGGTTCCTGACGGCCCTCGACTGTTACTTTGTGGCGGAGCGACAGGGCAGGTTGAGACCACCTAGGAGAGAGGTGGGCCTGGCCCTGGTCAGCGTTCGCGGATACTTAACACACTTAACGAGATCTTAGTATTTGATCTGAGTCTGGCCATTTGGTCTATACGCACTAACCAACTACGCGGGAACAGTTATGGGCACTCGACGTCGTGGTATCAGCCGAAGCCTTCATGACGTCAGCGACGGAGCGGCGCGCGCCGGATTGGACTGGAACGCCTGCTAGGCTAGGTCTGCTTCCGGCCGCCCTCGCAACGTGCAGGTGTCCAATGGGCGATGGGCCCAGACCCCTGCGCCATAGGATTTAGACCGGCGTGCTGACCTCTCTGTTGTGCCTAGGTAGGGCTGCGACGTGTTGATCTTACGAGGCCGGGCATGACCTAGGAAAGTGTGTCCGGCCAAATGGGATCGAGCGTGTTGGGTTATGTGGTGCACCCCTGCAGGGAAGTTTATCTATTCGAATAGCCGTGTCCCTTGGTAAAAGGACGACCCGGAGTTGTACCTTGACCTTATGACAACTAGAACTGGATACTTAATAAAACACACCCTTCCAAGTGCCAGATATAACCCGGTGATCGCTCTCTAACAGGGCGACGAGGAGGGGATCGCCGGGTAGGTTTATGCTATACGATGCTGCTTGGTGAACTTACCATCTACTCTCTCCTACATGCTGCAAGATGGAGGTGGCCAGAAGCGTAGTCTTCAACAGGATTAGCTATCCCCCTCTTATTCTGGCATTCTGCAGTTCAGTCCACCGATATGGCCCTTTACACATATACCCATGCATCTGTAGTGTAACTCCTTGCTTGCGAGTACTTTGGATGAGTACTCACGGTTGCTTTTCTCCCTCTTTTCCCCCTTTCCTTTCTACCTGGTTGTCGCAGCCAGATGCTGGAGTCCAGGAGCTAGAGATCCCGAGGATGATTCTACATGGAGTTCGGCTTCGAGGAGTAGTTAGGAGGTCCCAGGCAGGAGGCCTTGCCTTTTCGATCGTTGCTACTTTTGTGCTAGCCTTCTTAAGGCAAACTTGTTTAACTTATGTCTGTACTCAGATATTGTTGCTTCCGCTGACTCGTCTATGATCGAGCACTTGTATTCGAGCCCTCGAGGCCCCTGGTTTGTATTATGATGCTTGTATGACTTATTTATGTTGTAGAGTTGTGTTGTGATATCTTCCCGTGAGTCCCTGATCTTGATCGTACACATTTGCGTGCATGATTAGTGTACGATTGAATCGGGGGCGTCACAAGTTGGTATTAGAGCCAACTGCCTGTAGGAGTCCCCCTTCCCAACTCCTTGGCCGAAGTTGGGTCTAGTCGTTGCAAAACTTTTACTAACATGGTTGTGCGGCTTACGGGCCCACGTCGCCATTGGGTGGTAGTAGGATCTTTTATTCCTCGACCTTTACTTTGGGACTCTGAACTCTCTCCTATTCGGGTTAAATGATTTTGCTAAAAAGACTAACTGTAGGTTCTCGTAAATACTTTCTCCCGGAGAGCGCCTTCCGGCCAGATGATCGCCTGCTGCACCAGAAGATTCTGAAGACACTCTCTGATGCTTTCCCGAGACCCTTGTGCCCTTCGCCATTGCGATCCCTACCACCGATAAATGTTTATGGATAACTACATACTTTTGTCATTCATACCTTCATCCCAAGTTGCCCTAGTTATTACAAGGTGCCCTCAAATACTCTCCGATGTTCCAAGCATCCATTATGCTTACTACCCTGCAGTTCCTTGCCGCATGAATACCCCTACGAATAATTCTTCACCCTTATCGAGGAACTGTTCATTACTAGTTGATCATATGACCCACAAGGTACATTGATATACTATCCGGTCTTCCGGTAATTCCCTGCCAGCTGTTGCTGTGCAAATACTTGTCTGCTTGCATTATGGTTGCGTTCCATATGTCTAGCAATATTCATTAGTATCCCTTGTCATCATCATTTTCAGCCTTTGATTTGATATGTGGTGAATGCTCGCAATCCTCAGTCGAAATCCTAGAATTCATCCTTTCGGATCAGATGTCATTTTAAACATGAACTGGTTCTAGACCAACCGAATAGCCGTCGGTTGTACCCGTAAGTTTACTCAACTTATCCATCCTCAATCAGAGCGTTTGCTTCTGATCTCTTGATTTGGAAATCGCAATTCCTTTGCATTTGAGATTTTAATTAGTTAGTTATTCCCATAATCTGATGCCTTGCATTCTTTCTTCCTCTGATTGAGTACCGATACTCACATCAGCTCTGTTGTGGATCGCCCGATCCATTGTTGGATTTTTATCCGACAGTGTCCTTCATATTCAATCACCTTGAGAAGTTCTTCCCTCATACATAATGCCTTCGGTAAATTGTATCCTCTCCTTTTGTCACCCATGCTCTACTATCAAGCTTGTGTTATTTACTATTGAAGCTTGTGGTATATGTTCCCAATATGACCCTAAGGGTTGAACCTATGCCTTTCCAGTTCCGGGTAAACCCGAGAGCTATCACGAGTCATACTCTTCTGGAGTTTTGCTAGATAAAATTTAAACATTACAACTTCTTCGAAAAATGAGAAGTGAATGAAAGGGTATGCATTGGAGAAGTGGGAGTCGACCTTGAACTTTGTGTTCATGCCCATGGACACGATGTAGATCCTATCATAGAAGCTTCTTGTAATAATAACAATTTCCTTGATATGATATCGTCTAGTATCTGTGTATTGATCCTTTTGCAATCGTGGTTCCGACCATGTTCTCCTTTAAATACCATTTCTCGTGCAAGTTTAAGCACTTGTCCTCTGCAGAGCAATACCCCCGTCCAACCTCTACTTTGGTCTGTCGTCGAGTATTACCCCCCTGGTATCTCGAGAATGCCAAGGAACTACTTAACTTCTTATGAGTTCTTCATCAACTAATATTCTTGCCGATTCCATTTTTCCAACGGGTTCTGAGTTGTTAGAACCCCTCAAGGACACCGATAAGTGAATCAATTCCGCACTCCGATTCAATAACTCTAAGTAATTTTTGTTGCTTACGAGTTTAATAATCCTTCAAGTCATTCCTAGCCTGCTCGGCTATGTCATTATCGTGCCGATTTTAACTGTGCTACCTGGACCTTCCCAGCGCACAAATTTCGACAGTGAGCTAATCTTGCGTCGATCTTCCTCGTCATATCACTTCTCCTTGAACAACAAACTTGACTTCGAGTTTGTGTCCTACCCGTGGTTCCAATAACCTTTCGCTTTCATCATTCCTTTGACTTGATGTCATCGTCGATCAATTACATCTTCTTGAAAACCTCTCGACAAATTTGTCGTGATCATTGTCAACAATTTGACTTCTTCCAAGTTGTGTGTCGAAATTCAGGATGAGAAATACCATCCTTGCCCCTCGATGTATTGTGTTATCATCGACAACATTCTTGCCTCCCCCCAACACAAACTTGTTCATATTTTGTGTTGTATCTTGATTTCCCTGCTATCCAACCTATGTTATGTTCTACCGTGGAGTATTACCATCTTGATGTCAAGAATGTCGTGAGCATTACTCCACCTCTTAAGAATTCTTGGTACAGTGATACTTCTCACCATCACCATTCTTTCTTGGTCCCCGTGTTGTTTCTAAACGAAATACCGACAAATGGCCTGTGATGTGTAAATTCTAAACTTCTAGCAACCCTATTGCCTTGAAGTTATTGGTCTATAGTTTCATTCTACGTCTATGGCTTAATGAATCATCATTCGAACATTGATCGTGCTACCTAGCCCATATTTCGGGTGCACCTTTCAACCCATGTTTAATTGTGTATGTTTTCCTCGAGCATATCTCATTATATCATTGATCTGACAAATGTTATCTCCTTGTTCACATAATTGTGGAAATCCATCCTTTGAAATTCTGATGAATTGTTGTTGAGTCCATCAGCCACCTCGTCATCCTCTCCTTGGTTTACTGATGAACTCTTGTTTCGGAACTCGCTTCCATAGTTCATTTCCCGAGAATCTTATAATGTCTTCTCGTCAATTTGTCGCACCTTTGTCTTCTCAGGCATCCCGAGTCTGAGGTATCCTGACACCAATCAAGTCTGAATCTCGGTCAGATATGATGGTTGGAACATTTCCAAGAGTTATAACATTTTGTCGTTATATGGCCCATTAAGGTGATGTCATGCCTAACACACCTGGCCGGAGGACCTATTATTATAGTTTCCTCTTTAGCAAGGTTAACCATTCTTCCATGAGGAAATTGTAAGACTTATTCTATGAGTTGCTCCTAATAAGTCCTTTGTGTATCTAGAGTCTGACCTTTGCCTGAAGATCATGTCAATGCTATCTCGAAGCATGTATGTGGTACTCCGATTTTCAATAAGAACATCTGAAGCACCATGCTGAATTTTCTTTATCAAATTATTCAAACACCATTCTTTGGGTAATGTCATGAACTTCCTCTTCCCTAACCGAAATGGTTCTCTTCTAACCATTGTCCTTGGGAAGGATATACCCCCTGAAATATGTGTTTAAACACATTTTCCTTTCCATTGTTCTGTTTAATCTGATAATCATATTTTCCTTTCCATTGGTTGGCTTAACGTTTCTGGTGATCATTACGATCTAAGCAGTATTAATTCCCTGCTTGTGCAAACACCTCGGTGTACAACTCTGTCAGTAAGACCCTGTTACTATTGTTGGTGACATTCCGGTAACCACCGATGGACGAGAACTTTGCCTATTGGTCCGCCTCGTTTCAACGAGCAGGAAAATGGTTCTCTTCATCCCTTGCCCTTGGTACCGACGATGTTGCTGACATATAACTGACAGGCTACCCTCTGACATGCCTTGCTCTCATGATCATGCAAGATGTCACCGCCCTTCCTACTTTAACCACATGGTGGGCCCATAACCCACAGTTCCACAGGATCAAAACCTGACTCTCCTGTGCACCCCCTGTTCCCAAATTTATTCATCGCGCGTGGCCTCGTATGTAATTCACGGACCACCGTCCTACTGATCTATACTGGCATCAGACATAATTCTTATTCCGAATTCTTTGAACCCCTTTCACACTTTGTTTCAGGCTTCGAAAGATTGCCTACCCGTTTGAAACTTCTCATGGTACTTTCTTACTTGCTCTCGGCTTTTTCTTAAGATTTAGTTCGAGAGTTACTTTCCGCCACCTTCCCCGATGATATTGACCAGATAGTCAACCTTGCAGAGGTCCGTTCTTCCAGAATACCCCCCTTACTCTGTCGTAAGTACGATGGAGATCCCGAAGAAAGGATGACGACTTAATCATGGTGACTTGAAGCAGAGTAATGAAGACATCAACGAAAGGGATGAACCTCTTCGAAAGGGCAGCCAAGACCGACAAGACCCGTTAGGTTTTCGCTACCAGCACTTTTTCCCCCTTACTCCACCGCTTAAATCTCGGGACGAGATTTCTTGTAGTGGAGGAGAATTGTGACGCCCGGGTAATCAAGCTACAGTAACCCTCTGGTAATGATGCCACGTCACCACGATTACTGTTGCTAATCTCGTGCTAGTTTAGAACCGATCCAAATTCAAATTTAAGATCAAGTCGAACAGTTAAAGTTTTCAAAAGTGAAAACTAAAATGGTGTAAGTGTGTTAAATAAATCCTGGGTAATAGTGGTGAAGAAACCTAAATTTAATAAAGTGATTAAGTGTTCAAAATAATTAAAACTGTAGGTTAAATAATAAAATAAATGCCTTTTGAATTTTATAAAACATTAAACTATTTTAGTTGGGATAAGAATTAATGTGGCAGTAGTTTATTTAAAAGTACCAATTTAGGTGTTAGTGATAATTTTTACTAAAACTAAAATAAAATGTAACTAAAATAAAACAGAAAAGAATAAATAAATGAAAAAGGAAAATAAACAAAAACAAAAAAGGGGAAACCCCACTGGGCCAACCGGCCCAGCTAGCTGGCCAACCGCCTCGCCCGCTGCCCCCTGCTTAACACCCCCCCAGCTGGGCCTCGGCCCAGCAGGCTACAGGGCCGCCAGGCCGGCCCAACCGCGCCGGCTACTTCCCCCCCCCCACTCCCACAAACCCTAACCGACACCCCCACCCTCCCCCACTCGTTCGCCCTCTCCCTCTCCCCACCCGATCCGATCTGGATCGGGGCACGAACGCCGCCGCCGAGCCCTGCGGCCACTACGCCGGAGCCCGCCCTCGCCGCGACGCCCTCCCGCCCCTACGCCAACCCCGGTGAACGCCGCCCCGTCACCGTCGCCGAATCGCCTCCTCGTCCCCCTCCCCACAGGTCGCCATCGCGCCTCGACGCCGCCCCGCTGTGGTCGCCGTCACCCCGCTGCCCGGACCCCCTCGCCGGACTGCCTCCCCATCGCCCGTCTCCAACCACCGCCGCCTGAGGCCCCGACGACGGCGCCGCTCTTCCCGTCGTCCCGCGTCGCTGGACGCCCCCGCCACCTCGACGTCGTGCCCCTGCCTCGGGTCGTCGTCCACACGTCGCCTCGTCGGCGCCGCCCGACCCGCGCCACCTCGTCCGCGTCGCGCTCGCCCCCGTCGTCGATCTACCTCGCCGGACCACCCCGAGCCCGCTGCCCTCCCCGACCGGCCCCTTCTGAGCACGCCTCCCCCTCTCTGCCCCCGCGCTCACTACGCCTCCATCGCCGTAAGCCTCGTGCCCCTGCAGCCGTCGCCGCTCACCGCGCTCACCCCCCTGCCCGCGCGCCGTACCCCCTCGCCGTAGCTCCTCTGCCGCCCCGCAGCGCCCGGTCGGGTGCGCCTCTGTTCGGGCTGTGCCCGACGCCCGCGCCCGCTATGGCTCCCCCAGAGCCACTGACTAGGGGGCCCCATGCCCCAGAAAACATTAAAGAAAAAGTGATTAAAACAAATAAATAAATAGTTAGTTAATGAATTAATTAACTTAATTAATTACGTTTAATTAAACTAATGAGACTTAGTTAACCTAATTAACTAATTAAGCTAATAAATCATGTTTAGTTAGTCTGAGTCAATGATGAACGGGACCCACACGTCAGGTTGACCCAGTCAACCCCTTGTTGACTGCTCACGTCATGCTGACGTCAGCTTACACTATTCTGGATAATATTAGAATTAAATAGATAAATAAATTCAGAAAATGATTAAAACTTTAGAAAAACATAGAAAATAAACCGTAACTCGGATGAAAATGTTTTGTACATGAAAGTTGCTCAGAACGACGAGACGAATCCGAATACGCAGCCCGTTCGTCAGCCACATGTCCTTAGCATAGCAAACGCGCAACATTTCACCTCTGGTTCATCTGTCCGAAAACGCGAAACGCCGGGGATACTTTCCCGGATGTTCCCCCCTTCGTTGGTATCACCTACTACCGCGTTAGGGCACACCTAGCACTGCGTATTGCCATGTTATGCTTTGTGATGCTTTGATTGCTCTGTTATTTATTGTGTTCCCCCTCCGTTACTTCTTTCCGGTAGACCCCGAGACTGCCAGCGACCCCTAGTTCGACTACGGAGTTGACGACCCCTCCTTGCCAGAGCAACCAGGCAAGCCCCCCCCCCTTGATCACCAGATATCGCCAATTCTTCTCTATACTTCGGGAGGTGATCACGGGTATATACTATATACTTTATATACATGACACATGTGGTGACTAAAGTCGGGTCGGCTCGTTGAGTACCCGCAAGTGGTTCTGATGAGGGGGCTGAAAGGAGAGGTGGCTCCATCCCGGTAGAGGTGGGCCTGGGTTCCTGACGGCCCCCGACTGTTACTTTGTGGCGGAGCGACAGGGCAGGTTGAGACCACCTAGGAGAGAGGTGGGCCTGGCCCTGGTCAGCGTTCGCGGATATTTAACACACTTAACGAGATCTTGGTATTTGATCTGAGTCTGGCCATTTGGTCTATATGCACCAACCAACTACGCGGGAACAGTTATGGGCACTCGACGTCGTGGTATCAGCCGAAGCCTTCATGACGTCAGCGACGGAGCGGCGCGCGCCGGATTGGACTGGAACGCCTGCTAGGCTAGGTCTGCTTCCGGCCGCCCTCGCAACGTGCAGGTGTCCAATGGGCGATGGGCCCAGACCCCTGCGCCATAGGATTTAGACCGGCGTGCTGACCTCTCTGTTGTGCCTAGGTAGGGCTGCGACGTGTTGATCTTACGAGGCCGGGCATGACCCAGAAAAGTGTGTCCGGCCAAATGGGATCGAGCGTGTTGGGTTATGTGGTGCACCCCTGCAGGGAAGTTTATCTATTCAAATAGCCGTGTCCCTCGGTAAAAGGACGACCCGGAGTTGTACCTTGACCTTATGACAACTAGAACTGGATACTTAATAAAACACACCCTTCCAAGTGCCAGATATAACCCAGTGATCGCTCTCTAACAGGGCGACGAGGAGGGGATCGCCGGGTAGGTTTGTGCTATACGATGCTGCTTGGTGAACTTACCATCTACTCTCTCCTACATGCTGCAAGATGGAGGTGGCCAGAAGCGTAGTCTTCAACAGGATTAGCTATCCCCCTCTTATTCTGGCATTCTGCAGTTCAGTCCACCGATATGGCCCTTTACACATATACCCATGCATCTGTAGTGTAACTCCTTGCTTGCGAGTACTTTGGATGAGTACTCACGGTTGCTTTTCTCCCTCTTTTCCCCCTTTCCTTTCTACCTGGTTGTCGCAGCCAGATGCTGGAGTCCAGGAGTTAGAGATCCCGAGGATGATTCTACATGGAGTTCGGCTTCGAGGAGTAGTTAGGAGGTCCCAGGCAGGAGGCCTTGCCTTTTCGATCGTTGCTACTTTTGTGCTAGCCTTCTTAAGGCAAACTTGTTTAACTTATGTCTGTACTCAGATATTGTTGCTTCCGCTGACTCGTCTATGATCGAGCACTTGTATTCGAGCCCTCGAGGCCCCTGGCTTGTATTATGATGCTTGTATGACTTATTTATGTTGTAGAGTTGTGTTGTGATATCTTCCCGTGAGTCCCTGATCTTGATCGTACACATTTGCGTGCATGATTAGTGTACGATTGAATCGGGGGCGTCAGAGTGGTCGCGCCAGCAGGCGACCGAGGCGGGGTCGGGGCGGGTGACCGAGGCGGTGTCGGGGCAGCGGTCGCGCCAGCAGGCGACCGAGGCGGGGTCGGGGCGGGCGACCGAGGCGGTGTCGGGTTAGCGCCAGGAGAGGCCGGCCCAGCCGGCGGCCAAACATGCGGCCCAGCATGCATGGCGGAGGACCGGGGCGACGTCGACGCGGCTCTAGGCGACGAGGGCGTCGAGCCGAAGGAGAGAGCCGCGGACGTCCCCAATCCGGAGGAGGCACCGCGGCCGTCCCCGATCCGGAGGAGGTCGCCGCGGGTGGGGGTGCCGGAGCACCCAAGGCCGGCAGCGGGCGGCGGCGCGGAGGAGAACCCGCTGCGGGAGGGGAAAACGGCGCCACCTGTTCGTGTGCAAAGGGAAACACAAGCTCATCAAAGTACACGTGTCGTGAGGTGATGACACGGTGAGACACGGGGGCATAGCAGCGATAGCCCTTAGTGTTAGCCGGGTAACCAAGGAAGACACATGGAATGGATTGAGGAGCGAGTTTATGAGATGTGGTGGCGGTGATGTTGGGATAACAGTGGCAACCGAAAATACGGAAACCATCGTAGGAGGGAGGAGTGCCATATAAGAGATGGTGAGGCGCATAGTTCCAGCGCGGGCGACATGGTCGGAGGTTAAGGAGTAGGGTGGCGGTGGCGAGGGCGTCGGGCCAGAACCAAGAAGGCATGTAGGCATGTTAAAGAAGGGTACGCACACACTCATTGAGGGTGCGAAGGATGCGCTCGGCACGGCCATTCTACCGGGAGGTGTACGGACACGTGAGACGAAACATAGTGCTGTAGGTGGAAAGAAGATGGCGAATGGTGAGGTTGTCGAATTCTTTTTCGTTGTCGGTTTGAAGTGCGAGTATGGGTCGCCCGAACTGTGTGGAAACATAAGCATAAAATGCGATGAGGGTAGCTGCAACATCGGATTTCCTACGAAGAGGAAATGTCCACACAATGTGAGAGTAATCATCCAGTATAACAAGATAGTAAAGATAATCAGAATTACCGGGTACTGGAGATGTCCATACATCACTGTGAATTAACTCAAACGGAAAAGAAGCAACTGTGGAAGAGGAACTAAACGGAAGGCGAACATGTTTGCCTAACCGGCAAGCTTCACAGGAGTGAGCGGCCGTTTTATTACATGAAAAAGAAAATCCTCTCATTATTTGACGAAGTGAAGAAGTGCTAGGATGCCCGAGACGAGCATGCCAAAGATCGACGCCGGCGGAAAGAGCTCGAGGACCACCCGGAGATGACGGCAACTGAACTGGGTAGAGGTCGCCGGGACTGTTACAGCGGTGAAGAATCATCCTGGTGTGAGCGTACTTAACAGAAAAGCCAACTTCGTCAAATTCCACAGTTACAGAATTATCACGAGAAAGATTACGAACAGAAACTAAGTTCTGAATAAGACCAGGAGAAACAATGACATTATTAAGAGAAAGAGGTCTAGAGTTAGAGGGAAAGGGTGCAGAACCGACATGAGAGATGGGAAGACCAACACCGTTGCCGATGATGATGCGAGAGGGAGTGGAAGTTGGATGGACGGAGGAGAGGTTACCCGAATGAGCGGACATATGAGCGGTGGCGCCGGAGTCCATGATCCAATCGCCGCCACCACCGGAGTAGGGTGGCGGCTGCTGCAGCGCCGCTAGGAGGGCCGGGTCGTAGTAGGGGGCGCCGTACGCGCCGTAGTAGGGCGCGACAGGAGGGGCGGGAGTGCCGCCGTAGGCGCCGAGAGGCGCGGCCAGGAGCGCCTGGTGGGTGCTCGGGCGGGGGCCGAGGATGCCCGGGGCGGGGGGCCGCGGCACCGGCATGCTGTAGGCGTGCACGACCCCCGTCCAGGGATTGTAGCCGCCGGCCCAGGGTGGCGGGGGCTGCTGCTGGGGAGGTGGACGACCGCCGCCACCTTTCCCTCCTTCTTGGCGTTGGCGGCCACGACCGCGGCGACGGTTGCCGCCGTTCCCACCGTTGCGCGGTGGTTGGGGCGGCTGGGGCACCGGCGTGGGCTGCGGGATAGCCGGAGGGCGAGGCGCCGAGGGTGGTGTAGAGGCGCCATTGGAGAGGCCGGCGGCCAGCGCGGTGTGGACGACACGGGTGCGGAGGTGCTTCATCCGCCGCTCCTCAAGACGAAGATAGGCTACCGCCCGCTCGTAAGTAGGGTTGGCCATGAGGGTGAGGTTGGAGGCGGCGTTGCCGAAGTCCTCGTTGAGGCCGGCGGTGAGCGTCGAGAGGAGGATCTCGTCGCCCACCTTGAACCCGACGTCGTTGAGCTCGTCGGAGAGGGTCTTGAGCCGGAGACAGTAGGCGTCGATGGTGGAGTCGTTTTGATGACACCCAAAAAATTCCTGCTGCAAGAAAACAATCCGCTGAAGCTTGTTCTCGGTGAAGAGTCCATTGATCTTGGTCCACACCGTGTAGGCATCGTCGCCATCGCGAACGACAGTGTGGAAGATGTCCGGGGAGACGGTGAGGAAGAACCACCGGATGAGGGTGGCGTCGATGGTGAGCCAGTTGGCGTCGTGGTTGCCGGCGAAGAAGTTGGCGAGACCGTCCACGTGATCACGAAGGTTGTGCTCACGGAAGAGGAGATTGAAGTAGGTTTTCCAGGCATAGTAGTTTGCGGAGGTGTGGGAGAGGATGATGGGAACGTGATCGGAGAGGTGGATGCGGCGGATGTCGGCGGCTTGGGGCTCATCGGGTTCGGACCCATAGGAAGAGTCGAAAGGGTTGCTAGGGGGAGCGCCGGAGGAGGAGGAGGTGCCGAGGGCCGACATGGCAGCAAGGGGAGACGGCGGCGCGGGATGGGTTCGGTGGGGTGTTAGGGTTTTGGGAAGGGGGCGGCTCAGGTGGAGCAGCGGGGCGCGGCGGGGAGGGTTGGGGGGAGGAGGCGCGGCGGGGGGAAGGGGTGTGGTGGGGAGGGGGCAGGAGGCGCGGCGGCCGGGGAGGCGGCGGCGCAGATCAGCGGGAGCGGAGGCGACCACGGCACGGCTAGGGCTGGGATCGAGTAGTTAGGGCTGATACCATGTAGAGAAATAGGATGCAACTTTCAATGTATTGATGGGTGCATATGCACAAGTATATATAGTACATAGGGTAAGTCATATCCTTAACTATAAAAAAAAAAACTTAAAGTACAAAAATACATGTTCTAAATACATATCTCAACAGACGTACACGGACGAGCCCGACAAAAGGGGCACACGCGGTTGCGGCAGATGCGGCTGGGGTACCTCCTGCACCGCCCCACCTCCGTTTCCTTGGACTTGACCACCGCGGCAGCTAGGCGCGGCGGGCCCCAAGCACGCGTGCTGGCCCGGAAGATGGCCGCTCGGGAGCAGCTAGACGGCGGGAGATGATGGATGGAGGCGGCGACGCTGAGCAGCGTGTCAAATGGATTGGGCCTTCCTGCCAGTAGCGTTGTGTTGGCCGGAGGTGGGCAACACAGCGAGAGAGCAGAGAGACGATAGCAGAGAGTGGGAGGGGGAAAAATAAGGCTCACCAAGGGCAGGGGCGTTCGCGCGAGGCAGTTTCTGAGCGAACCATTTTCTTTCCCTGACGTGGCAACTGAGCAAGCGCCAAGGTTCATGCGATTAATCTAACGGCAATGAAGTTGTTCGCTCCAACCTGCTAGAAATCTGACGTTTGATATTTAGCCTTTTTAAAAAGGTGTGTGCTTCGTGTCCGCAGCCAGGTCGCGAGCCGTATCTGCCGCATCCAGCGGCCGAGCATGCCTCCACCGTTGCAACACATGTCTTTAATAATTATTTTTGCAATACGGATTTTGTTGCAGAAAAAAAATCAACAGCTGTTTTGTCAAAAAAATAAATTCTGCAATAGAGGTTTGTTGCAAAACATAGATTCGTTGTAGGCCATTGCAACACCGCATATGTTTCACAAGTGTAACCCTATTGCAGAAGCGCATTCGACGAAGGATGGTGTGCAGGGAAGGTGGTGGACGCGGCCGCCGCGATCCGCCGGGCGATGATAAGCATTTCCCTTTCGAAAAACAAACATGTACAACAGAGAAAGAAAGATTTTCTTTTTACCAAACCAACAAGCGAAGCGTGACACTTGGTTTGGCTTTTTACCGGGATTTTGCTGCTTGGCAGCCAAATCATGACCAAACTACAAAACGAGTGAGACGGATTTCATTGACAACCAGCAAAAAACGCACGCACAGGTGAGAGTGACCATAGAGGCACTTTCCTGGCTTTGGATGCATGGCCCTGGCTTTGGATGCATGGCCCTTTGAACATATCTCTGGACTTGACATCAAATTACTCACATTTGCCACGTGCGTGCCACCTTTTCTTGTCTCCCAATGATGGTGATTCAAGGGTCCCCACCCCCCGTCGCCGCCCTGCCCGTGGCTACCAACCTGCTCCTGCTGCGCTGACGGAGTGACACCTTCCTTCATTGCCTCTCATCGGTGTCGCCGTTGGTCTGTCTCGTCTTCGGTGGCCTTAGGGCTATAGCGGCACGGTGGATCTCGGTCCTTATCGGTAGGAGGGCTCTGTTTTTAGTTGTTCCTTCGTGTTTTGTTAGAGTTTGTGTCGCTCAGAAAGACGAAACGACGGCGGCTCCCTGAAGATGGAATAAGGTTCTTTCCATCTAGCCCTGTCCCGATGGAGTGTCTAGCATCATCGATGGGCGTGCGGAGGTGTGTCTCCGGCAAATCTATCCTTGATGAATTTTCTCGGATCTGGCCGTAATTCGTCTATTTTCATGCGTTTTCAGGTTGGACCCTTACGATCTACGCCACTCTTCGTCGGCGGCGGTTGTTATTCTGTTGGTCTTATGGGGTTTTAGCACGACGACTTTTCGATTGTCTATTATAACAAGTTTTGTCCGGCCTCGGCGAGAAAGGGACAATGACGGCGGCGCGCCTTCGACTCGCTTAAGTACCTGTAGTCGTCGCTAGATGGTGTATGGATCAGGATGTAATTTTTATTATTTTTTATATTCATTGTACTGCCATGATTAAAGATGAATAGATGGAAAGTTTTTTTTTTAATGGATATCATCGTACAGGTGAAATTGGACGTACGTGTCTCTACCGGCAGAAAAAGCAACACTACTTAGTTTCTTAGATGACCTTTATTTCTCAGAGTTTTGAGATTAGCCCGACGCGGATTTTTGGACATGCGGCCACGCGCAGCCCATATCCAGGACATCCGCCTGTGCGTCGTGATGACTACTTTTAGTAAGCCATCTGGAATACCGGGCGGCTTAATTACAAGCTTTCAAAATACCTCACTTTATACGGCCGTTGTATGGGTCAGGGCTGCATTTAATGTCGTATGAATACACGGGCCAGGCGACGCCCAACCGATTGAATAATTGCTTTGGGCGCTGGCTGGACATAACTGAGTTGTTGCCAAGTTCGGTTCTCACAGTGCGCATCTCGTCTTTCCGTCGACCGTGGACGAACAGAGCAAGGTGTGGAGATGGGTTCTGCACAGACGGAGAGCGCATTGGTTGCACAACATACCCACTGCACGCTTCTCTCGCGTTTAGCAAGTAGGAAAAATCCAGCGATGTCGTCGTCGTCTTCTAGCTGCGGCACGCCCGTAAGCATCTCTCCAAATTTCTTTGTTGCGGGAGACACGCAGCTAGGAGGCCGTTGCGTTGATGGATCATCAATGGATTGTTGGGTGCATTTACGTTTTGCAGGGGCAGCTGAGCGTATTCACTCCTCTGTTGTGTCTTTAATATGTGCATCGCATGTGGGGAGGACATATCTAGTAATACGGGTCTCAGGTGCTACAATGCTCAAATGAATCCTGAACCGCTAGATCATATTCTAAGGGACATGATGAATGCAAGGGTGATGACCAGCTCCTCCACCGCAGAATATACCAGAAACACCCGGAATTCTATACTTAATTAAGACCAAGGGAATGGGAAGATGATGATTTCTGGATTTCCTCAATTTTGCCCATTGTTTATTTAGCAGAGCATGCGTGAAATGATGCATGTAACCTTGTTATCACAAGAAAAAAAAGTACGACACGCTCTACTGGTAAAAAACATATACACATTCTAAAACTGTAGGTGTTAACTTAGAAAAAAAAGTTGTGCATTTTAATTAACCACAACATTCACTCAATTAGATTCAGTTCCTCTTCAAGATAGCTGGAAATGCTTGCTTGTACATTCTCTACAAAAAACTCAGTTAGCTTCCGTGAAAGCAAATATAGCATGTACTAGGTTAGTTGTCCAACTGATTTGAGATTGTACAAGCTAGAACGGCACATGGAATATGTGAGGACCAACAACGGAAAATATTCATTTATAATAGTACTCTTTGTGGATTATCATAATTGACATTATATGCAAATTTACGGACTAGACATACCAGACTACTATTAGTGTTTGACAGACAAAGTAACCAAAAAATTACTAGATTTATTTTGTTGAACTTTTAGCAGTATAAAAGCAAAATACGGAGATGGCATAATTTTATATGGAGATTGCACAATAGCAAGCCTTTTTTTCTGCCCGTAAGTGAAATCAAGGCTCATAAACTAGTATAGTACTAGTAGGAAAAGGGCGTGATGCTTAATTAATAACATGAATCAGAGTGTTTTTGTATATTTTGCGGTGGAGAGGCTGCTCATCACGTGTGCCTTCATCGTGTCCCTTCCAACATAATCCAAAGGCCCATGATCCATCGGAGCATTGTATCACTTGAGTTGCGGTATCACCAGATATGTTGCCCGCATGTGGGCTGCTAGATCGTTGAATTATTGCCATTGGGATGTTGGGTGTGGGATTAATGCATGCGCTGCCTCACGGGCCATGCACTGCATGTGTCAGGTGCAAATATACACGCTATACCGAATGCTATACGACGAGGTGAATTCCTTATACGGCCAGAGGGTATTAAAGCTGCACGCATCGTGCGGCAGCGTGCGATGTGGATTCCGGACGCGCGTGGTGGCATGTCCACTCGCGATTTATCGCTCACAGCCCACTAAAACTATTGAGATGTCAAAACTATTCATCAACGGGAATTCTCATGGTTTGATCAAGTTCTAATTAGCTCGCGGATGCAACAATATATTTTACATAGACAGCAGAAATATTTGCTAAAACATCTCATCACCCCGTTAAAAGCTACTAAAAAAAACGAGACAGTGGCAACTGGCAAGCAAGATCCATGGAACCTGATGTATCAGCAGCAGCAATCTGTCAATCAGTGAGTGAAAGTGTAGAAGACGGTGCTGATGTACACGACGAGGGCGGTGGAGACGAGCCCGACGAGCCCCGCGGCGGCCTTGGCAGCGGCCCGGTTGCTGGCGCATCCCAGGGTGCCGAGCCGGATCTGCACGACCATCACCATGGACGCCATCAAGAAGACGCAGCCGACGACGGAGCCCACGGCGGAGGCCAGCATCCCCAGCCGGAGCAGGCGGGCGTCGATGTGGGCGTGCGTGTCGTCGGGATCCTTGGAGTTGATGAGGTTGATCGCGAGCTTGAGGCCCTGCGCCACGAGGCTGGAGAAGAGGAAGGAGGAGAAGGCGACCACCTCGAGGACGAGCAGGGACCGCGCCACGTCGGGCCCGGCGTCGCAGGACGAGTCGCCGGCGAGGCTGCGGAGCTCGCCGGGGGTCGCGAGGGAGAGGCCCACGAAGACGGCCACCGTGAAGAGCGAGTTCACGTTGACCACCCCGTCCAGCGCCGTCACGTGCACGCTCGTCGTGTTCGCCGACAGCGCCGCCGGGAGCTTCCACTCGTAGCCGTGGTGGTGGCCGCCGCCGCCGCCGTTGCCGCGCTCGTCAGATCTGGGGCAATCAGAAGCAAAAGGAAAACAGCATCTTCAGGCGCTTCCCTTCCAAAAAATGAAGTTCTTGGTCGGTGCAACCAATGCAAGAACATCTTGTTCGGATTCGAGGAGGTCAATCTGAGAGTGCGCGAGGTACAGAAGACTTACTCATCCATGGGGCGCCGGGAGGAGGTTGGATCGGATGCTTTGCTTCCTCAGATGCTGCTGTCTTGCAGATCGAGTTGCTTTTGCTGGTTGGGAATGTGGGGATCAATCAAAAGAAAGATGCGGAGAGCGTTTGGGGAACTGAGGGGCCAATCGCAAAACGACCGTGGCGACCGACCGTCCGCGTGACATGGACGACCGTGGCGACCGGCCATCCGCCTGACATGGGTGGGTACGTGCCTTCACGCGGAGCTAGCAAGAATACCGTGCCACGTCATCGAAATACGAGGCAGAAGCGAGACGTGGCCTATTTCTTTTTGGAAAAAGTTCAAAATAAACCCTGAACTCGTAGGCGCTAGCTAAATCGAACCCCCAACTCACAATCCCCGAAATTGGCACTCTGAACTCATTAATCCTGGTCTAAATCAAACCCTGAGAGCCCTTCCCAAACAGGGATTGCTGACGTGGCTAGTCGCAGCCGGGATTGCTCTTTTTTTTTGGTGGAAACTGAGAGAGATGGCCGGTTCAGTGCGTACAAAGGTGGCCCGGCCCACTTCGAGAGCCCATCGAACGAAGCAGTCGAGGAGGCGTCCCCCTGTATTCTTCTCTGCTCCCGCGACGGCAATGGCGGCAGGTGGGTGATCGACGGCGGCGGCGACGATCTAGCCGGCGTGCGACGGCGAGCGACGGGCTAAGGTATGTGCGCGACGTTCTCCTCCTCTGGGCACCGTTTTTTTTTTACCTTTGCGCACAACATTAGGGTTAGGGTTTTAGGTGCGGGATTTGCAGGATTTTGTGGAGGGAAAGTAAGGATTTTTATGTGAGTAGGTTATGTTTTTTGCATTCGAATTGTGAGTTGGGGTTCGTAGTAGTGCGGGCAAGTGACTTATGTTCTGTTTATTTCAGTTTCATCATGGATCCGACGGAGATACTGAACATGAGATTCCATTTTGGTGGCGAGTTCATCAGTATTGGTCCAAATTTGCAATATGTTGGGGGGATGATGAGATGTCAGAGATTGAGAGGGATAAGTTGTCACTGCAGGAGGTGAAAGGGTTTTTGAAAGATCATATGCAGTTGAAAGAATCAATGAAATTTTATTTTCAGATACCTGGGAAATCAATGGCAGAGGGCTTGATGTTTCTGAATGATGACAGTAAATGTGTCCAGATGGGAGAGTACACTGATGTGGGAGGAGTAGCTGACATATATGTTGAGTACCATGGAGAAGAGGACAGTGAGCATAGCAGCAGTGGGAGTGATTTTGAAAATGATGAGATAATGGATGTAATTGATGATGATGATGAACCTGACATTGTCATCACTACAGAGCCAGGTGAAGGTTCAGATGATGAGGTGGAACTTGTGCATCATGTTATGGTTCCTGATGATACTGGTGTGATCACTCAAGTACTTTGCAGTCCAGTTAAGCAAGTTCATGGAAGAAGAAGGCAAGTGGAAGCAGAGCAAGTGTCAGTAGAGGAAGTGGTAGCAGCCTCCCAGCTTCTAGTTTCCCAGGTGTTTAATCCAAGTCAAGCAACAACTGCTGCAGTAGGAAATGGTTCAAGTGAAGCACCAGCTGCTGCAGATTCAGTTAGTGAGTCTGATTCAGACCCTGAATATCAGCCACACAGTGAGGACAGTGGGGAAGATTCAGAAGTTGTGGAGCTAAGAAGGCATGCTAGAAAATTTAAGAAGAAGATGAGAGACACCAAGAGTTGGATTCAGAGAGATTCCACAGCCCCAGTTCCAGTTGAGCTCATTGCAAATATGGAGGAACAACTAGAAGCAGAAGAGAAAGATTGGGGCTATGATTCATCTGATGAGGATTACTCATATGATGAAGATTCTGATGGACAAGTGGTGAGGAGGAAGAGTCAGCTTCCTAGATACCATAATGACACAGAGATTCCACACTTCAGCTTGACAATGGTGTTCAGAAGCAAGAACCAGTTGGTGAAAGCACTAAAGAGATATGGCATTGTAACCAAAAGAAGCATTCAATTTCTTAAGTCTGAGTCAGATAGAGTTAGGGCCAAGTGTGGATGGCCTGGTTGCCCTTGGCTGCTTTATGCTGCCAAAACCTCAAGAACCAGCAGGTTCCAGATCATTACCTTCAATGATGAGCACCATTGTGCACAGAATAGAGAAAACAAATTAGTGACTGCAAAAGTAATTGCCCAGAGGTATGAGCATTTTATTGTAGCAAATCCAATGTGGAAGATTGAGAGCATGAAGGCAACAGTGCTTCAGGACATGTTTGCAGATGTATCCACTTCTAAGTGCAAGCATGCAAAGAAGATTGTGATGGACAAGTTAAAGGTAGGCATGAAAAATGAGTACACAAGGGTATTTGATCACCAGCTGGAGTTACTTAGAAGTAATCCTGGCAGCACAGTTGCAGTGTGTTTGGATCCTACCAACAAAGTGCAAAATGTTTTTCAAAGCTTTTATGTGTGCTTCAATGCTTTGAAATTGGGATTCAAGGCTGGCTGCAGGAAAGTAATAGGTTTAGATGGTTGTTTTTTCAAAGGAGCGGTGAAGGGAGAGCTGTCGTGTGCCATTGCGAGAGATGCCAATAACCAAATGTATCCAGTGGCTTGGGCAGTTGTTGAGCAGGAAACAAAAGAGAGCTGGAAGTGGTTTGTTGCCTTGCTTATCAAGGATCTAGACATTAACAATAATGGAGCTAGCTGGGTCTTCATTTCTGATCAGCAAAAGGGTTTGATTAATGCCATGAGGGATTATCTGCCAAATGCAGAGCACAGGCAGTGTGCTAGACATATCTATGCCAATGAGGAAGAAGCATAGGGCACATGAATGGTAGAAAAAATTCTGGGCAGTGGCCAAAGCATCTAACAGACAAGATTTCAACTACTACAAAGCAAAGCTAGCACAAGAAACACGAGAGGGTGCAAAGGATATCATGAACACAGAGCCAGGACACTGGGCAAGAGCATTTTTTGCAGTTGGTTCTTTCTGTGAGTCAGTTGACAACAACTTGTGTGAATCTTTCAATCATGCCATCATTGAAGCAAGGTTCTATCCCTTAATCTCAATGCAAGAGAAGATCAGAAAGAAAATTTTAGCTAGAATTCAGGAACAAAGGGAGAAAGGAGCAAGGTTTCATGGGAAAATATGTCCAAGCATATTTAAGAAGTTGAAGAGCAGCATAGCAAGGACACAGTCCATGGAGGTGCTCTGGAATGGCAAAGATGGCTTTGAAGTGAAATTATTAACTGGAAGAAAAAGGCAGTACACAGTCAGCCTTGACAATAGGACTTGCTCATGTGGTTATTTTCAGTTATATGGTCTCCCATGCTCTCATGCAATCACTGCTATCTACAAGTGTGGAAAGAAAGTGGAAGATTATATTGCTCCTTGTTACTTTGTTGATACCTTCAACAAAATATATGAGCATTGTTAGAGCCAGTAGAAGGTGAAGAAATGTGGCCAATTTCTGAGAAGCCTAGGCCTGAAGCTCCAGACTATGTCAATGTAAGAATGCCAGGCAGGCCAAAGAAGAATGACAGGAGGAGAGAAGAGACTGAGAAACCTAAGCCTACCAACAAAATGAGCAAGCATGGCACTGTAATTACTTGCTCACTCTGCAATACTCCTGCCACAACAAGGGAGGTTGCAAGAAAAACCCAGAGAGAGGCAAGAAGAGGAATGCACATCTTGTGAGGACTACCAAAAAAAGCAAGGCATCAGAGGTAATTCAACATGATTTGTAGGGTTTTAAGATGCAATGTAACATGATTTCTAGGGATTTTAATTCAGTTCATGCAACTTAGCATGATTTGTACTGATATAAATTCAGTTATTGCAATTTAAGATGATTTGTATTGACATAAATTCAGTTCTTCCAATTTAAGATGATTTCTTTTGATTTTAATTAAGTTCTTGCAATTTAAGATGATTTCTATTGATTTTAATTCAGTTCTTGCAATTTAAGATGATTTCTACTGAATTTAATTCAGTTCATGCAATTTAAGATGATTTCTACTGATTTCTACTGACTTGTAGCATCCTGGAGCAAGTGCACATCATGGAGCAACTGCAACAGCAAGTGCAAGTGCAGCTGGTGCCCAAGCAAGATCAAGTGCACCTCCTACCCCCCAAGCTACATCATTTGCAACAGCAAGAGGTAGTGCAGCTGGTGCCCAAGCAAGATCAAGTGCAGTAGCTACCGGCCTAGCAAGAACATCCACATTTAAGCCTCCAAGAAAGTCATCTACAAGTTCACAAGCTGGGCCATCTACTGGGACACATGGTGGTTCCACAAAGAAGAGGAAGAGAGCCCCTGCATCTTCAATACCAAGCTTTAAGTACTTTACTGCTAGTGGCAATGTGTAATCTTGCCTACTTTCTAGTGTTGCAAACATTAAGGCTGTTGGAATCTTTTGTTATAATCCAGTGTATTGTTGCAAACCTGAAAGTGCACCAACTTTTGTAACCTTTGAAAACATGGATTTGATGTTGCACATGCTATCTACTTATGAAGCCAGAGATATTTGCTTTAATTCTTGATGTCAGCTACTATGTACCTATGATGCTATCTATTTCATTTAGTTATCTATTTACAATGCCAGCAAAATTTCAGTTCCAATTGACAGAAATTGCATACATTCCAAATGGCAGAAAATATACCAGTCAAATTGACAGAATTATATAGCTTGATTTTCATTGACTGCCAGAACACATGTTCATACATAACAACCCAGATCACAAACTCCATTACAATCCATTGCATACTAACTTCAAAATGACTACAGTGCATACTAACTTCACTTGCCAAACTGACATTCAGTACACTAGCATTTTCCCAACAACTACACCTACCACAAAGACAATGAAAACCATCACCATATTCATATATTTCCCCTTCATTGCTTCCAGTTATGCATTCCTCTCCTTTAACTCAAGCTCAAGAGCCATAACCCTTAATGCTTCATGTCCAGGCATAGGCACATTTGGGCACTCATCTTCAGTTTGAACCACACATCTTTGACCCTTCAGCCTCCACACCTCATCTCTCAGATCTCCAATCAAGTCACTAAAATACTGGGGCACATGATCATCATGCCATTCCACATAGCCACATCCACCATGCTATTCAACAAAAATGAGGCAAGAACAAGAAATCAATCAATTTCAGACAAAACCAAAAAATGAGCAGAAGAAAAAGGATATGAGCACTCAAATTGGGGCTCACCATTGCATCTACGCGCGCGTAGTACCTCCTGTCGGGATTTTGATGGCTCGATGAGATCCATCTCGGCGCCTTCCGCGGCTGTCTGCAGTGGCACAACTTCGGCGGCTCGTAAGCCATTGGATTCTCCCTGTAAGCGACCGGAGACCTCGAATCCGTGTCCCTCCTTCCACTGGCGCGACGGAAGCCGGGGGCGGAAGAAGCCCCGGAAGTCCACGACATCGCGGCGCTGCCGCTCTGCGCCCCGTCGCCCCTGCCGCCGCTAACCCTAGCTTCTCCCTCCCCAAATTCCCCAATCGAGCGCACCACTTAAGTCAAGGGTAAACCACTGGCTTGCCCACAAGTCAGGTCAATCCTGGTTGACTATTGCCACGTCAGCGTTTTTCCCACTAAAACGCTCTCAGGGTTCGATTTAGACCAGGATTAGTGAGTTCAGAGTGCCAATTTCGGGGATTGTGAGTTGGGGGTTCGATTTAGCTAGCGCCTACGAGTTCAGGGTTTATTTTGGACTTTTTCCTTTCTTTTTCAAATGATAACTCAGGAACGTTCTCTCTCTTTAGGAGGCCTCAGGAAACGTCCTCACATCCATTGGATCCAGATCATGCAGATTACAATTTCGTTTTAAATCGCTTGCATATTTTTTGCGCTACATGATAATTTTCACTTTTGATCATGGCAAATCATGTAAAGTTGTCCTGACAACTTTAGTTGAAATTGCATGGCAATTAGAGCAATTGCCAGTGCGATCCAAGAGAGAGAAAAACACGTAAAAATTGCCCTGTGTGATCTAGTTTACCCTCAGGTTCCACTGTTATTTTTTTGTGTTTTTTTGTGATGGTAAAAGAGTTTTATTTCATATTCATAGGGTTACAATCGAGTGGTAAAAGCTCCTCGACACACGGAGGGCCTTGCCCAAGCCATACAACAGTAGTACTCCTGTACGACTATACACCACCAAACGATCTGCTATCCTATTCTATTCTCGCTTAATTTTCGAAGGAATAAACTCTCTTTCACCCATAAGATGAGGAATCTCGGCAACTAAATGTCCATATGCCGAACGGGTAAGACTTTCACCCATCAAGGCCGAAAGTGCCTCCGAAGAGTCAGATTGAACGATGATAGGAAGGCTACAGTGCTAAATTGCTAATGTCATTCCTTGCATTCAGGGGCGGAGCCAGAAAATTTGGTCATTGGATTCGCTCATTCACTCTTTATGAGAACTTGGTACAAATTTATTGTGATGCCCCAAGACCGGCGCTCCAGATGCCTTCCATGTTTTGCGTGTCAGCTCTGTTATTTATTTATTTTTGCATTGCATCATGTCATCATGCCAGCATGTCATTTAATTTTTTTTAAACTCAACTAAATAAATTGCATAGATCTTTTGATCTATTTAAATCGAGGGAAATGCACATGGTGATTTCTCTTTATAACATATATCCACCCAATATTATTAGGGAGCTATAAAATAATTATTCCATTAATTTGGAATTAACCACAACCCACTTGCATTTTAAAGTTCCTTTTGTTTCCGAATATTCACATCCTTGCTCTATTCCCCTTTTGACTCCAATTCTTCCTGTCGAGCCTTGATATATTCTAGTGAGGTCGCTTGCCAAATTTCACTTAAATTGGGATTTATTTAGACCTCCAAATAAATCCTTTGGCCCCTCTTTTCTTTTCCAATGAGAAAACCTTTTTTTCTTTTCTTTTCACCAGGCGACCAGGTCTCTGGTCGTTTCCCTCTCCGCTGGGCTGGCCTCCCTGGCCCAACGATCCCTAGGCCCAGCCGCGCTCCAACTCTTAACCCTAGCCTAGACCCCTCCTCTCGATCTCTCCCTCTCGTCCTCCCACACCGCCGCCACACACACGCATCGCACAGGAGAGGAGCGCACGCGCCCGATCCCCATGGCGCCCCTGTTCCCCGCGCCCGTGGCCCTCGACGCTCGCCGGCGCTGCAGCTCCTTCTCCAGTTCGTCGTCGTCCTCGCCTCGCCTCTGCCCTGAACCTGCCGCGACCACCTCTCCTCGCCCTTCCAGCTTCGCCGCTGCTCCAGCTCGCCTCTGCTCCGCGCCGCTCCTCCTCTACCATGGCCTTCCTCCTTCAGCGTCGTGCCTGCACCCATCGTCGCCGCCCCAAGCCGCTCCCTCACCACCCCTCGCCGTCCCTACCAGCAGCAGGAAACCAGGAGCTCAAGCCCTGTCATGGCCGCCGCCCGTTCGTCGCCTCCGCCGCCAGATCCGCGCCGCCGGCCCCTCGTCGGAGTCGCGCCAAGCTCCCCTGCATCGCGCGAGTCGCCGAGCCCCTACCTCCTCGCCCGCTCCGTGTTGACCAGCTCGCCAGGTCCCTTGCACTAGCGCCGTGACTTCCTCCTCTGCTCGCGAGCCCTGCTTCGCTGTTGCGCCTCCCTGGTCTCGCTGCCTCTGCCGCATGCCAGCAGCACATCCACCTCACCGTCGACCTCCTGTTGCCGTGGACCCAAGGTCACCGCACTGTACAACTACGTTGAGAGGACCCGGATCGCCAAGTTCTTTTCGGAGACCTCTCCAAGACCAGGATACGCCAAGACCCGTTCGTGGATTTCGTCAAGTTCGAGCACCGCCAAAGGAGGGCTTTTGCCTTGCTCATTTTGGGCGAGCCAAGTTCCTCTCCGAATGTGTACGACTACCAACGAGTACCTCTACCGTCGCCGTGTACAACTACTTCCACTACCGTCACAAGAACGTCTACTTCCTTCTACACCGCATCGAACTCGTTCCGCCCCGAAAACGCACGCTTCAAAGGTATAATGACGAGACGACCGCCGTGGACCGAATGCATGTGTTGTATGAGATGCACTGTTTGCACCGTGTCCGGTTTGTCACTCGTTTCCATGCCACTGACCCGTGGGAACCCGGTAGTCGGGAGCACCCCACCATCTCTAGCATGTTCCGCACATCCGCACACTTCCTTTTGAACCGGTATCTCCATGAGCTACTGGAACCGATATGTTGCCGTGGCATCATTTTCGGATTCGTCGCCGTGACACCCTTTCTTTCCGCCACGGTGACAAATGCCTCGTGTCTTGCTCATGTCAACATTTTCATAAAATTGCATAAAACTTGTAAATGTCATCCGCATCATGATAACAACATTTAAAATGTTTATATTTGTTGTTTCCATTAAATTGCTAGATATGCATATGGGGATTTTCCGGAATTGTTGTTTGTTATTTCCGGCCTCATTTAAACTTGCCTAAATAGTCAGTTTAATTATGCTTCACCTGTTGCCATGTTAATCAACATTTAATCTTGTCTTGTTCATAAACAAGAGCAAACTAAATAACTTGAATGTGGTGTTTCGTCAATATGCAACTCGTTGCATATTGAGCTCCACTTAATTTGTTGTATTGTTTGTTGTATTTTGCCATGCCATGCCTCATTTAAACCGGACATGCATCATACTTGTTTGTGCATCATGTCATGCTTATGCTTGTGTGTTTACCATGTTGTTTGCTTCTTTCCGGTTTGCTTCTCGGGTTAGCTTCGGTTTCGTTTCGGAGTTGTGAGGATTTGTTCGACTTCGTCCGTTTGTCTTCTTCATGGACTCGTTCTTCTTCCTTGCGGGATCTCAGGCAAGATGGCCATACCCTCGAAATCACTTCTATCTTTGCTTGCTAGTTGTTCGCTCTATTGCTATGCTGCGCTACCTACCACTTGCTATATCATGCCTCCCATATTGCCATGTCAAGCCTCTAACCATCCTTTCCTAGCAAACCATTGTTTGGCTATGTTACCGCTTTTGCTCAGCCCCTCTTATAGCATTGATAGTTGCAGGTGAAGATGGAGTTTGTTCCATGTTGGAACATGGATATGTTGGGTTATCACAATATATCTTATTTAATTAATGCATCTATATACTTGGTAAAGGGTGGAAGGCTCGGCCTTATGCCTGGTGTTTTGTTCCACTCTTGCCCCCCTAGTTTCCGTCATACCGGTGTTATGTTCCTTGATTTTGCGTCCCTTACGCGGTTGGGTGATTTATGGGACCCCCTTGACAGTTCGCTTTGAATAAAACTCTTCCAGCAAGGCCCAACCTTGGTTTTACATTTGCCTCACCTAGCCTTTTTCCCTTGGGAGTCGCGCATCCCGAGGGTCATCTTTATTTTACCCCCCGGGCCAGTGCTTGTCTAAGTGTTGGTCCAAACTAGAGCACCGTGCGGGACCATCCCTTGGCAACTTGGGTTACGTCGGTACCTGTACGCGTCGCTTATCCGGTGTGTCCTGAGAACGAGATACGTGCGACTCCTGTCGGGATTGTCGACACATCGGGTGGCTTTGCTGGTTTTGTTTTACCATCGTCGAAATGTCTTGTAACCGGGATTCCGAGACTGATCGGGTCTTCCCGGGAGAAGGAATATCCTTCGTTGACCGTGAGAGCTTATAATGGGCTAAGTTGGGACACCCCTGCAGGGTATTATCTTTCGAAAGCCATGCCCGCGGTTATGTGGCAGATGGGAATTTGTTAATGTCCGGTTGTAGAGAACTTGACACTTGACTTGTTTAAAATACATCAACCGCGTGTGTAGCCGTGATGGTCTCTTCTCGGCGGAGTCCGGGAAGGGAACACGGCTTTTGGGTTATGTTTGAAGTAAGTAGGAGTTGAGGATCACTTCTTGATCATTACTAGTTGACGACCGTTCCGTTGCTCCTCTTCTCGCTCTTATTTGGGTATGTTAGCCACCATATATGCTTAGTGCTTGCTGCAGCTCCACCTCACTACCTTCTCCTACCCATAAGCTTAAATAGTCTTGATCTCGCGGGTGTGAGATTGCTGAGTCCTCGTGACTCACAGATACTTCCAAAACAGTTGCAGGTGCCGACGATACCAGTGCAGGTGATGCAACCGAACTCAAGTGGGAGTTCGGCGAGGACCTTGGTCGTTACTATGTTTCGTTTCCTGATGATCAGTAGTGGAGCCGAGTTGGGACGATCGGGGATCTAGCATTTGGGGTTATCTTCTTTTTATCTGGATTTGACCGTAGTCGGTCTATGTGTGTATCTTGAATGATGTATGAATTTATTTATGTATTGTGTGAAGTGGCGATTGTAAGCCAACTCTTTATCCCATTCTTGTTCATTACATGGGATTGTGTGAAGATGACCCTTCTTGCGACAAAACCTACAATGCGGTTATGCCTCTAAGTCGTGCCTCGACACGTGAGAGATATAGGCGCATCATGGGCGTTACAAGTTGGTATCAGAGCCATCCCCGACTCAGGAGCCCCCTGCTTGATCGAATCACTGTCGTTGTTGAGTCTAGAACAAAAATGTTTTGAGTCTTAGGATTATATATATCGGAGAGTAGGATTCTTTTTACTCCTCAGTCCCTTCGTCGCTCTGGTGAGGCCTCCTGACGTAGAAGTTTTGACTTTTCTCTCCTCAAATTTCACTAAAAAAATTTAGCATCACGTGGGTATCTTGGAATCGTTTCGATGGTTTTGTGACGAGAACATTGTTCTTGGTGCCTCCTGACATTTAGGGGTTGTGGCAGTGTCCCGGGGAGTTGAGCTCCGAGGTGTTGTCGTCACAATTTTATCGTTGCAGTTCTGGAATACCTGAGTTTCGCCGACATCAAAAATCTCTTTTATGCAGTTGTTGGTGAGATCACCTCGACGCCACCCAGTACTGGGGCGGGAGTTCGGGAGTATTGCCATAACTCGTATAACGGATGCTTTTCGAAGGTTGAGGTAAATGATTTCCGAAGGTTTCTTGGTTATGTGTTGAAGGATGGATACAGGTGGATCTAGGTATTGTTAGTTTGGGTGAGATATATTGTGTCCCCTGTATCCCCAACACCAGATTGCATAACCAGAAAGTTTCGGGAGTTTATAAGTGGGAATTCAAGTACCTCGTAGGATATCTTTCCAACACACACATGATACGATATGGGATCTATCATATGTTTGTTTCCGGCTTATTCTGCAAGCCAAATCCTTTGTTTTGTTTTGAATTATGGTATTCGAGTTGCTTCATTGTCAAGTGTTGATCCATACCTTCCCTAAACGGTGTTCTCATATTTCTATGGGAGTGCTAATCCTTCTTGATCTCTGAGGTTGTCATGTCAACTCTTTTCCAACCGGCGTGCTTCTCTTCAAGTGGATCCGATCATTTCACATTCGCAAGATCACCTCTCAGTTTTCCCAATGTTGTTTGTTTCATCCGTCCCAAGTTGCCTTTGTTTTCCCACCCTCCCACCTATTTCTTCAAGGACTCATATTTCTTAATCAAGTATCATTTTATTGATGGGAAGTCTCTCCATTCTTTTCCGTCAATGTTCTTATCCGGTGATTCTCAGGAAGATACTAACGAAGCTTCAAGTGTATCATTCTTCATTCTCGTATTCCTTTTCGGTGGATTCAATTCAAGTTGCAGGTGTTGATCTTATCCCCTTCCCCGTTTCAAGTGCTTTCGTATGACGGTGTATCTCTTAATCTTTCACCGCTCGCTATTCTTTTGTTCCGGAGTGTTGAAGATATCTCAGGAGTTTCGTGTTTTCATTCAAGATCTGTTCAAGCTATTTCGAGGTTGTTATCTCATTCAAGCCATTTAATTCAACCGGTGCAATCTCCTTTTCAAGTAATCATTTCAACGGTGTTTCTTTTGAGTGGGCCCTAACCCACATGTCTTTTCCCAGGATCTTACCTGACTCTTCTAGATCTTTTCGGAGTTATTCTCAAATTCATTGCAAAGTTTGACGTAAGAATGAATTATCATCAGTCAAATGTCTTTCTCCAAGATCTTTCAAATTATTTTCGTCGTTGGTTCAACCTTTCTAATTTTCATCCCAGAGTATCTCAACAATTTATGGTGGTGTTTCTTGTCATCATTCTCAACATTTGAAGACCGAAGAAGAGTTTTTCCTCCAAATCTTATCCGTTCTCTCAAGATTCATGGTTCTAGCTTCATGCCATCCTCTCATAATTGTTTGCGATTATGAGAATTCTTTTCACCCATCCGGAGCAATGCAGGAGTCTTTTCAGTTTGATTCTCCGTAGCCCATCATCTCAGAATTATTCATTCTCAGCTTTCAGCTCTCGTTCTCCAAATCTTATCGGTGCATCATTCAAGTATTCTCTAATCAGTTCATGATCTCTTCGTTTCACTTGTATCTAAATTATGTCAAGTATCTTTATTCGTTTTCTAATTCTTCCCGGTGTTTCTTTATCTTATCTTCGCTGATTTTCAGATTCTTACAGTGGTTCGTTCAAGATTTCTCTTCCTTGGTTATCATATCAATTCATTCGTTCTTTCCAAATCCTACCGGCGGTTCATTGAAGTCTTTTCTCAAGTTTGCGCTATATCTATATTAATCCTTTCTACAAGAATAAGTAGTATGCCAAATCCGTTGCTCATCATCAATTTAAATTGGTGAAGGATGCGCATAACATAATTCTATTCTTGCTTCATCCAAGTAATTAATTTCTTCTTTCCGGAGTTGTTCATCATATTACATGTTCGGTTCGAGATGCCTCATCTTTTCTTTTCGGAGTTCCAAGTTTTCTCGGTTATCTCGTCACGAAGCTCCATCTAAATCATTGCAATGCTTCAGTTCTTGTTTTTTTCTACCTTCACTTCCTTCCTACCATTTCTTTTCTTATCGGAGTTCTTCATAGAGGCTCTACAGGGTGGTTCGTCAAGGATTCTTTTCATTCTTCATTTGTTCTTCAAGATTTCTCTCGGAGCTATGATCCACTAAACTTTACTCAAAATTTAACATGGTGTTCAACACATGTTTTGTTTTGAGGAGTTCAAGCATTCTTCATCTTGCATTCAAGGGCAATTCTTTCTACCTTATCTTTTGAAATGGCGTGATGTCATTCTTGATAATTTCCCTTCGTGATTCAACTTGTCAAGAATGAGATATTTAAAACCATCATATTTTCTTCGTTCATGGTATCTTTTCAACCCAACAATTTCTTCGTTGATGTTATCTTGGTATAGATTTCACTTAAAGCCTTCTCGAAGAAATGTTGCCAATTGTGGTGCTTATTAATGATCCAAGTTTTCTCCTATCCTCTTGGTGAAGAAGTTTTCATCTCCTTGTTGATCCCAATTCAATAAATCATTGTTTCCGTTAGTGGCAGTTTGTCACCTCATAATGTTGGGATGTTCCCATAAGCCCACTACAAGCTTATTGTTTTTGTTGTTGATTTTTCAACAATTCCGTTCAAGCCTTCTTCGTAAGGATGGTTTTTTTAAATTCATTTTTGGAAGGAGTTGTCATTTTCTTCTCCGTTCTTTTCCTTCCATCAATCTATCTTCTATTCTTTCTTCTGGAGGCATTGTGATATTGCTCTCTTCGACCCATCTTCTTGTTTTGTCAAGATCATCTTCTTTCCTTGCTTATCCATTCAACCGGAGTGTTGTGTCATCTCTTCAATTTCTTTTCATCTTATCAAGTTTCCTTCTCTTTTTCAACCGGAGTGGTGTCAAAATTATGTCATTCTTGTTCCTTGGCTATCTCGTTATACCGGTGTGAATTCATATTCTTTTGGTTCGTTAAGCCCTTGTTTCATGTCTTTCAACCCACAAGGTTCTCATAATGTTCCTTGTTCCCCTTTTCTAACGGAGTGTTTGTAATCTCGTTCATCTCCGTTGTATTCTTTTCTCAAAATTGTTTAACCTCTCAAGGTTTGTGGGTTTCACTCGTTTGTCAAAGAAGCAACTTTGTTTTACCTCTTCCTCTTCCGTTTCTCTCCGGTGCCATCCTAGATCTCGGGACGAGATCCTCTTGTAGTGGTGGAGTGTTGTGACGCCCCAAGACCGGCGCTCCAGATGCCTTCCATGTTTTGCGTGTCAGCTCTGTCATTTATTTATTTTTGCATTGCATCATGTCATCATGCCAGCATGTCATTTAATTTTAAAAAAAAACTCAACTAAATAAATTGCATAGATCTTTTGATCTATTTAAATCGAGGGAAATGCACATGGTGATTTCTCTTTATAACATATATCCTCCCAATATTATTAGGGAGCTATAAAATAATTATTCCATTAATTTGGAATTAACCACAACCCACTTGCATTTAAAGTTCCTTTTGTTTCCGAATATTCACATCCTTGCTCTATTCCCCTTTTGACTCCAATTCTTCCTGTCGAGCCTTGATATATTCCAGTGAGGTCGCTTGCCAAATTTCACTTAAATTGGGATTTATTTAGACCTCCAAATAAATCCTTTGGCCCCTCTTTTCTTTTCCAATGAGAAAACCTTTTTTTCTTTTCTTTTCACCAGGCGACCAGGTCTCTGGTCGTTTCCCTCTCCGCTGGGCTGGCCTCCCTGGCCCAACGATCCCTAGGCCCAGCCGCGCTCCAACTCTAAACCCTAGCCCAGACCCCTCCTCTTGATCTCTCCCTCTCGTCCTCCCACACCGCCGCCACACACACGCATCGCACAGGAGACGAGCGCACCCGCCCGATCCCCATGGCGCCCCTGTTCCCCGCTCCCGTGGCCCTCGACGCTCGCCGGCGCTGCAGCTCCTTCTCCAGTTCATCGTCGTCCTCGACTCGCCTCTGCCCTGAACCTGCCGCGGCCACCTCTCCTCGCCCTTCCATCTTCGCCGCTGCTCCAGCTCGCCTCTGCTCCGCGCCGCTCCTCCTCTACCATGGCCTTCCTCCTTCAGCGTCGCGCCTGCACCCATCGTCGCTGCCCCAAGCCGCTCCCTCACCAACCCTCGCCGTCCCGACCAGCAGCAGGAAACCAGGAGCTCAAGCCCTATCATGGGCGCCGCCCGTTCGTCGCCAGATCCGCACCGCCGGCCCCTCGCCGGGGTCGCGCCAAGCTCCCCTGCATCGCGCGAGTCGCCGAGCCCCTACCTTGTCGCCCGCTCCGTGTTGACCAGCTCGCCAGGTCCCTTGCACCAGCGCCGCGACTTCCTCCTCTGCTCGCGAGCCCTGCTTCGCTGTTGCGCCTCCCTGGTCTCGCTGCCTCCGCCGCATGCCAGCAGCACATCCACCTCGCCATCGACCTCCTATTGTCGTGGACCCAAGGTCACCGCACTGTACAACTACGTTGAGAGGACCCAGATCGCCAAGTTCTTTTCGGAGACCTCTCCAAGACCAGGATACGCCAAGACCCGTTCGTGGATTTGTCAAGTTCGAGCACCGCTGAACGAGGGCTTTTGCCTTGCTCATTTTGGACGAGCCAAGTTCCTCTCCGAACGTGTACGACTACAAACGAGTACCTCTACCGTCGCCATGTACAACTACTTCCACTACCGTCGCAAGAACGTCTACTTCCTTCTACACGGCATCGAACTCGTTCCGCCTCGAAAATGCACGCTTCAAAGGTATAATGACGAGACGACCACCGTGGACCGAATGCATGTGTTGTATGAGATGCACTGTTTGCACCGTGTCCGATTTGTCACTCATTTCCATGCCACTGACCCGTGGGAACCCGGTAGTCGGGAGCACCCCACCATCTCTAGCATGTTCCGCACATCCGCACACTTCCTTTTGAACCGGTATCTCCATGAGCTACCGGAACCGATATGTTGCTGTGGCATCATTTTCGGATTCGTCGCCGTGACACCGTTTCTTTCCCGGTGACAAATGCCTCGTGTCTTGCTCATGTCAACATTTTCATAAAATTGCATAAAACTTGTAAATGTCATCCGCATCATAACAACATTTAAAATGTTTATATTTGTTGTTTCCATTAAATTGCTAGATATGCATATGGGGATTTTCCGGAATTGTTGTTTATTATTTCCGGCCTCATTTAAACTTGCCTAAATAGTCAGTTTAATTATGCTTCACCTCTTGCCATGTTAATCAACATTTAATCTTGTCTTGTTCATAAACGAGAGCAAACTAAATAACTTGAATGTGGTGTTTCGTCAATATGCAACTCGTTGCATATTGAGCTCCACTTAATTTGTAGTATTGTTTGTTGTATTTTGCCATGCCATGCCTCATTTAAACCGGACATGCATCATACTTGTTTGTGCATCATGTCATGCTTATGCTTGTGTGTTTACCATGTTGTTTGCTTCTTTCTGGTTTGCTTCTCGGGTTAGCTTCGGTTTCGTTTCGAAATTGTGAGGATTTGTTCGACTTCGTCCGTTTGTCTTCTTCATGGACTCGTTCTTCTTCCTTGCGGGATCTCAGGAAAGATGACCATACCCTCGAAATCACTTCTATCTTTGCTTGCTAGTTGTTCGCTCTATTGCTATGTTGCGCTACCTACCACTTGCTATATCATGCCTCCCATATTGCCATGTCAAGCCTCTAACCATCCTTTCCTAGCAAACCATTGTTTGGCTATGTTACCGCTTTTGCTCAGCCCCTCTTATAGCGTTGATAGTTGCAGGTGAAGATGGAGTTTGTTCCATGTTGGAACATGGATATGTTGGGTTATCACAATATATCTTATTTAATTAATGCATCTATATACTTGGTAAAGGGCGGAAGGCTCGGCCTTATGCCTGGTGTTTTGTTCCACTCTTGCCGCCCTAGTTTTCGTCATACCGGTGTTATGTTCCTTGATTTTGCGTCCCTTACGCGGTTGGGTGATTTATGGGACCCCCTTGACAGTTCGCTTTGAATAAAACTCTTCCAGCAAGGCCCAACCTTGGTTTTACATTTGCCTCACCTAGCCTTTTTCCCTTGGGAGTCGCGCATCCTGAGGGTCATCTTTATTTTACCCCCCCTCCCGGGCCAGTGCTTGTCTAAGTGTTGGTCCAAACTAGAGCACCGTGCGGGACCATCCCTTGGCAACTTGGGTTACGTCGGTACCTGTACGCTTCGCTTATCCGGTGTGTCCTGAGAACGAGATACGTGCGACTCCTATCGGGATTGTCGATACATCAGGTGGCTTTGCTGGTTTTGTTTTACCATCGTCGAAATGTCTTGTAACCGGGATTCCGAGACTGATCGGGTCTTCCAGGGAGAAGGAATATCCTTCGTTGACCGTGAGAGCTTATAATGGGCTAAGTTGGGACACCCCTGCAGGGTATTATCTTTCGAAAGCCGTGCCCGCGGTTATGTGGCAGATGGGAATTTGTTAATGTCCGGTTATAAAGAACTTGACACTTGACTTGTTTAAAATACATCAACCGCGTGTGTAGCCATGATGGTCTCTTCTCGGCGGAGTCCGGGAAGGGAACACGGCTTTTGGGTTATGTTTGACGTAAGTAGGAGTTGATGATCACTTCTTGATCACTACTAGTTGACGACCGTTCCGTTGCTCCTCTTCTTGCTCTTATTTGCGTATGTTAGCCACCATATATGCTTAGTGCTTGCTGCAGCTCCACCTCACTACCTTCTCCTACCCATAAGCTTAAATAGTCTTGATCTTGCTGGTGTGAGATTGCTGAGTCCTCGTGACTCACAGATACTTCCAAAACAGTTGCAGGTGCCGACGATACCAGTGCAGGTGATGCAATCGAACTCAAGTGGGAGTTCGACGAGGACCTTGGTCGTTACTATGTTTCGTTTCCTGATGATCAGTAGTGGAGCCGAGTTGGGACGATCGGGGATCTAGCATTTGGGGTTATCTTCTTTTTATCTGGATTTGACCGTAGTCGGTCTATGTGTGTATCTTGAATGATGTATGAATTTATTTATGTATTGTGTGAAGTGGCGATTGTAAGCCAACTCTTTATCCCATTCTTGTTCATTACATGGGATTGTGTGAAGATGACCCTTCTTGCGACAAAACCTACAATGCGGTTATGCCTCTAACTCGTGCCTCGACACGTGAGAGATATAGGCGCATCGTGGGCGTTACATTTATGAAGATTAAAGTCTAATTTCAACAAAAAATATAGCACCCATAAACAATACAAATCCGTTTCATAATGTGGTGCATACAGTTTTTTTAAAAAGCCAAATTTCATCAACTTTGACCAATTTTTTAGGAAAAACCATCAGCATCTACGGCATCAAATATATATACTATGAAATATGTCGCATAATGATATGTGTTTGATATTCTAGAAATACATATTTTTTTCTATATAATCTTAGTCAAAGTTTGCATAATCTGACTTTTCAAAAAACCTATATAAACTACATTGTAGAACGGAGGGAGTATAATGAAAAGAAATATAGTATCACGAATAACATATTGTGTTGCATTAAAAACTGAAAAGTGCAAGATATACCTACGTTTAATGGATGACCTTGATATGCATGTATCATTATCTGGATCTGATGGTCGAGTTCTCTTCGAATAATACCGTCCCATAGCCAAGATCGATCAAAGTCCATGGGCAAAAACAAATAAAAAAACTAGGGCAAAATAAATTGTACTAGCCAACCAGGTTAGATAGAACATATACAAAAGAGAGAAGATCTGGCAACGTAATTTTTTTTGAAGGAGGCAAAAGACTTGCCTCATTCATTAATTAAGAGGGGGAAAAGGAGTTTAAAGTTTGTGTTACAACACCCATCATGTTACAACACCAGTACAACAGGCCTACTCTCGCGGCATGATAGATCCCAATTTCTTTGCACCCGCGGTGACCCAAGTTTGAGCCTCAATCTTGATGTTAGCTAGTAGAACCGTCGGTGGGGCACTCTTGAGTTGGAAGATGCGACCGTTCCTTTCATTCCAGATTGTCCAAGAGGTGAGCATAGAGAAGGTAGCCATGGCCTTCCTATTCGGTATGGTAGAGTCGGAGAGCCCGATCCACCACTCTTTGGTTGACCGTGCCAAGTGCCAAGTGGAAGTGTTGATGCTTTCGAGCTGGAGCCAATCTTTTATCATTCCCAAAGTCTAGTAGTGTACCGGCATCTGAAGAGGAGGTGATCGATGGACTCTTGCACGCGCCTGCAAAGAGGACAAAGCCCACATTGGGCCACCCTCGGTTGGCCAACCGGTCAGCAGTCCATACCCTATTTTGCATGGCCAACCACGCAAAAAATTTGACCTTGGGCGGGGCCAGGCCTTCCACACTGCAAGCTCCATGGGTGAGCAGATGATTCCAAAAAACTGGGCCAAGTAGGCGGACTTGGCACTGTAAATCTCGCTCTCTGTGTGTTTCCACACAATGTCGTCTTCGGCGTGCACCTCAAGAGGGAAGTCGCGATGGTGGATCAAAGCTCAATAAATTGTCGAAGATGTTCAAAGGTGAAGTTGGGAGTGACCTTGATCTTGCGAACCCAAGCATCATCTTGGAGGGCTTCCCGAAGTTTCCATGTATTCCGAGAGGAAGCGGCGTAGATAAGCGGTGCGATATCTCTTGGCTTGCGGTCCCGCACCCAAGGGGAGTCCCAGAAGGGCGGGCGCGCACCATTGCCAACAGTTATGGTCGTTGAAGCATAGAAAATATTTTTGTCCATCTCATCGCATGGATTGCCGGTCCCAACCCATAGCTTGGTGGGTTCCTTCCATTAAAACCAAAGACAACGCAAGCGAAGTGCCCTTGCAAATTTCTCCGTGTTTAGCACCCCAAGACCTCCATATTCGACCGGTCGACATACAGATTCCCAATTAACTTTGCACTTCCGCCGGTAGTCTTATCTGTTCCCGCCCAAAGGAAAGCTCTCTCAAGCTTGTTGACATTGTGGAGGATGCTTGCTGGAACGATCAATGGGGTGATGAAGTAGATGTCTTGTTAGGATAGCACAGACTTGACAAGGGCAACCCGACCAATGGCTGTGATATTTTTACCATCCCCAAGGAACAAGTTTGGAAGTGGTCTTGTCCACGAGGAATTTGAAATCCCGAACTTTTAGTTGCCAGACCGAGAGAGGTAGCCCTAGATATTTTATTGGGAATGAAGCCCGGGCAGCAGGAAAGTTCTAGAGGATGGTGTCGAGGTGTAGGTACCTGCACCGAATCGGGACCACCAAGCTCTTCTGGAAGTTAGTGCATAGTCCCGTGACTTCACCAAACGCATCGAGCAACACAGAGAGGTTGTCAATATCTTTCTTGATGGGTGCAATGAAAACAGCCGCGTCATCGGCGTAGAGGGATGTTCTCATGATGGGCTCACAGCCACGGATTTTGTGGAGCAACCCCTTCCTAGTAGCCAGCTCGAGGATCTTTTGAAGGGGATCAATGGCAATGACAAATAGCAGGGGCGAAAGAGGATCCCCTTGCCGGAAGCCGCTTCCATGGGCAATGGGGCTACCGGGGATGCCGTTGAGGAGAACCCGTGAGGAGGAGGTGCATAAGAGGGCGGTGATCCAATTACGAAAGGTTCTCGGGAACCCCCTCTGCTGGAGGATGTCAATGATATACTCCCATCTCACAGAGTCGAAAGCCTTTCGTATATCAAGCTTGAAAAGGAGGGATGGAGTTTTTCTCTTGTGAAGGCGATGCGCGAGATTTTTCACATACATGAAATTGTCATGGATACTCCTAGTCTTGATGAAAGCACTTTGCGCGTTGGAGACAAGCTTGTTCATGTGAGGGGCTAGCCAAATTGCTAAAACTTTTGCCACAATCTTCGCAATCGCGTGGATGAGGCTAATAGGCCGGAAGTCGGTGATCCCCTCAGCACCCTCCTTCTTAGGAATTAGTACAATGTTTACAGAGTTGAGCCAGTGGAGGTTTGCCGTGTGCAGGTTGCCGAAAAGAGAGACTACCCTCATGATGTCATCCTTGATAATGTCCCAACAACTCTTAAAGAACAAACCGGTGAAACCGTCTGGCCCGGGGGCTTTGTCGGTTGGCATTTGCTTAATGGCCTCATGCACCTCCTCCGCGGTGATGGGGTCCGCGAGGGAGTCCAAGTCGTGTACCTCTAAGCCGAGCTCTTCCCAATTGAAGTCGCGCACCCGCGGGCGCCCCTTTCCCATGGCCTCGGTGAAGTGGTCGTGGACAACCTTCTCTTTGACATCATGGTCGGTGATCCATCCCTGATTATTCTTAAGCCCGTAGATGAAGTTTTTGCGGCGTCTTCCATTGATCCTCCGGTGAAAATTTTTGGTGTTTGCATCGCCCTCCTTGATGTTGGCCAGTCTCGCGCACTGCTTCTTGCAGGCCCTCTCCATGACCGCTAAGCTGACGACTCATCTTTTGAGCCGCTTGCGGGGGTCCCCTTCCCCCACAGAGAGTTGCTGGTTGTCTTGGGCCATGTCAAGGTGCAAAATCACCAAGAGGGCAGCGTGGAGTTGGACCTTCGCTCCGGAGAACAACCCCCTACTCCACTCGGAATGGCGGGTACCGGTCTTCTTGAGCTTGTAGTGTAGGATTTGGTACGGCTCAGTATGGTCGGTATGCTCATTCCATGCCTTGAGGACAACCTCCTTGAACCCTGGAAGGGAAACCCAAAAATTCTCGAACTTGAAGCTTCGCGGTCTCCGGGGTCCCCTAACCTCGGCGAGGAGGAGGGGGCAGTGATCAGAGAGCGAGGACGAGAGTGCATGAAGGATGTGGCTGCCAAACTGATCGTCCCACTCCGCGTTGCAAAAGAACGAGTCGAGCTTGCAAAGGGTTGGGTTTTCCCTCTCGTTTGACAATGTGAAACGTCTATTCTGGAGGTGGATCTCCATCAAACCACAACTTTGGAGCATTGCACGGAAACGGTTTAGACGCCTAGTGTCGATGCTTCTCTTGTTTTTGTCACGTGCTCTGTAAATTTGGTTGAAATCTCCCAGACAAAGCCAGAGGGTACCAGTGGGAGGCCTCTGAGTGATGAGCTCGGCGAAGAAAGTGTTCTTGAGAGAGCGGGAGGACGGGCCATACACAGTTGTGATCTTGTATTGCACATTGGACGCTTTGATTAGAACCATGGCAGAGAGGCAGTATGGAGTGGTGTTGATGTCGGTCACGTGGAGGAGTTGGTCATCCCAAAGCATGAGGATACCACCTCTAGTTCCGTTCGCCGGCCTTTGAGCAAAACTACTTAGTCTACCCCCTCCAAGGAACCTAGCGATGAAGGGATCAATATTGTCGAGTTTCCTTTCTTGAATGCACACGTTTTGACATGAAGAGGCAGTGATCGTTTCGTTGACAGTAGCACGTCGCTTCGGGCAGTTGAGACCTCTTACATTCCAGCACATAACATTTATAGGTTGTACTATCATTGGAGACTTGTGTTTAACATAGTGCAGCAGCAGCAGCATCAGGTAGCCTAGACCGCGTTGGCCTCATGGTCCAGTACGTCCTCGCCTCCATGGGTGATGAGTGCGTCTTCAACGTCGTTTGCGCATGGGTCATCGAGCTTGAATCGTGCGTGCATCGCCACCAGCACCTCAGCCGGAACTTTAGCAACGTAATATAATTACCATAATTTTTGAGCTATAGTTGTTGTCGCTGTGGATCTGCAGCGGCCTGTTTGCCGCCGCGTGCGGCGGCCGAAGCGCCGAGCGGAGGAGAGTCAAGCAGGAGAGATGCGAATTGGAAAACAAACGAATGAGAGATGAGGTGTTCGGCTGCGTGCGTTTTTCTGTTTGCTAATCATGGTTTAGGCCTGGGCATGAACTCATTGATATTTGGGCTTTTGGGTCCTTAAATTAAACTATGCACGTGACCACAACAGGTATTTTGATGGGGTCAGCGACTACTTTTTACTGGGTTCATGTGAATCAAATAGTAGCTACACGCACGTACGAGGCAAATTCCGTTGGGCTTATACGGTGGCTCCGCCGCTGCTTGCATTATTACACGTAGTTCCGCCTCCAACGCATTATTGCAGTCGAAAATGCACATGTAGGCCGCAAAGATGACACTACCATCATGTCTTCTCAGTGCCATATCCGCTGCCGCTGATCCATCCACAGAGGAAAACGCCCCGTCAACTGATAACGCGGCTTGGCCAGCGGGCGGTCGCAGCCACGGCATCAGCACCGCCTCACTGCGCGGCTTGACCGGTCTTTTTTGCCCCTGGGTAGCTCTGCCACTGAATTCGAGCGTTTCTGGGTAAACGCTCCCAAATATTGCGGTCTATTTAAAAAAAACTATAAAAAATGCCTTAGCAAAAATTGAAAAATGGATCCAAGTTCACACAAATAGGGATTGCACTAGAGTATTTTCTTAGTTCAACCAGTATAAGGATTGTAGATGAGTTTTACTCGACTTATGTCTAGTTCGTAAGGAAGAAGGAAGGAAATAACCTTTGGGTTGAGAAAGAAACAAATTGAAAAATCACAAACATGGTGCGTCAAATTGATTGAAAATTAATTTTGGGGGTCACTCGCCCACTCTTCCGTCTTTCTTAGCATTTTATGTCATGTAGTCCAGGATCCTCAATGTGCATAAACGAAAATGCTCGTGAGTCCTTTTCAAGATTGTTTCCTAGAAACGTTTCAACAACGTCAAATGGCCTTTCCTCAGTCTTTGAAATTAAGGGATTATGTGAATGACTAGGTCATGAAAATTTGTAACTACTGATAAAGTTGGGTTTAAGTTTAACAATGAAATAATCCCTTGTTTTAACTCTCACTAGGGGCATGGAGTCCCATGTCACCCTTGATGTTTAACTTGGTTGTGGATGCTCTATCGATTTTAACTCAGAGCTCTAGACGAGGACCTCATTTGCTACTTAGCTACTCACCTCTTCAGAAGACGGCCAGGGGTATGCCATCTTGTAAATGCAGATGATACAACTCTAATGATTTGGAACAACTTAGTACATCCAGGACCATTCAATTCAGAACCGACGGTCCTGATAGAACACACTTAAACCCCGAGTCGGTACGCAACAGGAGTTGTTGATCCCAGATCCAACAGCTCGCATTTGAATGTCGATCAGCCGTCCAGGTGGAGCCATGTGACATGTTCCCGCCGACTGCTGCTATTTTTGCAAAAAATCACATACACTTTCAAACACTTGTAACTTTTTTCCTATAGATCCAAATTCAATGAAACTATTTTCCATGTCATTTCTATTGTATTTGCCTAAACACTGTCAACTTTTTTTTGCATTGCAATAGTGAGCGACTCTTAATCGCTATCCCCGTTGCTTTTAGTGGCATAATAAAATATTATGGCTTTTATGCTAGATCCACGTATATGTAAACTTTAGGTACGAACAACATTATTATCAAAAGATCCCTTTTATCTACATATCTCTATCACTACTGAAAACAGAGAATTTGCCATCAATCAGCTTTTTGCCGTCTGTTAGCGGACGGCAAAGAAGGCCTTTGCCGCCTACTTATAAAAAAGGACGGAAAAGAAATAGCTGACGGCAAAGATCCTATTTGCCATCAGCCAATTCTTTGTCATCTGCTGGCGGACGACAAAGAGGTGGGTGGGGTCCCGTGGAGGCCTAAACCCTAATGGCCCACGAGCCCCATCTCTTTCCGTCAGCTATCGGACGACAAAGAATCTTTCCTGTCGCCCATCCAAACTAACAGCCTCTCTCTCCCCGGACCCACCCCCCCTCTCTCTCTCTCCCCTATCTCTGTCCCCAATCTCGCCGTCCCACCTCGCCACCCCGTCGCACCACCCCACCACCCCGCAGCCCCAACGCACCAACCCACCACCCCGTCGTCGCCGCCCCCGACCACCTCCCCACCCCGCTGTCGCCGCCCCCTGACCCCTCGCAGCACCACCCACCACCCTGCCGTCTGCGCCCCGGACCACCACCCCACCCCGCCGTCGCCGCCCCCTGACCCCTCCCCCCCGCCGCACCACCCCATCACCCCGCCGTCGCCGCCCCCACTAGCCGGTCCACCACCCTGTTGGAAATATGCCCTAGAGGCAATAATAAATGGTTATTATTATATTTCTTTGTTCATGATAATCGTCTATTGTTCATGCTATAATTGTATTGTCCGGAAATCGTAATACATGTGTGAATGCATAGACCACAACGTGTCCCTAGTAAGCCTCTAGTTGACTAGCTCGTTGATCAACAGATAGTCATGGTTTCCTGACTATGGACATTGGATGTCATTGATAACGGGATCACATCATTAGGAGAATGATGTGATGGACAAGACCCAATCCTAAGCATAGCATAAAAGATCGTGTAGTTTCGTTTGCTAGAGCTTTTCCAATGTCAAGTATCTTTTCCTTAGACCATGAGATCGTGCAACTCCCGGATACCGTAGGAGTGCTTTGGGTGTGCCAAACGTCACAACGTAACTGGGTGACTATAAAGGTGCACTACGGGTATCTCCGAAAGTGTCTGTTGGGTTGGCACGGATCGAGACTGGGGTTTGTCACTCCGTGTGACGGAGAGGTATCTCTGGGCCCACTCGGTAATGCATCATCATAATGAGCTCTATGTGACTAAGGCGTTGGTCACGGGATCATGCATTGCGGTACGAGTAAAGAGACTTGCCAGTAACGAGATTGAACAAGGTATTGGGATACCGACGATCGAATCTCGGGCAAGTAACATACCGATTGACAAAGGGAATTGTATACGGGATTGATTGAATCCTCGACACCGTGGTTCATCCGATGAGATCATCATGGAACATGTGGGAGCCAACATGGGTATCCAGATCCCGCTGTTGGTTATTGACCGGAGAGGCGTCTCGGTCATGTCTGCATGTCTCCCGAACCCGTAGGGTCTACACACTTAAGGTTCGGTGACGCTAGGGTTGTAGAGATATGTGTATGCAGAAACCCGAAAGTTGTTCGGAGTCCCGGATGAGATCCCGGACGTCAGGAGAGGTTCCGGAATGGTCCAGAGGTGAAGAATTATATATAGGAAGTCAAGTTTCGGCCACCGGGAAAGTTTCGGGGGTTACCGGTATTGTACCGGGACCACCGGAAGGGTCCCGGGGGTCCACCGGGTGGGGCCACCTATCCCGGAGGGCCCCGTGGGCTGAAGTGGGAAGGGAACCAGCCCCTAGTGGGCTGGGCGCCCCCCCCCCCATGGGCCTTCCCCCCATGCGCCTAGGGTTGGGAACCCTAGGGTGGGGGGCAAGGCACCCCCCTTGGCCGGCGCCCCCCACCCTAGATGGGTTTGGCCGGCGCCCCCCCCCCCTCCCAAGGGGGCCTATATAAAGGGGGGGAGGGAGGGCAGCAACATCTCAGCCTTGGGCGCCTCCCTCCTCCCCTGCAACACCTCTCTCTCTCGTATAAGCTCGGCGAAGCCCTGCCGGCATCCCGCTACATCCACCACCACGCCGTCGTGCTGCTGGATCTCCATCAACCTCTCCTTCCCCCTTGCTGGATCAAGAAGGAGGAGACGTCGCTGCACCGTACGTGTGTTGAACGCGGAGGTGCCGTCCGTTCGGCACTCGGTCATCGGTGATTTGGATCACGGCGAGTACGACTCCGTCATCCACGTTCATTGGAACGCTTCCGCTCGCGATCTACAAGGGTATGTAGATGCACTCCTTTCCCCTCGTTGCTAGTATACTCCATAGATGCATTTTGGTGAGCGTAGGAAAATCTTAAAATTATGCTACGATTTACAACAGTGGCATCATGAGCCAGGCCTATGCGTAGTTACTATGCACGAGTAGAACACAAAGCAGTTGTGGGCGTTGAGTTTTCCAATTCTTCTTGCCGCTACTAGTCGTTTCTTGTTTCGGCGGCATTGTAGGATGAAGCGGCCCGGACCGACCTTACACGTACGCTTACGTGAGACAGGTTCCACCGACTGACATGCACTAGTTGCATAAGGTGGCTAGCGGGTGTCTGTCTCTCCTACTTTAGTCGGAACGGATTCGATGAAAAGGGTCCTTATGAAGGGTAAATAGAAATTGGCAAATCACGTTGTGGTCATACGTAGGTAAGAAAACGTTCTTGCTAGAAACCCACAAACCACGTAAAAACTTGCAACAACAATTAGAGGGCGTCTAACTTGTTTTTGCAGCAAGTGCTATGTGATGTGATATGGCCAGAAGATGTGATGAATGATATATGTGATGTATGAGATTGATCATATTCTTGTAATAGGAATCACGACTTGCATGTCGATGAGTATGACAACCGGCAGGAGCCATAGGAGTTGTCTTTATTATTTTGTATGACCTGTGTGTCATTGAATAACGCCATGTAAATTACTTTACTTTGTTGCTAAACGCGTTAGCCATAGAAGTAGAAGTAATCGTTGGCGTGACGACTTCATGAAGACACAATGATGGAGATCATGGTGTCATGCCGGTGACGAAGATGATCATGGTGCCCCTGAAGATGGAGATCAAAGGAGCATAATGATATTGGCCATATCATGTCACTATTTGATTGCATGTGATGTTTATCATGTTTTTGCATCTTATTTGCTTAGAACGACGGTAGTAAGTAAGATGATCCCTTATAATAATTTCAAGAAAGTGTTCACCCTAACTGTGCACCGTTGCGAAGGTTCGTTGTTTCGAAGCACCACGTGATGATCGGGTGTGATAGATTCTAACGTTCGAATACAACGGGTGTTGACGAGCCTAGCATGTACAGACATGGCCTCGGAACACACGCAATACACTTAGGTTGACTTGACGAGCCTAGCATGTACATACATGGCCTTGGAACATGGAGGACCGAAAGGTCGAGCATGAGTCGTATAGAAGATACGATCAACATGGAGATGTTCACCAATCTTGACTAGTCTGTCTCACGTGATGATCGGACACGGCCTAGTTAAACTCGGATCATGTTTTCACTTAGATGACTAGAGGGATGTCTATCTAAGTGGGAGTTCATTAAATAATTTGATTAGATGAACTTAATTATCATGAACTTAGTCTAAAATCTTTACACTATGTCTTGTAGATCAAATGGCCAACGTTGTCCTCAATTTCAACGCGTTCCTAGAGAAAACCAAGCTGAAAGATGATGGCAGCAACTATACGGACTGGGTCCGGAACCTGAGGATCATCCTCATAGTAGCCAAGAAAGATTATGTCTTAGAAGCACCGCTAGGTGAAGCACCAATCCCAGAAAACCAAGACGTTATGAACGCTTGGCAGCAGCGTGCTGATGATTACTCCCTCGTTTAGTGCGGCATGCTTTACAGCTTAGAACCGGGTCTCCAAAAGCGTTTTGAGAAACATGGAGCATATGAGATGTTCGAGGAGCTGAAATTGGTTTTCCAAGCTCAGGCCCGGGTCGAGAGATATGATGTCTCCGACAAGTTCTTCAGCTGTAAAATGGAGGAGAACAGTTATGTTAGTGAGCACATACTCAGAATGTCTGGGTTGCATAACCGCTTGTCTCAGCTGGGAGTCAATCTCCCGGATGACGCGGTCATTGACAGAATCCTCCAGTCGCTTCCACCAAGCTACAAGAGCTTTGTGATGAACTTCAATATGCAGGGGATGGAAAAGACCATTCCTGAGGTATATTCAATGCTAAAATCAGCTGAGGTAGAGATCAGAAAAGAACATCAAGTGTTGATGGTGAATAAAACCACTAAGTTCAAGAAGGGCAAGGGTAAGAAGAACTTCAAGAAGGACGACAAGGGAGTTGCCGCGCCCGGTAAACCAGTTACTGGGAAGAAGTCAAAGAATGGACCCAAGCCCGAGACTGAGTGCTTTTATTGCAAGGGAAGTGGTCACTGGAAGCGGAACTGCCCCAAATACTTAGCGGACAAGAAGAAGGCCGGCAACACCAAAGGTATATGTGATATACATGTAATTGATGTGTACCTTACCAGTACCCGTAGTAGCTCCTGGGTATTTGATACCGGTGCGGTTGCTCATATTTGTAACTCAAAACAGGAACTACGGAATAAACGGAGACAGGCGAAGGACCAGGTGACGATGCGCCTCGGGAATGGTTCCAAGGTCGATGTGATCGCCGTCGGCACGCTACCTCTGCATCTACCCACGGGATTAGTTTTAAACCTCAATAATTGTTATTTAGTGCCAGCTTTGAGCATGAACATTGTATCTGGATCTCGTTTAATTCGAGATGGCTACTCATTTAAATCCGAGAATAATGGTTGTTCTATTTATTTGAGAGATATGTTTTATGGTCATGCCCCGCTGGTCAATGGTTTATTTTTGATGAATCTCGAACATGATGTTACACATGTTCATAGTGTGAATACCAAAAGATGTAAAGTTGATAACGATAGTCCCACATACTTGTGGCACTGCCGCCTTGGTCACATTGGTGTCAAGCGCATGAAGAAGCTCCATGCAGATGGACTTTTGGAGTCTCTTGATTACGAATCATTTGACACGTGCGAACCATGCCTCATGGGTAAGATGTGTTGGAAATATGCCCTAGAGGCAATAATAAATAGGTTATTATTATATTTCCTTGTTCATGATAATCGTTTATTATCCATGCTAGAATTGTATTGATAGGAAACTCAGATACATGTGTGGATACATAGACAACACCATGTCCCTAGTAAGCCTCTAGTTGACTAGCTCGTTGATCAATAGATGGTTACGGTTTCCTGACCATGGACATTGGATGTCGTTGATAACGGGATCACATCATTAGGAGAATGATGTGATGGACAAGACCCAATCCTAAGCCTAGCACAAGATCGTGTAGTTCGTTTGCTCAGAGCTTTTCTAATCTCAAGTATCACTTCCTTAGACCATGAGATTGTGCAACTCCCGGATACCGTAGGAATGCTTTGGGTGTGCCAAACGTCACAACGTAACTGGGTGGCTATAAAGGTGCACTACGGGTATCTCCGAAAGTGTCTGTTGGGTTGGCACGAATCGAGACTGGGATTTGTCACTCCGTGTAAACGGAGAGGTATCTCTGGGCCCACTCGGTAGGACATCATCATAATGTGCACAATGTGACCAAGGAGTTGATCACGGGATGATGTGAGTTACGGAACGAGTAAAGAGACTTGCCGGTAACGAGATTGAACAAGGTATAGGGATACCGACGATCGAATCTCGGGCAAGTAACATACCGTTAGACAAAGGGAATTGAATACGGGATTGATTGAATCCCCGACATCGTGGTTCATCCGATGAGATCATCGTGGAACATGTGGGAGCCAACATGGGTATCCAGATCCCGCTGTTGGTTATTGACCGGAGAACGTCTCGGTCATGTCTGCATGGTTCCCGAACCCGTAGGGTCTACACGCTTAAGGTTCGATGACGCTAGGGTTATAGGGAAAGCATGTACGTGGTTACCGAATGTTGTTCGGAGTCCCGGATGAGATCCCGGACGTCACGAGGAGTTCCGGAATGGTCCGGAGGTAAAGATTTATATATGGGAAGTCCTGTTTTGGTCACCGGAAAAGTTTCGGGTGAAATCGGTAATGTACCGGGACCACCGGGAGGGTCCCGGGGGTCCACCAAGTGGGGCCACCAGCCCCAGAAGGCTGCGTGGGCCAAGTGTGGGAGGGGACCAGCCCCAGGTGGGCTGGTGCGCCCCCCCACCAAGGCCCAAGGCGCATGGGAGAGTGGGAGGGGGCAAACCCTAGGTCCAGATGGGCCTTAGGGCCCATCTAGTGGGGCGCCTCCCCCTCTCCTCCCCTTGGCCGCCCCCCTTGATGGGATCTAGGGCTGGCCGCCTCCTCTTGGGGGTGGAAACCCTAAGGGGGGCGCAGCCCCCTTCCCCCCTATATATACTTGAGGTTTGGGCTGCCATACACACACGAGAAAGTCTCCTTTTGGTGCTGCCCTACCCCTCTCCCTCCTCCTCCTCTCCCGCGGTGCTTGGCGAAGCCCTGCGGGATTGCCACGCTCCTCCACCACCACCATGCCGTCGTGTTGCTGCTGGATGGAGTCTTCCCCAACCTCTCCCTCTCTCCTTGCTGGATCAAGGCGTGGGAGACGTCACCGGGCTGCACGTGTGTTGAACGCGGAGGCACCGTTCTTTCGGTGCTTAGATCGGAATCAACCGCGATCTGAATCGCTACGAGTACGACTCCCTCATCCGCGTTCTTGCAACGCTTCCGCATCGCGATCTACAAGGGTATGTAGATTCACTCCCCTTCCCCTCGTTGCTAGATTACTCCATAGATTGATCTTGGTGATGCGTAGAAAATTTTGAATTTCTGCTACGTTCCCCAACAGTGGCATCATGAGCTAGGTCTATGCGTAGTTTCTATGCACGAGTAGAACACAAAGTAGTTGTGGGCGTCGATGTTGTCAATTCTTCTTGCCGCTACTAGTCTTATCTTGTTTCGGCGGCATTGTGGGATGAAGCGGCCCGGACCGACCTTACACGTACACTTACGTGAGACAGGTTCCACCGACTGACATGCACTAGTTGCATAAGGTGGCTAGCGGGTGTCTGTCTCTCCCACTTTAGTCGGAACGGATTCGATGAAAAGGGTCCTTATGAAGGGTAAATAGAAATTGGCAAATCACGTTGTGGTCATACGTAGGTAAGAAACGTTCTTGCTAGAAACCTACAAACCACGTAAAAACTTGCAACAACAATTAGAGGACGTCTAACTTGTTTTTGCAGCAAGTGCTATGTGATGTGATATGGCCAGAAGATGTGATGAATGATATATGTGATGTATGAGATTGATCATATTCTTGTAATAGGAATCACGACTTGCATGTCGATGAGTATGACAACCGGCAGGAGCCATAGGAGTTGTCTTTATTTTTTGTATGACCTGCGTGTCATTGAATAACGCCATGTAAATTACTTTACTTTATTGCTAAGCGCGTTAGCCATAGAAGTAGAAGTAATCGTTGGCGTGACAACTTCATGAAGACACAATGATGGAGATCATGATGATGGAGATCATGGTGTCATGCCGGTGACAAAGATGATCATGGTGCCCCGAAGATGGAGATCAAAGGAGCAAAATGATATTGGCCATATCATGTCACTATTTGATTGCATGTGATGTTTATCATGTTTTGCATCTTATTTGCTTAGAACGACGGTAGCAAGTAGGATGATCCCTTATAATAATTTCAAGAAAGTGTTCACCCTAACTGTGCACCGTTGCGAAGGTTCGTCGTTTCGAAGCACCACGTGATGATCGGGTGTGATAGATTCTTACGTTCGAATACAACGGGTGTTGACGAGCCTAGCATGTACAGACATGGCCTCGGCACACACGCAATACACTTAGGTTGACTTGACGAGCCTAGCATGTACAGACATGGCCTCGGAACACAAGAGACCGAAAGGTCGAACATGAGTCGTATAGTAGATACGATCAACATGGAGATGTTCACCAATGATGACTAGTCCGTCTCACGTGATGATCGGACACGGCCTAGTTTGACTTGGATCATGTATCACTTAGATGACTAGAGGGATGTCTATCTGAGTGGGAGTTCATAATCAGATGAACTTCATTATCATGAACATAGTCAAAAAGGTATTTGCAAATTATGTCATAGCTTGCGCTTTAGTTCTACTGGTTAAGATATGTTCCTAGAGAAAATTTAGTTGAAAGTTGGTAGTAGCAATTATGCGGACTGGGTCCGTAAACTGAGGATTGTCCTCATTACTACACAGAAGGCTTATGTCCTTAATGCACCGCTCGGTGTGCTGAACCTCAGCGTCGTCTGTAGATGTTACGAAACATCTGACATACACGTTTTGATAACTACGTGATAGTTCAGTGCGGTTTAGAATTGTGGCACCAAGACGTTTTGAAACGTCGCAGAACATGTGAGATGTTCCGAAGACTGAAATTGGGATTTCAGACTAGTGCCCACGTCAAGAGGTATGAGACCTCTGACAAGTTTCTTAAGCCTGCAAACTAAGGGAGAAAAGCTCAATCGTTGAGCATGTGCTCAGATTGTCTGAGTGCCACAATCGCTTGAATCGAGTGGGAGTTAATCTCCCAGATGAGATAGTGATAGTTCTCCATAGTCACTGCCACCAAGCTAGTAGAGCTTCGTGATGAACTATAACATATCAAGGATAGTTATGATGATCCTTGAGCTATTCGCGATGTTTGACACCGCGAGAGTAGAAATCAAGAAGGAGCATCAATTGTTGATGGTTAGTAAAACCACTAGTTTAAGAAGGGCAAGGGCAAAAGGGATACTTCATGAAACAGCAAGTCGTTTGCTGCTCTAGTGAAGAATCCCAAGGTTGAACCCAAACCCGAGACTAAGTGCTTCTGTAATGAGAGGAACGGTCACTGAAGCAGTACTACCCTAGATACTTGGTAGATGAGAAGGCAGGCAAGGTCGACAGAAGTATATTGGATATACGTTATATGAATGTGTACTTTACTAGTACTCCTAGCAGCACCAGGGTATTAGATACCGGTTCGGTTGCTAAGTGTTAGTAACTCGAAATAAAAGCTGCGGAATAAACGGAGACTAGCTAAAGGTGAGATGACGATGTGCGTTGGAAGTGTTTCCAAGGTTGATGTGATCAAGCATCGCATGCTCCCTCTACTATCGAGATTTGGTGTTTGCGTTGAACATGATTGGATTATGTTTATCGCAAAACGGTTATTCATTTAAGGAGAATAATGGTTACTCTGTTTATTTGAATAATACCTTCAATGGTCTTGCACCTAAAATGAATCTCGATCGTAGTGATACACATGTTCATGCCAAAAAGATATAAGATAGTAATGATAGTACCACATACTTGTGGCACTGCCATTTGAGTCATATTGGTATAGAACGCATGAAGAAGCTCCATGTGGATGGATCTTTGGACTCACTCGTTTTTGAAAAGATTGAGACATGCGAACCATGTCTATTGGTATATATGCATGAAGAAACTCCATGCAGATGGATCGTTTAGACTCACTTGATTATGAATCACTTGAGACATGCAAATCATACCACATGGGCAAGATGACTGAAAGTCCTCGTTTTCAGTAAGATGGAACAAGAGAGCAACTTATTGGAAGTAATACATTTTGATGTATGCAGTCCAATGAGTGCTGAGGCATGCAGTGGATATCGTTATGTTCTTACTTCACAGATGATTTGAGTAGATGCTGAGTGTATTTACTTGATGAAACACTAGTCTGAATTATTGAAAGGTTCAAGTAATTTCAGAGTGAAGTTGAAGATCGTCGTAACAAGAGGATAAAATGTCTGTGATATGATCATAGAGATGAGTATCTGAGTTACGAGTTTGGCACACAATTAAGACATTGTGGAAAGTGTTTCACAATTAATACCGCCTGGAACACCATAGTGTGATGGTGTGTCCGAACATCATAACTGCACCCTATTGGATATGGTGCATACCATGATGTTTCTTATCAAATTACCACTATCGTTTATGGGTTAGGCATTAGAGACAACCGCATTCACTTTAAAAGGGGCACCACGCAATTCCGTTGAGACGACACCGTTTATAGAAACCTAAGTTGTCGTTTCTTAAAAGTTTGGGGCTGCGATGCTTATGTGAAAAAGTTTCAGGCTGATAAGCTCGAACCCAAAGCGGATAAATGCATCTTCATAGAATACCCAAAACAGTTGGGTATACCTCCTATTTCAGATCTGGAAGCAAAAGTAATTGCTTCTAGAAATGAGTCCTTTCTCGAGGAAAAGTTTCTCTCGAAAGAATTGAGTGGGAGGATGGTGGAGACTTGATAAGGTTATTGAACCGTCACTTCAACTAGTGTGTAGCAGGGCACAGGAAGTTGTTCCTGTGGCACCTACACCAATTGAAGTGGAAGCTTATGATAGTGATCATGAAACTTCGGATCAAGTCACTACCAAACCTCGTAGGACGACGAGGATGCGCACTACTTCAGAGTGGTACGTGATCCTGTCTGAGATATCATGTTGTTGGACAATACTGAACCTACGAGCTATGGAGAAGCGATGGTGGGCCCATATTCCGACAAATGGTTAGAAACCATGAAATCCGAGATAAATGGATCTTTGAGAAGAAGACGGACGTGGACGGTAATGTTACCGTCTATGAAGCTCGACTTGTGGCAAAGAGTATTTTCACAAGTTCAAGGAGTTGACTACGATGAGTTTTCTCATCCGTAGCGATGCTTAGGTCCGTCGGAATCATGTTAGCATTAGCTACATTTATGAAATCTGGCAGATGGATGTCAAAACAAGTTTCCTTACCAGTTTTCGTAAGGAAAGGTTGTATGTGATACAATCAGAAAGGTTTTGTCGATCCTAAGGATGCTAAAAGGTATGCTAGCTCCAGCGATCCTTCCATGGATTAGAGCAAGCATCTCGGAGTCAGAATATACGCTTTGATGGGGTGATCAAAGTTTTTGGGTTTATACAAAGTTTGTTAGAAACTTGTATTTACAATAAAGTGAGTGGGAGCGCTACAACATTTCTGATAAGTATATGTGAATGACATATTGTTGATCCGAAATGATGTAAAATTTCTGGAAAGCATAAAGGGTTGTTTGAAAGGAGTTTTTCAAAGGAAGACCTGGATAAAGCTACTTACATATTGGGCATCAAGATCTATAGAGATAGATCAAGACGCCTGATGATACTTTCAAAAGACAGCACACCTTGACATGATTTTGAAAGAGTTCAAAATAGATCAGCAAAGAAGGAGTTCTTGGCTGTGTTACAAGGTGTGAGTATTGAGTAAGACTCAAGACCTGACCACAGCAGAAGATAGAGAAAGGACGAAGGTCGTCCCCTATGCTTTAGACGTAGGCTCTATAGTATGCTATGCTGTGTACCGCACATGTAGTGTGCCTTGCCATGAGTTGGTCAAGAGGGTACAATGGTGATCCGGGAAAGGATCTCATGACAGCGGTCGAACTTATCCTTAGTATCTAGTGGACTAAGGAATTTTCTCGATTATGGAGGTGAAAAGGAGTTCGTCGTAAAGGGTTACGTCGATGCGAACTTTGACACTAATCCGGATGACTCTGAGTAGTAAACCGGATTCGTATAGTAGAGCAATTATTTGAAATGGCTCCAAATAGCGCGTGGTAGCATCCACAAAGATGACATAGATATTCGTAAAGCACACACGGATCTGAAAGGTTCAGACCCGTTGACTAATAACCTCTCTCACAAGCATAACATGATCAAACCAGAACTCATTGAGTGTTAATCACATAGAGATGTGAACTAGATTGTTGACTCTAGTAAACTCTTGGGTGTTGGTCACATGGTGATGTGACCTGTCAGTGTTAATCACATGGTGATGTGAACTAGATTATTGACTCTAGTGCAAGTGGGAGACTGTTGGAAATATGCCCTAGAGGCAATAATAAATAGGTTATTATTATATTTCCTTGTTCATGATAATCGTTTATTATCCATGCTAGAATTGTATTGATAGGAAACTCAGATACATGTGTGGATACATAGACAACACCATGTCCCTAGTAAGCCTCTAGTTGACTAGCTCGTTGATCAATAGATGGTTACGGTTTCCTGACCATGGACATTGGATGTCGTTGATAACGGGATCACATCATTAGGAGAATGATGTGATGGACAAGACCCAATCCTAAGCCTAGCACAAGATCGTGTAGTTCGTTTGCTCAGAGCTTTTCTAATGTCAAGTATCACTTCCTTAGACCATGAGATTGTGCAACTCCCGGATACCGTAGGAATGCTTTGGGTGTGCCAAACGTCACAACGTAACTGGGTGGCTATAAAGGTGCACTACGGGTATCTCCGAAAGTGTCTGTTGGGTTGGCACGAATCGAGACTGGGATTTGTCACTCCGTGTAAACGGAGAGGTATCTCTGGGCCCACTCGGTAGGACATCATCATAATGTGCACAATGTGACCAAGGAGTTGATCACGGGATGATGTGAGTTACGGAACGAGTAAAGAGACTTGCCGGTAACGAGATTGAACAAGGTATAGGGATACCGACGATCGAATCTCGGGCAAGTAACATACCGTTAGACAAAGGGAATTGCATACGGGATTGATTGAATCCCCGACATCGTGGTTCATCCGATGAGATCATCGTGGAACATGTGGGAGCCAACATGGGTATCCAGATCCCGCTGTTGGTTATTGACCGGAGAACGTCTCGGTCATGTCTGCATGGTTCCCGAACCCGTAGGGTCTACACGCTTAAGGTTCGATGACGCTAGGGTTATAGGGAAAGCATGTACGTGGTTACCGAATGTTGTTCGGAGTCCCGGATGAGATCCCGGACGTCACGAGGAGTTCCGGAATGGTCCGGAGGTAAAGATTTATATATGGGAAGTCCTGTTTTGGTCACCGGAAAAGTTTCGGGTGAAATCGGTAATGTACCGGGACCACCGGGAGGGTCCCGGGGGTCCACCAAGTGGGGCCACCAGCCCCAGAAGGCTGCGTGGGCCAAGTGTGGGAGGGGACCAGCCCCAGGTGGGCTGGTGCGCCCCCCCACCAAGGCCCAAGGCGCATGGGAGAGTGGGAGGGGGCAAACCCTAGGTCCAGATGGGCCTTAGGGCCCATCTAGTGGGGCGCCTCCCCCTCTCCTCCCCTTGGCCGCCCCCCTTGATGGGATCTAGGGCTGGCCGCCTCCTCTTGGGGGTGGAAACCCTAAGGGGGGCGCAGCCCCCTTCCCCCCTATATATACTTGAGGTTTGGGCTGCCATACACACACGAGAAAGTCTCCTTTTGGTGCTGCCCTACCCCTCTCCCTCCTCCTCCTCTCCCGCGGTGCTTGGCGAAGCCCTGCGGGATTGCCACGCTCCTCCACCACCACCATGCCGTCGTGTTGCTGCTGGATGGAGTCTTCCCCAACCTCTCCCTCTCTCCTTGCTGGATCAAGGCGTGGGAGACGTCACCGGGCTGCACGTGTGTTGAACGCGGAGGCACCGTTCTTTCGGTGCTTAGATCGGAATCAACCGCGATCTGAATCGCTACGAGTACGACTCCCTCATCCGCGTTCTTGCAACGCTTCCGCATCGCGATCTACAAGGGTATGTAGATTCACTCCCCTTCCCTCGTTGCTAGATTACTCCATAGATTGATCTTGGTGATGCGTAGAAAATTTTGAATTTCTGCTACGTTCCCCAACAGTGGCATCATGAGCTAGGTCTATGCGTAGTTTCTATGCACGAGTAGAACACAAAGTAGTTGTGGGCGTCGATGTTGTCAATTCTTCTTGCCGCTACTAGTCTTATCTTGTTTCGGCGGCATTGTGGGATGAAGCGGCCCGGACCGACCTTACACGTACGCTTACGTGAGACAGGTTCCACCGACTGACATGCACTAGTTGCATAAGGTGGCTAGCGGGTGTCTGTCTCTCCCACTTTAGTCGGAACGGATTCGATGAAAAGGGTCCTTATGAAGGGTAAATAGAAATTGGCAAATCACGTTGTGGTCATACGTAGGTAAGAAACGTTCTTGCTAGAAACCTACAAACCACGTAAAAACTTGCAACAACAATTAGAGGACGTCTAACTTGTTTTTGCAGCAAGTGCTATGTGATGTGATATGGCCAGAAGATGTGATGAATGATATATGTGATGTATGAGATTGATCATATTCTTGTAATAGGAATCACGACTTGCATGTCGATGAGTATGACAACCGGCAGGAGCCATAGGAGTTGTCTTTATTTTTTGTATGACCTGCGTGTCATTGAATAACGCCATGTAAATTACTTTACTTTATTGCTAAGCGCGTTAGCCATAGAAGTAGAAGTAATCGTTGGCGTGACAACTTCATGAAGACACAATGATGGAGATCATGATGATGGAGATCATGGTGTCATGCCGGTGACAAAGATGATCATGGTGCCCCGAAGATGGAGATCAAAGGAGCAAAATGATATTGGCCATATCATGTCACTATTTGATTGCATGTGATGTTTATCATGTTTTGCATCTTATTTGCTTAGAACGACGGTAGCAAGTAGGATGATCCCTTATAATAATTTCAAGAAAGTGTTCACCCTAACTGTGCACCGTTGCGAAGGTTCGTCGTTTCGAAGCACCACGTGATGATCGGGTGTGATAGATTCTTACGTTCGAATACAACGGGTGTTGACGAGCCTAGCATGTACAGACATGGCCTCGGCACACACGCAATACACTTAGGTTGACTTGACGAGCCTAGCATGTACAGACATGGCCTCGGAACACAAGAGACCGAAAGGTCGAACATGAGTCGTATAGTAGATACGATCAACATGGAGATGTTCACCGATGATGACTAGTCCGTCTCACGTGATGATCGGACACGGCCTAGTTTGACTTGGATCATGTATCACTTAGATGACTAGAGGGATGTCTATCTGAGTGGGAGTTCAATAATCAGATGAACTTCATTATCATGAACATAGTCAAATAGGTATTTGCAAATTATGTCATAGCTTGCGCTTTAGTTCTACTGGTTAAGATATGTTCCTAGAGAAAATTTAGTTGAAAGTTGGTAGTAGCAATTATGCGGACTGGGTCCGTAAACTGAGGATTGTCCTCATTACTACACAGAAGGCTTATGTCCTTAATGCACCGCTCGGTGTGCTGAACCTCAGCGTCGTCTGTAGATGTTACGAAACATCTGACATACACGTTTTGATAACTACGTGATAGTTCAGTGCGGTTTAGAATTGTGGCACCCAAGACGTTTTGAAACGTCGCAGAACACCTGAGATGTTCCGAAGACTGAAATTGAGATTTCAGACTAGTGCCCACGTCAAGAGGTATGAGACCTCTGACAAGTTTCTTAAGCCTGCAAACTAAGGGAGAAAAGCTCAATCGTTGAGCATGTGCTCAGATTGTCTGAGTGCCACAATCGCTTGAATCGAGTGGGAGTTAATCTCCCATATGAGATAGTGATAGTTCTCCATAGTCACTGCCACCAAGCTAGTAGAGCTTCGTGATGAACTATAACATATCAGGGATAGTTATGATGATCCTTGAGCTATTTGCGATGTTTGACACCGCGAGAGTAGAAATCAAGAAGGATCATCAATTGTTGATGGTTAGTAAAACCACTAGTTTAAGAAGGGCAAGGGCAAAAAAGGGATACTTCATGAAACAGCAAGTCGTTTGCTGCTCTAGTGAAGAATCCCAAGGTTGAACCCAAACCCGAGACTAAGTGCTTCTGTAATGAGGGGAACGGTCACTGAAGCAGTACTACCCTAGATACTTGGTAGATGAGAAGGCAGGCAAGGTCGACAGAAGTATATTGGACATACATTGTATGAATGTGTACTTTACTAGTACTCCTAGCAGCACCAGGGTATTAGATACCGGTTCGGTTGCTAAGTGTTAGTAACTCGAAATAAAAGCTGCGGAATAAACGGAGACTAGCTAAAGGTGAGATGACGATGTGCGTTGGAAGTGTTTCCAAGGTTGATGTGATCAAGCATCGCATGCTCCCTCTACTATCGAGATTTGGTGTTTGCGTTGAACATGATTGGATTATGTTTATCGCAAAACGGTTATTCATTTAAGGAGAATAATGGTTACTCTGTTTATTTGAATAATACCTTCAATGGTCTTGCACCTAAAATGAATCTCGATCGTAGTGATACACATGTTCATGCCAAAAAGATATAAGATAGTAATGATAGTACCACATACTTGTGGCACTGCCACTTGAGTCATATTGGTATAGAACGCATGAAGAAGCTCCATGTGGATGGATCTTTGGACTCACTCATTTTTGAAAAGATTGAGACATGCGAACCATGTCTATTGGTATATATGCATGAAGAAACTCCATACAGATGGATCGTTTAGACTCACTTGATTATGAATCACTTGAGACATGCAAATCATACCACATGGGCAAGATGACTGAAAGTCCTCGTTTTCAGTAAGATGGAACAAGAGAGCAACTTATTGGAAGTAATACATTTTGATGTATGCAGTCCAATGAATGCTGAGGCACGCAGTGGATATCGTTATGTTCTTACTTCACAGATGATTTGAGTAGATGCTGAGTGTATTTACTTGATGAAACACTAGTCTGAATTATTGAAAGGTTCAAGTAATTTCAGAGTGAAGTTGAAGATCGTCGTAACAAGAGGATAAAATGTCTGTGATATGATCATGGAGATGAGTATCTGAGATACGAGTTTGGCACACAATTGAGACATTGTGGAAAGTGTTTCACAATTAATACCGCCTGGAACACCATAGTGTGATGGTGTGTCCGAACATCACAACTGCACCCTATTGGATATGGTGCACACCATGATGTTTCTTATCAAATTACCACTATCGTTTATGGGTTATGCATTAGAGACAACCACATTCACTTTAAAAGGGGCACCGCGCTATTCCGTTGAGACGACACCGTTTATAGAAACCTAAGTTGTCGTTTCTTAAAAGTTTGGGGCTGCGATGCTTATGTGAAAAAGTTTCAGGCTGATAAGCTCAAACCCAAAGCGGATAAATGCATCTTCATAGAATACCCAAAACAGTTGGGTATACCTCCTATTTCAGATCTGGAAGCAAAAGTAATTGCTTCTAGAAATGAGTCCTTACTTGAGGAAAAGTTTCTCTCGAAAGAATTGAATGGGAGGATGGTGGAGACTTGATAAGGTTATTGAACCGTCGCTTCAACTAGTGTGTAGCAGGGCACAGGAAGTTGTTCCTGTGGCACCTACACCAATTGAAGTGGAAGCTTATGATAGTGATCATGAAACTTCGGATCAAGTCACTACCAAACCTCGTAGGACGACGAGGATGCGCACTACTTCAGAGTGGTACGTGATCCTGTCTGAGATATCATGTTGTTGGACAATACTGAACCTACGAGCTATGGAGAAGCGATGGTGGGCCTATATTCCGACAAATGGTTAGAAACCATGAAATCCGAGATAAATGGATCTTTGAGAAGAAGACGGATGTGGACGGTAATGTTACCGTCTATGAAGCTCGACTTGTGGCAAAGAGTATTTTCACAAGTTCAAGGAGTTGACTACGATGAGTTTTTCTCATCCGTAGCGATGCTTAGGTCCGTCGGAATCATGTTAGCATTAGCTACATTTATGAAATCTGGCAGATGGATGTCAAAACAAGTTTCCTTACCAGTTTTCGTAAGGAAAGGTTGTATGTGATACAATCAGAAAGGTTTTGTCGATCCTAAGGATGCTAAAAGGTATGCTAGCTCCAGCGATCCTTCCATGGATTAGAGCAAGCATCTCGGAGTCAGAATATACGCTTTGATGGGGTGATCAAAGTTTTTGGGTTTATACAAAGTTTGTTAGAAACTTGTATTTACAATAAAGTGAGTGGGAGCGCTACAACATTTCTGATAAGTATATGTGAATGACATATTGTTGATCCGAAATGATGTAAAATTTCTGGATAGCATAAAGGGTTGTTTGAAAGGAGTTTTTCAAAGGAAGACCTGGATAAAGCTACTTACATATTGGGCATCAAGATCCATAGAGATAGATCAAGACGCCTGATGATACTTTCAAAAGACAGCACACCTTGACATGATTTTGAAAGAGTTCAAAATAGGTCAGCAAAGAAGGAGTTCTTGGCTGTGTTACAAGGTGTGAGTATTGAGTGAGACTCAAGACCTGACCACAGCAGAAGATAGAGAAAGGACGAAGGTCGTCCCCTATGCTTTAGACGTAGGCTCTATAGTATGCTATGCTGTATACCGCACATGTAGTGTGCCTTGCCATGAGTTGGTCAAGAGGGTACAATGGTGATCCGGGAAAGGATCTCATGACAGCGGTCGAACTTATCCTTAGTATCTAGTGGACTAAGGAATTTTCTCGATTATGGAGGTGAAAAGGAGTTCGTCGTAAAGGGTTACGTCGATGCGAACTTTGACACTAATCCGGATGACTCTGAGTAGTAAACCGGATTCGTATAGTAGAGCAATTATTTGAAATGGCTCCAAATAGCGCGTGGTAGCGTCCACAAAGATGACATAGATATTCGTAAAGCACACACGGATCTGAAAGGTTCAGACCCGTTGACTAATAACCTCTCTCACAAGCATAACATGATCAAACCAGAACTCATTGAGTGTTAATCACATAGAGATGTGAACTAGATTGTTGACTCTAGTAAACTCTTGGGTGTTGGTCACATGGTGATGTGACCTGTCAGTGTTAATCACATGGTGATGTGAACTAGATTATTGACTCTAGTGCAAGTGGGAGACTGTTGGAAATATGCCCTAGAGGCAATAATAAATAGGTTATTATTATATTTCCTTGTTCATGATAATCGTTTATTATCCATGCTAGAATTGTATTGATAGGAAACTCAGATACATGTGTGGATACATAGACAACACCATGTCCCTAGTAAGCCTCTAGTTGACTAGCTCGTTGATCAATAGATGGTTACGGTTTCCTGACCATGGACATTGGATGTCGTTGATAACGGGATCACATCATTAGGAGAATGATGTGATGGACAAGACCCAATCCTAAGCCTAGCACAAGATCGTGTAGTTCGTTTGCTCAGAGCTTTTCTAATGTCAAGTATCACTTCCTTAGACCATGAGATTGTGCAACTCCCGGATACCGTAGGAATGCTTTGGGTGTGCCAAACGTCACAACGTAACTGGGTGGCTATAAAGGTGCACTACGGGTATCTCCGAAAGTGTCTGTTGGGTTGGCACGAATCGAGACTGGGATTTGTCACTCCGTGTAAACGGAGAGGTATCTCTGGGCCCACTCGGTAGGACATCATCATAATGTGCACAATGTGACCAAGGAGTTGATCACGGGATGATGTGAGTTACGGAACGAGTAAAGAGACTTGCCGGTAACGAGATTGAACAAGGTATAGGGATACCGACGATCGAATCTCGGGCAAGTAACATACCGTTAGACAAAGGGAATTGAATACGGGATTGATTGAATCCCCGACATCGTGGTTCATCCGATGAGATCATCGTGGAACATGTGGGAGCCAACATGGGTATCCAGATCCCGCTGTTGGTTATTGACCGGAGAACGTCTCGGTCATGTCTGCATGGTTCCCGAACCCGTAGGGTCTACACGCTTAAGGTTCGATGACGCTAGGGTTATAGGGAAAGCATGTACGTGGTTACCGAATGTTGTTCGGAGTCCCGGATGAGATCCCGGACGTCACGAGGAGTTCCGGAATGGTCCGGAGGTAAAGATTTATATATGGGAAGTCCTGTTTTGGTCACCGGAAAAGTTTCGGGTGAAATCGGTAATGTACCGGGACCACCGGGAGGGTCCCGGGGGTCCACCAAGTGGGGCCACCAGCCCCAGAAGGCTGCGTGGGCCAAGTGTGGGAGGGGACCAGCCCCAGGTGGGCTGGTGCGCCCCCCCACCAAGGCCCAAGGCGCATGGGAGAGTGGGAGGGGGCAAACCCTAGGTCCAGATGGGCCTTAGGGCCCATCTAGTGGGGCGCCTCCCCCTCTCCTCCCCTTGGCCGCCCCCCTTGATGGGATCTAGGGCTGGCTGCCTCCTCTTGGGGGTGGAAACCCTAAGGGGGGCGCAGCCCCCTTCCCCCCTATATATACTTGAGGTTTGGGCTGCCATACACACACGAGAAAGTCTCCTTTTGGTGCTGCCCTACCCCTCTTCCTCCTCCTCCTCTCCCGCGGTGCTTGGCGAAGCCCTGCGGGATTGCCACGCTCCTCCACCACCACCATGCCGTCGTGTTGCTGCTGGATGGAGTCTTCCCCAACCTCTCCCTCTCTCCTTGCTGGATCAAGGCGTGGGAGACGTCACCGGGCTGCACGTGTGTTGAACGCGGAGGCACCGTTCTTTCGGTGCTTAGATCGGAATCAACCGCGATCTGAATCGCTACGAGTACGACTCCCTCATCCGCGTTCTTGCAACGCTTCCGCATCGCGATCTACAAGGGTATGTAGATTCACTCCCCTTCCCCTCGTTGCTAGATTACTCCATAGATTGATCTTGGTGATGCGTAGAAAATTTTGAATTTCTGCTACGTTACCCAACAAGATGACCAAGACTCCGTTCTCCGGAACAATGGAGCGAGCGACCAACTTATTGGAAATCATACATACCGATGTGTGCGGTCCAATGAGTGTTGAGGCTCGCGGAGGATATCGTTATGTTCTCACTCTCACTAATGATTTAAGTAGATATGGGTATGTCTACCTAATGAAACACAAGTCTGAAACCTTTGAAAAGTTCAAGGAATTTCAGAGTGAAGTTGAGAATCAACGTGACAGGAGAATAAAATTCTTACGATCAGATCGTGGTGGAGAATATTTAAGTCACGAGTTTGGTGCACACTTAAGGAAATGTGGAATAGTTTCACAACTCACGCCGCCTGGAACACCTCAGAGAAATGGTGTGTCCGAACGTCGTAATCGCACTTTATTGGATATGGTGCGATCTATGATGTCTCTTACCGATTTACCGCTCTCATTTTGGGGCTATGCTTTAGAGACTGCCGCATTCACTTTAAATAGGGCTCCGTCGAAATCCGTTGAGACGACACCGTATGAATTATGGTTTGGTTAGAAACCTAAGCTGTCGTTTCTAAAAGTTTGGGGATGCGATGCTTATGTCAAGAAACTTCAACCTGAAAAGCTCGAACCCAAGTCGGAGAAATGCGTCTTCATAGGATACCCTAAGGAAACTATTGGGTATACCTTCTACCTCAGATCCGAAGGCAAGATCTTCGTTGCCAAGAACGGGTCCTTTCTGGAGAAGGAGTTTCTCTCGAAAGAATTGAGTGGGAGGAAAGTGGAACTTGATGAGGTGATGGTCACCCCTTCCGAACCGGAAAGTAGCGCAGCGCGGGAAAATGTTCCTGTGGTGCGTACACCGACTGGGGAGGAAGTTAATGATGATGATCATGAAGCTTCGGATCAAGTTACTGAACTTCGTAGGTCCACAAGGACACATTCCGCACCAGAGTGGTACGGCAACCCTGTCCTGGAAATCATGTTGTTAGACAACGGTGAACCTTCGAACTATGAAGAAGCGATGGCGGGCCCGAATTCCGACAAATGGCTAGAAGCCATGAAATCCGAGATAGGATCCATGTATGAAAACGAAGTATGGACTTTGACTGACTTGCCCGATGATCGGCGAGCCATAGAAAACAAATGGATCTTTAAGAAGAAGACGGACGCGGATGGTAATGTGACCATCTACAAAGCTCGACTTGTCGCTAAGGGTTATCGACAAGTTCAAGGGGTTGACTACGATGAGACTTTCTCACCCGTAGCGAAGCTGAAGTCCGTCCGAATCATGTTAGCAATTGCCGCATACTATGATTATGAGATATGGCAGATGGACGTCAAAACGGCATTCCTTAACGGCTTCCTTAAGGAAGAGTTGTATATGATACAGCCGGAAGGTTTTGTCGATCCTAAGAATGCTAACAAAGTATGCAAGCTCCAGCGCTCAATCTATGGGCCGGTGCAAGCATCTCGGAGTTGGAACATTCGCTTTGATGAGATGATCAAAGCGTTTGGGTTTACACAAACTTATGGAGAAGCCTGTGTTTACAAGAAAGTGAGTGGGAGCTCTGTAACATTTCTCATATTATATGTGGATGACATACTATTGATGGGAAATGGTATAGGATTCTTGGAAAGTATAAAGGCCTATTTGAATAAGTGTTTTTCAATGAAGGACCTTGGAGAAGCTGCTTATATATTAGGCATCAAGATCTACAGAGATAGATCGAGACGCCTCATTGGTCTTTCACAGAGTACATACCTTGACAAGATATTGAAGAAGTTCAATATGGATCAGTCCAAGAAGGGGTTCTTGCCTGTATTGCAAGGTGTGCAGTTGAGCACGGCTCAATGTCCGACCACGGCAGAAGATAGATAAAAGATGAGTGTCATCCCCTATGCCTCGGCCATAGGGTCTATTATGTATGCCATGCTGTGTACCAGACCTAATGTAAACCTTGCCGTAAGTTTGGTAGGAAGGTACCAAAGTAATCCTGGCATGGAACACTGGACAGCGGTCAAGAATATCCTAAAGTACCTGAAAAGGACTAAGGATATGTTTCTCGTTTATGGAGGTGACGAAGAGCTCGTCGTAAAGGGTTACGTCGACGCTAGCTTCGACACAGATCTGGATGACTCGAAGTCACAAACCGGATACGTGTATATTTTGAATGGAGGAGCAGTAAGCTGGTGCAGTTGCAAGCAAAGCGTCGTGGCGGGATCTACATGTGAAGCGGAGTACATGGCAGCCTCGGAGGCAGCACAGGAAGCAGTCTGGATGAAGGAGTTCATTACCGACCTAGGGGTGATTCCCAATGCGTCGGGCCCGATGACTCTCTTCTGTGACAACACTGGAGCAATTGCCCTTGCGAAGGAGCCCAGGTTTCACAGGAAGACCAGGCATATCAAGCGTCGCTTCAACTCCATTCGTGAAAGTGTTCAAAATGGAGACATAGATATTTGTAAAGTACATACGGACCTGAATGTAGCAGATCCGTTGACTAAACCTCTCCCTTGAGCAAAACATGATCAACACCAGGACGCAATGGGTGTTCGATTCATCACAATGTAACTAGATTATTGACTCTAGTGCAAGTGGGAGACTGTTGGAAATATGCCCTAGAGGCAATAATAAATGGTTATTATTATATTTCTTTGTTCATGATAATCGTCTATTGTTCATGCTATAATTGTATTGTCCGGAAATCGTAATACATGTGTGAATGCATAGACCACAACGTGTCCCTAGTAAGCCTCTAGTTGACTAGCTCGTTGATCAACAGATAGTCATGGTTTCTTGACTATGGACATTGGATGTCATTGATAACGGGATCACATCATTAGGAGAATGATGTGATGGACAAGACCCAATCCTAAGCATAGCATAAAAGATCGTGTAGTTTCGTTTGCTAGAGCTTTTCCAATGTCAAGTATCTTTTCCTTAGACCATGAGATCGTGCAACTCCCGGATACCGTAGGAGTGCTTTGGGTGTGCCAAACGTCACAACGTAACTGGGTGACTATAAAGGTGCACTACGGGTATCTCCGAAAGTGTCTGTTGGGTTGGCACGGATCGAGACTGGGATTTGTCACTCCGTGTGACGGAGAGGTATCTCTGGGCCCACTCGGTAATGCATCATCATAATGAGCTCTATGTGACTAAGGCGTTGGTCACGGGATCATGCATTGCGGTACGAGTAAAGAGACTTGCCGGTAACGAGATTGAACAAGGTATTGGGATACTGACGATCGAATCTCGGGCAAGTAACATACCGATTGACAAAGGGAATTGTATACGGGATTGATTGAATCCTGGACACCGTGGTTCATCCGATGAGATCATCGTGGAACCTGTGGGAGCCAACATGGGTATCCAGATCCCGCTGTTGGTTATTGATTGGAGAGGCGTCTCGGTCATGTCTGCATGTCTCCCGAACCCGTAGGGTCTACACACTTAAGGTTCGGTGACGCTAGGGTTGTAGAGATATGTGTATGCGGAAACCCGAAAGTTGTTCGGAGTCCCGGATGAGATCTCGGACGTCACGAGAGGTTCGGGAATGGTCCGGAGGTGAAGAATTATATATAGGAAGTCAAGTTTCGGCCACCGGGAAAGTTTCGGGGGTTACCGGTATTGTACCGGGACCACCAGAAGGGTCCCGGGGGTCCACCGGGTGGGGCCACCTATCCCGGAGGGCCCCGTGGGCTGAAGTGGGAAGGGAACCAGCCCCTAGTGGGCTGGGCGCCCCCCCATGGGCCTTCCCCCCATGCGCCTAGGGTTGGGAACCCTAGGGTGGGGGGCTTCCCACTTGCCTTGGGGGGCAAGGCACCCCCCTTGGCCGCCGCCCCCCACCCTAGATGGGTTTGGCCGGCGCCCCCCCCCAAGGGGGCCTATATAAAGGGGGGGAGGGAGGGCAGCAACATCTCAGCCTTGGGCGCCTCCCAACTCCCCTGCACCACCTCTCTCTCTCGTATAAGCTCGGCGAAGCCCTGCCGGCATCCCGCTACATCCACCACCACGCCGTCGTGCTGCTGGATCTCCATCAACCTCTCCTTCCCCCTTGCTGGATCAATAAGGAGGAGACGTCGCTGCACCGTACGTGTGTTGAACGCGGAGGTGCCGTCCGTTCGGCACTCGGTCATCGGTGATTTGGATCACGGCGAGTACAACTCCGTCATCCACGTTCATTGGAACGCTTCCGCTCGCGATCTACAAGGGTATGTAGATGCACTCCTTTCCCCTCGTTGCTAGTATACTCCATAGATGCATCTTGGTGAGCATAGGAAAATCTTAAAATTATGCTACGATTTCCAACACACCCGCCCCTGTGGCCCGGCGCCCCGCCGCCCGGACGACCAGGCGCCCCGCTGCCCCCACCGACCTGACCACCCGGCGACCCACCGCCCCACTCCGATGCGCCTCCCCCACTGTTTTTTTTCTTTTTTTATACTGTTTGTTAGGTTAGTTACTAGTGTTAGTTAGGTTAGTCAGATTAGTTCTAACAAGAAGAAGAATAAGAAGAAGAGAAGGAGGAGGAGGAGGAGGTGGAGGAGAAGAAGAAAAGGGGGAGGAGAGAAGAAAATAATAATAAGAAGAAGACGAGGAGGAGGAGGAGGAGGAGGAGAAGAAGAAAATAATAAGAAGAAGAAGAAGAAGTAGAAGAAGATGATAAAAAGAAGGAAGAAGATGATGAAAAAAATTGGTAGAAAAAGAAGGAAAAGAAGGTCTAGGGTCGAGGTGTCGAGGGTTGAGGGTCGTTGAGCGGTCAAGGGGTCGAGGGTCGAGGATCGCCAAGGGGTAGAAGTTTTTTTCATAGTTTGAAGTGTCGATGCTTTATGTGATGTGATGTCCTAAATTTTCTTGACTCGATCGGTAAAATTTGCAGGCTTTGTGCTATTTCATCTCCTTGGAGTCATCATTGGTCTAAGTTTTTGGTCCGTGATCCCGCCGTTGTTCGACTACTTCCTCTACAGCCGAGGGTGAGCTTCGAATCCACCTTCACCTCCTACGCTCTTTTAATCATGTCAGTAGATTTAATTTTCAGGTTAAGTCGTGTAACCAGTATGCGTCTCCTGTCCGAAAGGGTTGCATCGATAAATATGCATTCAGTTGCATATTTATCACCGTAACTCATTCGGATTGTCCAGTGATTTCCATGGACAGCCTGATTATGTGTAGACTGGGTACGTTCTTCATGCTCTACCCCATTTTGAGACAAAATTTCGTCAGCGCCTCCCTGTTGTTCTCTGGATGCACATTCTCTCGGCTTTTCGCCGAGACGTGTATCAGGAGAGCAGCGGGGGGTGCTGCCGAAATTTTATCTCGGAATGGGGTAGAGCATGGAGAACGTACTCAATCTACACATACTTGGGCGGGATTAGGACCTATCTCTACCTATTAGAGTGTAGGTTGCATGGAAGTAATAAAATTGACAAACTAGATTAACTGATGAACATACATGCTGAATTATATATATTTCTTGTCTGTCCAGTAGCTAAGCAAGATGAGTGATCATGCGTGGATGTACACCGGTCGCACTAATCAGAAAGAGATTACCAATGAATGGTTAACAAAAACAAAGGGTTTGTGAAAGCCGCATTTGCAAATGGCCAGAGGAAAAACTGGTGCCCCTGTGTCCGGTGCAACAATTGGGAAAAGAGGATAGAGGATGAAATGGGCAAACACCTGCAAAAGAGTGGTTTTATGCCCGGTTATACGGTGTGGACATTTCATGGTGAGTCTGCCCAATGTGCCAGAGTTGAGGTGGTTCGTCGTCGCACCGATGAGCATGGTACCGGGATGGAAGACATGGTGCAAAAATTTGATGATGCTCAGGATTCGGATGATAAGATGGAGGAATCTGCAAAGGCCTTCAATGAAATGTTGGAGTCTTCAAAACATCCTCAACACGAGCACACTGAGCTTTGTCAGTTGGATGCCATCTCATAAATAATGGCTCTGAAGGCTCAATTCAACTTGGGCAGAGAATGCTATGACGCGATGATGACAATGTTTGGACGCTTTCTACCCAAAGGCCATGTACTGCCTGCAAACCTGTACCAGTCAGACAAAATCCTCCGTGCTCTTAAGATGCCCTATGAGAAGATGCATGTCTGTCTTTGGTCTGACGACAGCCCAATATAGTTGTTGGCGACTCATATTTGTCATTCCACTCAATCTCCCCCGGACAGATTATGCAAAGAAAGAACATTTTCCTGACGTTGATAATTCCAGGGCCCAACTATCTGGGGAAGAATATGAATGTGTACATGCAGCCGCTTAAGCACGAATTGCAAGAAGCTTGGGATAATGGGTTCAAGACATACGACGCCTTTAGCAAACAGATCTTCATAATGCGTGTCTAGTACATGTACTTGACGCATGAATTGCCGGTGTATGCGCTATTCGTTGGCTGGTGTGTGCATGGAAGGTTCCCGTGCCCACATGCAAGGTAGCTCTTGAGTTTGCTGACTGTAGGCGGGTCGCAAGTTTTCTTGTTTCGACTTGCATAGACAGTTCCTGGATCCTCGCCATAAGTTCAGGAAAGACAAGATGAACTTCGTCAAAGGTAGAGTTGTCAAAAACTCTGAACCACCTGCGTTGACAGGCCAAGAGACCCTGGATTAGTTAAACACTCTCGAGTTAGATCTAGAGCGTCCAGGGTATTTCATGGGGTATAATTCGGAACACGCCTGGACTCACAAGGCATGCTTGTGGGATCTACCTTACTTCAAAGACCTCCTTTGCCCACACAACATCGACGTGATGCACATTGAAAAGAATATTGTCGAGGCACTTTTGGGTACATTATTCGTCATAGAGGGGAAGTCAAAGGATAATACTAAGGCTAGAGTCGATCAGGAGGCGATGTGTCATAGACTATTACAAAACATGCAAGAACCGAAAGGAAAGCAGAACTGGACGAAGCCAAAGGCATGGTTCAACCTTGGAAGGCCATCTATGAGGGAAATTATCTTGTGGGTGAAAATGCAGTTGATGTTCCCCGATGGGTATGCAGCGAATCTAAAGAGGGGAGTGAGTCTTGAAAAATTGAAGATATCTGGTCTCAAGAGTCATGATTGGCACATATGGATTGAGCGGGTAATGCGGGTGATGTTGCATGGCTTCATCCCTGAGGATGAATGGCTAGTACTGGCAGAGCTGAGCTATTTCTTCCGTGTTCTTCGTGCGAAAGAACTATCGCCTGCCATGCTAGAAGAAATGAAAGAGTTGGCGCCGGAGTTGGTCTGCAAGTTAGAGAAGATCTTTCTGCCGGGCTTCTTTAATCCAATGCAACACTTGATTTTGCATCTCCCAACCGAGGCAAGATTGGGGGGCCCGTGCAAAATTGTTGGTGCTACACAACTGAGAGGATACAGAAGACGCTCTGAGCAAAATGTAAAAATAAATGTAGAATTAAAGCAATGATGGCTGAGGCATTCATTACTGAGGAGGCGGCAAACTTCGTGACAGCACACTACGAAGCCAAAAATTGTCATTTGCATAATACGAAGCCTTGGTACAATGCTGGCGACCCTTAAAAGGTGGATCCAACCTCAACCTATTCAAAGGGAATCTCGCACCAGCCGGTGCTTCGAAACCAATATTGTTGGATGTCGAAGAATGGCGGACCATTTCGTTGTATATATTCAACAACCTAACAGAAGTGCGGTAGTACATTGAGTAAGTTCTCGCGGTACATTGTTTCGTAACTTCTAATTTCTTTGAACTGCTCTTATTCCTGAATATTTTTTGATACAGTTGATACGTCACCAAATTCTCGGATGGAGCGGTGATCCAAAAGGAATCCGTCGAAGAGTATGAGCTTCTGGCAAAGCAAGGAGGCGGCTTTCTTGGTTTCATCTCTTGGTTCAAACAAAAGGTAATTTCCATTAGACCATTCTCATTTCTTGGTCTAATTTGCGGCTAATGCAACAATCCTTTCATATTAAACTTGTAGACTAATTCAGAGTCTATGGACGCCGAATTGAGACAAGTTGCTAATGGTTTTGACTATAAGGTCCGTTCATTTGACAAATACGACATCAATGGGTATCGCTTTCGTACCCACAGGAAAGAGCTATCTATGGCCGACCAAAGTCTACAAATTGTTGTGTCTCTGCTGTCGGCGATGGAGGTATCGAGTATTATGGGAGAGTTGAAGCAATTTATGAACTTCTATTCTATGGTGAAAACCCACAGAACATCATAGTCTTCAAATGTTACTGGTTCCAGCCGAAGGAGACTAGAAGGACTCATGAACATATAGGGCTAGTCGAAATCAAACAAATCACCCATTTAGATGTTCCCGATGTCTATATTATGGCTCAACAGGCAACCCAAGTTTTCTATCTACCGTGGGCCTGCCAAACTGATCCAAATCTGAATGGTTGGGATGCCGTTTATGAAGTGTTGCCACGTGTTAGACCACCTCCCCCCAATGAAGAGGATTATGAACCTCACATTAACCCAAACACATATGAAGGTGAATTCTTCCAAGAAACACATCTTTCCAAAAAACGCTTCAAGAAACGTTCTACTTCACCCCAGAACATTGAAGTAGACAGCGACAGTGAATCCAACTTCACCCCTGAGCCGGAACAAGAAGATCCGGAACAAGAAGAGGATGCTGCTGTGGATGACTTGTCAATTCTTGACCGATTACGTAAAGGTGGCCTTCCACATGTTGATGCCGCTAAACCAGATGAGAACTTCATTCATGATAGTGATGATGATGATGCAATTATTCATCCCAGAGCATTTATTGAACCCGAAAATCAAGATTATTATTAGGTATTCAATTTTTTATGTTGTACTTGATTTATATAGTTACTTGTATGATTGTATGATTTATATAATTACTTGTATAATTTTGTTACTTTGTATGATTGTTTGTTATACATAGTGCCATGGTCTTGATATCCGTCCCCGTCGGCCCTCGCCCAGTTTATGATTCGGATGTGGTATACTCTCTTTTATAACTATTTGTTGCATTTCACATTTATGACAATTATGGCCATCAAGTTGACATGGAGATATTTTTATATCTAGGAGGTATGTGAACCGGAAATTGCAACCGACCCTCTTGTCGAGAAGTTAAATTTAGTTGAAAAAGAAAATGAGTATTTGAAAGAAAAAATGAAAAAAAATTGAAGAAGAGAAGATGAAATTGGAGTTGTATGTTGTCGATGTCGTCGATGATCACAAGATGAAGATGCATGCAATGCGCTTGAAGATGGATGCAATGTGCTTGAAGTTTAAGAAGATTAGAAAATATGCCATTGATAATGAGGCCTGGTATCATTATGCCGTTGGATCAATTGTTGCCTTAGTTGCGATCTTCATCGCATTTGTTGTGATGAGGGTATGTTTTCTCTAGTGTTTTGCTTAACAAATGCATACTTAGCTTCGTACATGCTTGTTAGCCCTATTATGCCACATACTTAGCTTATTTTTCCCCAAAAATACGTACTTAGATAATTATCCTCCAAAATGACATAATTAGCTTATTTAGTTCATTTATGACATAAGTAGCTTATTCATTTCAAAAATGGTGGCATAATAACCTTGGTTCTCTCATAGATGTCATATACTTAGCTTATTTTCCTCCTAAATGGCATAATTACCTAAGTTAGATACAAAATGACATAATTACCTATGTTAGCTCTAAAATGACACAAATAAGGAATAATAATAAGAAAAACAAGAAAGAGGAGAAAAAGAAAGAATAGAAGAAGAAAGAGAAGAAAAGGAAAGAATAAAAGAAGAAGAATGAGAATGAGGAGGAAAAGGATAAAAAGATAGAAGAGAAGAAGAAAGATGAGAAAAGAAGATGAATTCTTCTTCTTCTTCTAGTCTTCTCTTCTTCTTCTTCTTCTTCTTCTTCTTCTTCTTATTATTATTATTATTATTATTATTATTATTATTATTATTATCTTCTTCTTCTTCTTCTAGTCTTCTTCTTCTAACTTTCTTACTCCCATTTTTGCAGGTTTGATTCACTTCATGGAAGCAGCATTGATGGACTGCTAGTGTTTAGTTCTTGTTTTCATTTGTATTGATGAATAATGTGAAACTATGTATGTATATATGGATGAACTCCGTGAAACTATGTATGTATTGGATCTTTTAATACCCTATGTGTTCTGTTGCATTGCTGGACTGCTAGATGTTTGATACATGGGCTATGTTTGAGGTTGAAAATATATAGCATATATCTTTTGAAAATGCAGGGATATAACAGAAAAAATAGAAACAATGTAGCCTCTTTGCCGTCAGCCACCGACGACAAAGGGCTCTTTGTCGTCCGCCACGGACGGCGAAGAGGCCACGTGGCAGCAACCTGTGCAATCTAGGAGCTGACCCATTTGGTTACTTTGCCGTGTGCTACCTATTGAGCATGCGTTGGTTTTCCCTTGAAGAGGAAAGGGTGATGCAACAAAGTAGCGTACCCCTCAGTTTTTGAGAACCAAGGTATCAATGCAGTAGGAGACAATGCGCAAGTCACCTAGTACCTGCACAAACAATCAAGAACCTTGCAACCAACGCGATAAAGGGGTTGTCAATCCCTTCACGGCCACTCGCAAAAGTGAGATCTAATAAAGATAGTAAAGTAAATATTTTTGGTATTTTTGTTCTATATATTGGAAAGTAAAGATTGCAAAATAGTAAACGAGAGGTGATGTAAATAAAAGAGATGCAATATAATAAGAAAGAGACCCGAGGGCCATAGGTTTCACTAGTGGCTTCTCTCAAGATAGCAAGTATTACGGTGGGTGAACAAATTACTGCCGAGCAATTGATAGAAAAGCGCATAGTTATGAAGATATCTAAGGCAATGATCATGAATATAGGCATCACGTCCGCGACAAGTAGACCGAAACGATTCTGCATCTACTACTATTACTCCACACATCGACCGCTGTCCAGCATGCATCTAGAGTATTAAGTTCATAAGAACAGAGTAACGCATTAGGCAAGATGACATGATGTAGAGGGATAAACTCAAGCAATATGATATAAACCCCATATTTTTATCCTCGATGGCAACAATACAATACGTGCCTTGCTGCCCCTACTGTCACTGGGAAAGGACACCGCAAGATTGAACCCAAAGCTAAACACTTCTCCCATTCCAAGAAAGATCAATCTAGTAGGCCAAACTAAACTGATAATTCAAAGAGACTTTGCAGAGATATCAAATCATGCATATAAGAATTCAGAGAAGAACCAAATAATATTCATAGATAATCAAGTTCATAAATCCACAATTCCTCGGATCTCGGCAAACACACCGCAAAAGAGTATTACATCGAATAGATCTCCAAGAACATCGAGGAGAACTTTGTATTGAGAATCAAAGAGAGAGAAGAATCCATCTAGCTAATAACTATGGACCCAAAGGTCTGTGGTAAACTACTCACGCTTCATCGGAGAGGCTATGGTGTTGATGTAGAAGCCCTCCGTGATCGATTCCCCCTCCAGCAGATCGCCGGAAAAGGCCCCAAGATGGGATCTCACGGGTACAGAAGGTTGCGGCGGTGGAAAAGTGGTTTCATGGCTCCCCCTGATGTTTTTAGGGTATAAGAGTATATATAGGCGAAGGAAGTACATCGGTGGAGCTACGAGGGGCCCACGAGGGTGGGGGCGCGCCCTCCTGCCTCGTGGCCGCCTCGTTGCGTCTCCGACTTCATCTCCAAGTCTTCTGGTTTGCTTTCTGGTCCAAGAAAGATCATCGCGAAGTTTTCATTCCGTTTGATATTCCTTTTCCGCGAAACACTAAAATAGGCAAAAAACAGAAACTGGCACTGGGCCTCCGGTTAAAAGGTTAGTCCCAAAAATAATATAGAAGAGCATACTAAAGCCCATTAAACATCCAAAATAGATAATATAATAGCATGGAACAATAAAAAATTGTAGATACGTTGGAGACGTATCAAGCATCCCCAAGCTTAATTCATGCTCGTCCTCGAGTAGGTAAATGATAAAAACAGAATTTTTGATGTGGAATGGTATCTATCATAATTAACAATGTAATTTTCTTTATTGTGGCATGAATGTTCAAATCCGAAAGATTCAAAACAAAAGTTTAATATTGACATAAAAATAATAATACTTCAAGCATACTAACAAAGTAATCATGTCTTCTCAAAATAACATGGCCAAAGAAAGCTATCCCTACAAAATCATATAGTCTGGCTATGCTCTATCTTCATCACACAAAATATTTAAATCATGCACAACCCCGATGACAAGCCAAGAAATTGTTTCATACTTTTGATGTTCTCAAACTTCTTCAATATTCACGCAATACATGAGCGTGAGCCATAGACATAGAACTATAAGTGGAATAGAACGGTGGTTGTGGAGAAGACAAAAAGGAGGAATATAGTCTCACATAAAGTAGGTGTATCAACGGGCTATGGAGATGCCCATCAATAGATATCAATGTGAGTGAGTAGGGATTGCCATGCAACGGATGCACTAGAGCTATAAATGTATGAAAGCTCAACAAAAGAAACTAAGTGGGTGTGCATCCAACTCGCTTGCTCACGAAGACTTAGGGCATTTTGAGGAAGCACATCATTGGAATATACAAGCCAAGTTCTATAATGAAAAATTCCCACTATTATATGAAAGTGACAACATAGGAGACTCTCTATCATGAAGATCATGGTGCTACTTTGAAGCACAAGTGTGGTAAAAGGATAGTAGCATTGCCCTTCTCTCTTTTTCTCTCATTTTTACTATCTGTTTGGGCCTTCTCATTTTTTTATGGCGTCTTTTTCTCTCCTTTTCTTAATTTTTCGTCCGGAGTCTCATCCCGACTTGTGGGGGAATCATAGTCTCCATCATCCTTTCCTCACATGGGACAATGCTCTAATAATGATGATCATCACACTTTTATTTACTTACAACTCAAGAATTACAACTGGATACTTAGAACAAAATATGACTCTATGTGAATGCCTCCGGCGGTGTACTGGGATGTGCAATGAATCAAGAGTGACATGCATGAAAGAATTATGAAGGTGGCTTCGCCACAAATACGATGTCAACTACATGATCATGCAAGGCAATATGACAATGATGGAGCGTGTCATAATAAACGAAACGGTGGAAAGTTGCATGGCAATATATATCGGAATGGCTATGGAAATGCCATAATAGGTAGGTATGGTGGCTGTTTTGAGGAAGGTAAATGGTGGGTTTATGGTACCGGCAAAAATTGCGCGGTACTAGAGAGGCTAGCAACGGTGGAAGGGTGAGAGTGCATGGACTCAACATTAGTCATAAAGAACTCACATACTTATTGCAAAAATCTTTTAGTTATTGAAACAAAGTACTACACGCATGCTCCTAGGGGGATAGATTGGTAGGAAAAGACCATCGCTCGTCCCCGACCGCCACTCATAAGGAAGACAATCAAAAAATAAATCATGCTCCGACTTCATCACATAACGGTTCACCATACGTGCATGCTACGGGAATCACAAACTTTAAGACAAGTATCTCTCAAATTCACAACTACTCTACTATCATGACTCTAATATCACCATCTTCATATCTCAAAACAATCATAAGGAATCAAACTTCTCATAGTATTCAATGCACTTTATATGAAAGTTTTTATTATACCCATCTTGGATGCCCATCATATTAGGACTAGTTTTATAGCCAAAGCAAATTACCATGCTGTTCTAAAAGACTCTTAAAATAATATAAGTGAAGCGTGAGAGATCAATAATTTCTATAAAATAAAACCACCACCGTGCTCTAAAAAGATATAAGTGAAGCACTAGAGCAAAATTATCTAGCTCAAAATATATAAGTGAAGCACATAAAGTATTCTAATAAATTTCGATTCATGCGTGTCTCTCCCAAAAGGTGTGTACAGCAAGGATGATTGTGGTAAACTAAAAATAAGAGACTCAAATCATACAAGACGCTCCAAGCAAAACACATATCATGTGGTGAATAAAAATATAGCCTCAAGTAAAGTTACCGATAGACGAAGACGAAAGAGGGGATGCCTTCCGGGGCATCCCCAAGCTTAGGCTTTTGGTTGTCCTTGAATTTTACCTTGGCGTGCCTTGGGCATCCCCAAGCTTAGGCTCTTGCCACTCCTTATTCCATAATCCATCAAATCTTTACCCAAAAACTTGAAAACTTCACAACACAAAACTCAACAGAAAATCTCATGAGCTCCTTAGTATAAGAAAATAAACCACCACTTTAAGGTACTGTAATGTACTCATTATTTATTTATATTTGTGTTAAACCTACTGTAGTCTAACTTCTCCATGGTTCATACCCCCCGATACTACTCATAGATTCATCAAAATAAGCAAACAACACACGAAAAACAGAATCTGTCAAAAACAGAACAGTTTGTAGTAATCTGACTTGTTTGAATACTTCTCGAACTCCAAAAATTCTACCAAATTAGGAAGACCAGGGTAATTTCTATATTAATCTTCTGCAAAAATAATCAGGGCAAAAGCTATTTTCTGTGATTTTTGAAAATTATTTTCGTGAGCACAAAGTTTCTGTTTTTTACAGCAAGATCAAACAACTATCATCCAAGAAGATCCTAAAGGCTTTACTTGGCACAAACACTAATTAAAACACAAAAACCACAATCATAACAGTAACATGATGAATTATTTATTACTAAACAGTAGCAAAAAGTAAAGAATGAAAATAAAATTGGGTTGCCTCCCAATGAGCGCTATCGTTTAACGCCCCTAGCTAGGCATTGAGATTTCAATGATGCTCACAAGAAAGGCAAGAATTGAAGCACAAAGAGAGCATCATAAAACATGTGACAAACACACTTAAGTCTTCCTATGTATAGGCATTTTATAAGCAAACAAATTATCAAGACAAGCAAAAACCACCATATGCAAGGAAGAAGAAAGAAACAATAGCAATCTAAACATGAAGAGAGGTAATTTAGTAACATGAAAATTTCTACAACCATATTTTCCTCTCTCATAATAATTACATGTAGGATCATAATAAAATTTAACAACATAGCTATCACATAACATATTTTCAACACGATCCACATGCATGCGAAGTTGACACTCTTCCAAAATAGTGGGATTAACATTAACTAAAGTCATGACCACATAACATAGTGGGATTCAACAACATAGCTAACACATAACATATTTTCAACACGATCCACATGCATGCGAAGTTGACACTCTTTCATAGAATTCCAACAATTTCTTCCGCGCGTAAAAATCCATGAGGAACGAAGTTGATGCTCTCACATCCATAACATGAGTAGTTGAAGCAAGTGAATGATTTGAAATTCAAGTCATTTCATAGAATAACACTTTTGTATAGCTTGTAATGGTACCTCACAGTTCAAAAGTAATTCTATGGCTGAAGAATGAGTGTGTTCTTGGGCCATCGTAGAAACATACATAGGGTCAATGACGGAACGAACAACAACACTTTACGATAACTTCTTCATACACGTTTACTAGCATCATCGGCTTGAAATCCAACACCTGCTTTAGTTTCTGTTTTTGGTGACATAAGTCCCTCCCTAAAACTCTTGAATTAAGAATTCTCACAATATCACAGTCTACTTGATGTTAATTAGGCATAAATGAAACTTGTAATAGATTTGTGTATAAGGAACTAGATTAGTTTAACTACCTATCTAATTTATTGTAGAAATTCTGAGATATATGACTGTACATGGAAAATAGGAATACGTTTTCTTGGGTAAAGGAGTAGATAACTCGATCGATTTCTATATCCGATCTCATGAGGGTGATATAAATCCAAAAACCCATCCTCGGCTCAGATTGTGAGCTGCAACTCTCCTGCATGAAGCAGGAGTCGCTACTAATTGCCGATCATCCATACAACGGTGAATATGTTCCCGGACCATGTACATACCTCCCGTCACACTATAGGAGTTGGCCATGTTTGGTCATTACCCTTAACCATGAGGAGGGGGTGCCTAAGGCTAAGATTGCTATTGGAGTGAAGTCGTAACAAGGTAGTCGTACTAGAAGGTGCGGCCGGATCACCCCCCTTTCAGGGAGAGCTAATACTTATGCTTACAAATTTGGTCTAGAGGAAGAGACTTATAATATTGTGGCTTCATGGTTATTTTGGCCGATTTATATTCCAGTATGCTAGTTTGAATAGCTCTCATTCTTTAGACTTCTTCTTGGCTGCTATATTTGTTAGTTTCAATTTTTGCACCTTTCATACTTGAATTTAACCTTGTTTTAGCTATAACTTGAGATTAATAAATCCTTTTAGGTGATTCTTTTTGCATACTGCCTCTAAGGTTAAATCTCAACCATGGACACCTTTGTCCAAGTTCTCAAAACTTTGCCTCTTATTAAAAATGTATTCTTTATTTAAGCCCTATTTGGCAATTTAGTCAAAACCAAGGGCTCTATTCGAAAGAAAAATTGGTCCTAAACCCTAGGACACTATCAGATCAATATTAATTTTTTTAGTTTACATTCTTTGCATCTTTATTCACTGGATCTTATTTGCATGTTGATTGCACCGTTTTGGATCTTGTTGCTTGTTTGCATTTTCTTCCTTTAACCATGGATTGTCCAAGTTAGCGTACCACAACAACAATGAAGGCAAGTTGCACCATACTTGAACATGTTTTACTTCTACTACTTTGTTATACATTGTAGAATTCCACCCTGAGTAGTATGCATGTAGGTTGACTATATATATGCTAAATATTTATAGTATATATGCTCAAGTTTTATTTTACCTTTTGCCATGTTAAATTAGTTTCGGTAAGGAGAGTGTGTTTCTCGAAATGATGAGAATTCCTACTTAAGTTAAACTTAACAATGAACCATATGTGTGGAGCTGATTTGAATTAAGGCCGAGTGGGCACGGTGGAGTACCATGCAATCCCAGAGAGGAATGCCACATAGGTTCAAAGGGATCAAGCAGGTTTTGTTTCTAACTACGCATGTCAATATGGGACATGTCTTACTTAAGTAAGTTGTGGGCACCTGTCTGTGGTAGACCAGCAAATGTAGAAAGTGTAGATGTACTGATTTATCAGCGAGTAAGGGCTTGCTTAAGAAATACTTCGCCTTGATTAATTTCCCGTAGTTATACACTTGAGTATAATTGCAAAAGGGGTTAACTGGGTCATGTGAGTAAGGATGTGCAATCGCTTGAGAGTGTATAAACTGACCGTGATTAGTCATATCCATGGTTATGAACAATTTTATGTGATTATATCTAAAGTTGTTGTGAGATATCATCATCTTTAATAATTTTGCTGGGTTTAATTAAACCATGGAATTGCTTAAGTAAGATTTTTGTTCAACTAAATAGGGACACACAGGCAAAAATTGGCTTTATGCAAATATTTTTCTTCAAAAATATTTCCTCTTAGTTTAAAAAAGCATCTATGTAACATATAGGTTTGTTATATTCATTTTTGTTGCAAATTTGTCAATGCGTTTGATGTATTGACCCCTTTGGGCAGCAATTTTTCATGTTACAATTTATTTCGAGGAAGAGTAATGTGCATACAGTCGCGAGTCCACAGTCAACCTTGGCTGTGATTTTGATGGAACTACTTGCTATTTTTGTTTTCGTTGTGTTGAATAAGCTAGCTTATGTGTGCAAGATAACGTTATAATAAACTACATGTTTGTATTTTTGTCCCAATATTTAACCTTAGGGTTATTTCTAATATTTTTCATATACTATGTATGTTAGTATACTTAGGGACTAACACTGTAAGCACAGAGATTCATTTCGGATCATTCCAACTAATATATGCAAATATATTCATTTCAGATCATTCCAACTAATATATGCAAATATATCCAAGCAGTTCTGTAAAGTAGTCAAAGGGCCATTCATCCACATGCTGCAGCTAGCAGGTGTTGACACGGTCAAAAACTTAATTAAGATGACCTAAAATAGAGAAGTAATCTACATGAAAAAGTTCTGCCTTGTCGACATGATTATCTTTGAAATTTGGGCCTTCGCCATCCGATATCATCTCGAGGGCCGAAGTTGTGTTCGAAGTACTAGGATTTTGTATGTCGAGTACTATTCGGCTGATTAGGCCTCCAAGAAAGCCTCATATGAGAAAAGTTACAACACAAAAGTTCTTCGCCTCGTCGAAACGGATGATTTTAATATAAAAATCATCTTAATCCAATGTCGTATGCAAAAGTTGTAGTCAAAACAGCGCAATGCTGCAGAAACTATGGAAATGGCCGGAGGACCAAAACCTCTTGTTGCAACCTGACTGTCCGGAAATAGAGACCAACTGTCCGGTGCTAGTCGCGAAACCCTTCTGTTGTGACCGGACAGTGTGGTCCGGTCGAGCAGACAGTCCGGTCCGAACCGAAATCGTGTATCTCCTCAAATGTGATGATTGCGGGGGAGATCAGGCCTTCAAGATGACCTCGGATCGAAAAACGTTCAACACAAAAGTTGTTCGCCTCGTCGAAACGGTTAACTTTTCTTTTGAGCGCATATTCATTTGATGTTGTTTGTGGCCTGTGAGACCCAAATACCGAACTGTTGTCCCAGACTTGCCTAAATCCGAGTTCAGTTAATTTTGGAAAGATTTGGATGGGATTTGGAGTCCTTTTCTTGTATGGGAAGTCCAGCCGCCTCATAAATAGATGAGAGGTGACGGCCAATTGAAAAACACACAATCGACAAAATCATCTGCCACTTTTTATCTTTTATCTTTTCTCCTTAACCCTAGTTCTTCTTCTTCCTCGTTCTTCGTTCGTTCTTCTTATTGCAGGGCGGCGAACCTCAAGGCCCTAGGGGCGATCAGGTCGACATAGGGCAGCCCATAGCCGCAGCGCGTCCTGACGGGGTCCCTCCCGGACGTGTGGGGTTTTGGGTCCTCAAAAGCACCCGTCGGATTGCTTGCGTACCGCGCTTTCGGCCGGGTCTCCTTCGACGTGAGCTGCGGTGCATCACCCTCGGCGTTGGGGAGTACATGTGATGCGTTTGTGTGCGAACAGACTTTTTGGCGACTCCGCTGGGGACAAAGCTTTGAATGGTCTCCAGCCCGTTCTTGCGACGAAGAGATCGTCATCTAGGGTTTGAAGTCTACAAAGGTAATATGAATACCAAATCCCCTTGTGTAGATGCAAATAATTCATATGGTGTTACTAGATCGTTCAATGAGTATACTCTATTGGCCAACCCTAGTTTTTTCAATCATGCATCTAACTACATGCAAGGATCGATTCAAAGTAAATTACATGCTTCAACTTCTTATGATACTAATAACATGCACCATATGTATCCCAACTCTCATGCATCGGCAACCCAACAAATCGTTATGCCGATGAACAACATGGTGAGTTTGGTTAATAAATTTGAAACACCTCATGTTAGAATTTCCAGTGCCATGCAAGAAAGTGTTTCACCCTGTTATTCATCGGTAACTAATGTGCAATATACTAATCCAACCGTGCCGATGAATGAGAGAATTGTCCATGCTACTACTGGCTATTTGGCCAATTACTCTCAACCGTCATATGCTACGTCTCATGTCAGTAATTTTTCTGCACCGTATACAACTGTAGGTGCTCCTAATTCGGCTTCACAACTTCATGGTCATAGCCAAATAAGTGAAAATTTTCCAGGAGTGCACATGCCATCATCTAATATAGTACCATATAATGCATCCTCTCCGCAATTGCATAATTTCGCAACACCTCATTGCCAAAAAATCTAAAAATATTGCGAAGCAATCCCTTACAGAAGGGGAAGTGGCTACGTTAAAAAGGTATATAGCCCGAAATAACAATATTAGTGCTCTTTGCCTTGAAGAACATGATAAGGGGCTAGTTCCTGATTATAATGCAATAAGAGCTAGAGTTTTGAAAGAAGATGAATCTTTGCCAATTGATAGAATTGGCGAGCAAAAATATGGTTCTACAATAATGCATATGCCTTCACCTAGTACAAAATCATATAGTACAGCCCTACACAATTGCAAATTTTTGGCAACACCCATGTGTCATTGCCGAAAGAATCTAAAAGCATTGGGGGCAATCATATCCTGAGTGGGCTGAAATTGAGAAAAAACTTAAAGCGAACCTTGCTGCTCGCCGCCAGAAACAAATAGAAAAAGAATTGGCTCAAATAAAAGAAGCATTGCCAATTGGTAGAATCAATGAAAAGAAGTATGATTTGGAACGTGAAAGTGCTTTGGTTGAAAAAGCCGAATCAAGTAGTATAAATTCCGAGTCTATCAAATCCAAAGAGGCAAGCATTATTGTGAAAGGGCATGGCAAGCATAGAAAAACGACCATGCTTGATTTTTCTGAAGTTAATGGAACCTACTTCCTGCCCTATGAGTTTCGTGCCACAAAAATTGACAAGCCTCAAGGACAAGAATAAGTAGCCGAACAAAGTTTGGCTGACAAGGATCTTCAAAACAATGAGGCGCGGAATCAAGAAAAAGATGATGCCAAGGCGTTGGGGAGCCATCCAAATACAGAGCAAGATGTTCTTCAAGTCACACCACCATCAGGCTCTCCCAACATATTTGAAGATGTATGTCTTACAAGTAATTTACCTGTTTTCAGATTTGGTCACAACTTTATTGTTGATGCATATATTAGAAAAATCCTCATAAGTAATTTTGAAAGGCCAATGAAGAAGGGTAATTTACTTGTTAGCAATAAAATTATTATAGAGCAACTACGCCATTTACGAAGACCGATAGTGAATTATTATTGCAGCCAAGGCTTTCCCCATTGCTTTACCTAAAGTTCATATCAAATTGGGTAGCTTTGCTTGTTTCTTACTTGGCTTACACTTGGTATCAATTGAGACATGTATATTCTAACTATCTTCGCTTCAGAAATTTAAAGCCAAGGTTAAATTCTATTGAGAAAACCGATGCTAATATAATATCTTATCCAAAGACACAATGCATAACCGAATGGGAAGACTCCAAATTTGAGCCATTCATGTGCTTAGTTACAAAGCCGTTCGCACACCAAGATCGGCTAGTAAATAAGAAGTATACCTTCAATTCAAGCATGCGTGATCAAATATTTGATTTGTTGCTGAAAATTAATTACATTAGAATTCTTGATCACCATGTCAAGCCATCAATCCAGGGACGAATGTATTGTAAGTTGCATGATTCTTCCAAGCATAAGTTTGAGGATTGCAACATGTTTCGTCAAATAGTTAAATCGGCCATTGATAAAGGACGATTAAAATTTGTTGAAACACCAAGAGATGACCAATCTATTCCGATTGGTCCTGATGGCAATTTTTTCTGCATCGACTTCTTCAAGCCGATTCATTAAATGAGGAGAAGGCAAAAACAATGGATGATGGGATCAAGTTTTCAAGTAAAGAAGATTTTCAAGAGCATAATGAAGATATTCTTGAAGGCGGGAATTCCATCAAGGTTGCACAGAAGACGCCAAGTACTGGGGGGCAACAAGAAAATTCAGAGATCGGTGCAAGCACAACCAAAGAAAACAAAGGCCAAAATAAGCACAAGGGTAAGAGATCGAAAGTCACTTTCGCAGAGTTACTAGCTAAATATCAAAAAGCAACTGAAGAAAAAAGTGATTATCGGCCAAGTAGTGCAAAAGCATCAACATCACCCCCTAGGTGCAAACATGACGATCAGTATTGGCAAAGTGAGAATTTCAATGCAAAATATTCATGTCCTTATTTTGGGCCGCCAATGCCGTGGATGCCTCCCCATGCTCATGTAAATCCATATCCTTTGTGGGATAGGTATGATACAAGAGCACATTCTCCATCTTATTTTAGACCATCTCACCAACATTGTGTAGCTCCAAGAAGGTCAAAGTTTGATGAACAATCATATGTTAAAGACCGTTTCAATAAAAAAGGAATCGGTCCGAACCCCATGGACGAAGAAAGGGGTGGTGAAGAAAGTATAGCGGGTCAAGAAAGATGGTCGTAAGTGAAGGAAATATGCCCTAGAGGCAATAATAAAGTTGTTATTTATATTTCCTTATATCATGATAAATGTTTATTATTCATGCTAGAATTGTATTAACCGGAAACTTAGTACATTCGTGGATACATAGACAAACAGAGTGTCCCTAGTATGCCTCTACTTGACTAGCTCATTAATCAAAGATGGATAAGTTTCCTAGCCATAGACATGCGTTGTCATTTGATGAACGGGATCGCATGATTAGGAGAATGATGTGATGGACAAGACCCATCCGTTAGCTTAGCATAATGATCATTTAGTTTTTTCTGCTATTGCTTTCTTCATGACTTATACATATTCCTTTGACTATGAGATTATGCAACTCCCGAATACCGGAGGAACACCTTGTGTACTATCAAACGTCACAACGTAACTGGGTGATTATAAAGATGCTCTATAGGTGTCTCCGAAGGTGTTTCTTGGGTTGGCATAGATCAAGATTAGGATTTGTCACTCCGAGTATCGGAGAGGTATCTCCGGGCCCTCTCGGTAATGCACATCACTATGAGCCTTGCAAGCAATGTGACTAATGAGTTAGTCACGGGATGATGCATTACGAAACGAGTAAAGAGACTTGCCGATAACGAGATTGAACTAGGTATGATGATACCGATGATCAAATCTCGGGCAAGGAACATACCGATGACAAAGGGAACAATGTATGTTGTTGTGCGGTTTGACCGATAAAGATCTTCGTAGAATATGTAGGAGCCAATATGAGCATCCAGGTTCCGCTATTGGTTATTGACCGGAGATATGTCTTGGTCATGTGTACATAGTTCTCGAACCCATAGGGTCCGCACGCTTAATGTTCGATGACGATTTGTATTATGAGTTCTGTGATTTGATGACCGAAGTTTGTTCGGAGTCCCGGATGAGATCACGGACATGAATAGGAGTATCGAAATGGTCGAGAGGTAAAGATTCATATATTGGAAGGTTACATTCGGACACCGGAATGGTTTGGGTCATTTCTGATGAGTTTCGGAGTACTGGGGGTTACCGGAACCCTCCCCCGGGAAGTTCATGGGCCTTCATGGGACTTAGTGGAAAGGAGAGAAGGGCCACAAGGGAGGCCACGCCCCCCCCCCCCATGGCCAGTCCGAATTGGACTAGGGAGGGGCGGCGCCCCCTCTTTCCTTCTCCCCTCTTCCTCCTTCCCTCTCTCTCCCTCTCTTGGAAGGAAGGGGACTCCAACTAGGATTGGGAATCCTAGTTGGACTCCCCATGGCGCGCGTGCCCTTGGGCCGGCCACCTCTCCTCCCCCCGTTTATATACATGGGAGGGGGGCACACCAAGTCTTCTCTTAGCCGTGTGCGGTGCCCCCTCCACAGTTACACACCTTGGTCATATCGTCGTAGTGTCTAGGCGAAGCCCTGCACCGGTAACTTCATCATCATCGTCGCCACGCCGTCATGCTGACGGAACTCTCCCTCGGCCTCAACATGTGCTGAACGCGGAGGTGTCGTACGTTCGGTGCTTTGATCGGCTGGATCGGGAAGACGTTCGACTACATCAACCGCGTTACTAAACACTTTCGCTTTTGGTCTATGAGGGTACATGGACACACTCTCCCCACCCGTTGCTATGCATCTCCTAGATAGATCTTGCGTGATCGTAGGTAAACTTTTTGAAATACTGCGTTCCCCAAAAGTGGCATCCGAGCCAGGTCTATGCGTTGATGTTATATGCACGAGTAGAACACAATGAGTTGTGGGCGATAATAGTCATAGTGCTTACCAGCAACGTCTTACTTTGATTCAGCGGTATTGTTGGATGAAGCGGCCTGGATCGACATTACATGACCGCGTTCATGAGACTGTTTCTACCAACGTGCTTCGCACACAGGTGGCTAGCGGGTGTCTGTTTCTCCAACTTTAGTTGAATCGAGTTTGACTACGCCCGGTCCTTGTTGAAGGTTAAAACAACACACTTGACAAAAAATCGTTGTGGTTTTGATGCGTAGGTAAGGACGGTTCTTGCTAGAAGCCCGTAGCAGCCAGGTAAAACTTGCAATACCAAAGTAGAGGACGTCTAACTTCTTTTTCCAGGGCTTGTTGTGATGTGACATGGTCAAGACGTGATGAGATATAAATTGTTTTCTGAGATGATCATGTTTTGTAACAGTTATCGGCAACTGGCAGGAGCCATATGGTTGTCGCTTTATTGTATGAAATGCAATCGCCATGTAATTGCTTTACTTTATCACTAAGCGGTAGTGATAGTCGTAGAAGCAATAGTTGGCGAGACGACAATGATGCTACGATGGAGATCAAGGTGTCAAGCCGGTGACGATGGTGATCATGACGGTGCTTTGGAGATGGAGATCAAAGGCACAAGATGATGATGGCCATATCATATCACTTATTTTGATTGCATGTGATGTTTATCCTTTATGCATCTTATTTTTCTTAGTACGACGGTAGCATTATAAGATGATCCCTTACTAAATTTTAAGGTACAAGTGTTCTCCCTGAGTATGCACCATTGCAATAATTCGTCGTGCCGAGACACCACGTGATGATCAGGTGTGATAAGCTCTACGTTCACATACAACGGGTGCAAGCCAGTTTTGCACACGCAGAATACTCGGGTTAAACTTGACGAGCCTAGCATATGCAGATATGGCCTCGGAACACTGAGACCGAAAGGTCGAACGTGAATCATATAGTAGATATGATCAACATAGTGATGTTCACCATTGAAAACTACTCCATCTCACGTGATGATCGGACATGGTTTAGTTCATATGGATCACGTGATCATTTCGATGACTAGAGGGATGTCTATCTAAGTGGGAGTTCTTAAGTAATATGATTAATTGAACTTTAATTTATCATGAACTTAGTCCTGATAGTATTTGCATATCTATGTTGCAGATCAATAGCTTGTGATGTAGCTCCCTGTTTATTTTTTGATATGTTCCTAGAGAAAAATAAGTTGAAATATGATAGTAGCAATGATGCAGACTGAGTCCGTGATCTGAGGACTATCCTCATTGCTGCACAGAAGAATTATGCCCTTGATGCACCGCTAGGTGACGGACCTATTGCAGGAGCAGATGCAGACGTTATGAACGTTTGACAAGCTCGGTATGATGACTACTTGATAGTTTAGTGCAGCATGCTTTACGACTTAGAACCGGGACTTCAAAAACGTTTTGAACGCCAAGGAGCATATAAGATGTTCCAAGAGCTGAAATTGGTATTTCAGACTCATACCCGAGTCGAGAGGTATGAGACCTCTGACAAGTATTTTGCCTACAAGATGGAGGAGAATAGCTCAACCAGTGAGCATGTGCTCAGAATGTCTGAGTACTACAATCGCTTGAATCAAGTGGGAGTTAATCTTCTAGATAAGATAGTGATTGACAAAATTCTCTAGTCACTATCACCAAGTTACTAGAACTTCGTGATGAACTATAATATGCAAGGGATGACGAAAACGATTCCCCGAGCTCTTCGCGAAGCTGAAATCTGTGAAGGTAGAAATCAAGAAATGTATCAAGTGTTGATGGTTGAAATGACCACTAGTTTAAAGTAAAAGGGCAAGGGAAAGAAAGGGAACTTCAAGAAGAATGGCAAGCAAGTTGCCACTCCCATGAAGAAGCCCAAAGCTAGACCCAAGCCTGAAAGTGAGTGCTTCTACTGCAAAGTAAATGGTCACTGGAAGCGGAACTGCCCCAAATACTTGGCGGATAAGAAGGATGGCAAAGTGAACAAAAGTATATATGACATACATGTTATTTATGTGTACTTTACTAGTGTTCATAGTAGCCCTTGGTATTTGATACTAGTTCATTTGCTATGATTAGTAATCTAAAACAGGAGTTACAAAATGAACAGAGACTAGTTGAGGGCGAGGTGACGATGTGTGTTGGAGGTGATTCCAAGGTTGATAAGATCACCATCGCACACTCCCTTTACCTTCTGGATTAATATTGGAACTAAATAAATGTTATTTGGTGTTTGCGTTGAACATAAATATGATTGGATCATGTTTATTGCGATACGGTTATTCATTTAAGTCAGAGAATAATTGTTCTTCTATTTACATGAATAAAACCTTCTATGGTCTTACATCCAATGTAAATGGTTTACTGAATCTCGATCATAGTGATACACATAATATTGATGCCAAAAGATGCAAAGTTAATAATGATAGTGCAACTTATTTGTGGCACTACCGTTTAGGTCATATTCGTGTAAAGCGCATGAAGAAACTCCATGCTGATGGGCTTTTTGAATCACTTGATTATGAATCACTTGATGCTTGCGAACCATGCCTCATAGACAAGATGACTAAAACTCCGTTCTCTGGAACAATGGAGTAAGCCACTGACTTATTGCAAATAATACATACTGATGTATGCAGTCCGATGAGTGTTGAGGCTCGCGGCGAGTATCGTTATTTTCTAACCTTCATAGATGATTTAAGCAGACATGGTATATCTACTTAATGAAACACAAGTCTGAAACATTTGAAAAGTTTAAAGAATTTCAGAGTGAAGTGGAAAATCATCGTAACAAGAAAATAAAGTTTCTATGATCTGATCGTGGAGGTGAATATTTGAGTTATGAGTTTGGCCTTCATTTAAAACAATGTGGAATAGTTTCACAACTCATGCCACCTGGAACACCACAGAGTAATGGTGTGTCCGAATGTCGTAACCGTACTTTATTAGATATGGTGCGATCTATGATGTCTCTTACCGATTTACCACTATCGTTTTGGGGTTATGCATTAGAGACAGTTGCATTCACATTAAATAGCGCACCTTCTAATCCGTTGAGATGACACCATATGAACTATGTGTCGTGGAATTGTCACGGCAGATGTCCTCGAGCTAGGACTTAGTCGTGGAGCCATCGCAACTAGGAAGCTTGAAGGGGTTAAGTGGGACAAGGAACACGAGGGTTTATACTGGTTCGGCCCCTTACGGTGAAGGTAAAAGCCTACGTCCAGTTTGAGGTGGTATTGATTAGGGTTTCGATGACCAGGGAGCTTAACTGCTTGGCCTGGCTCTCGACGAGATCTTTCTTGCCTCAAACCGCTGTCGGGTCGTCCCTTTATATAGGGAGGCTGACGCCCAGCAGCTCTCAGAGTCCCGGCCGGCTCATAAGAGTGTCCGGCTCGGACTCTCAACTATTCTTGCCTTACACTACAAGTTCTACCATAATAATGATTGTAACTACGGGCCTTAAGCCATATCCGGGTCTTAAGCCCATCTCCGGCCCGTCGTCTTCAAGCTTGGCTCCGGACTTCTGGCGATGACCATATGAGTAACCCGGCCCCTCCTGGCGGGTGACTCTAAGGTCTATATCCTCAACATTAGGCCCCAGATTGATTTGAGCCGGCTCATGTCAATCTTCAATTCCTTCGGCAGAAAATCGCCGGCTTACAATTGCGTGAAGACCATAACCCGGCGTGACGTCATCCTCTGGACTTCGGATAATCCGCCGTGACGTCATCTTCCATTAAGCCCGTTTTTTACTCCGCTAGATCCGCAACGGATCTTTTTCTTTACTGTCATCCCGAAAATCAAGGCGTTTCGTGGGGAGATAACCACGCCGTGGTCTCCTTGATTCTCGCGCCCACTTATGAGCTCGCCTTATAAATAGGCCGGCCCGACGGGCTCTCAGCCACTTCTCCTTCATCTTCTTCCTCGCGCCACTGCTCCCCTGCCCGAGCTCTGCTACTGCCGCCGTCGTCGCGCCCCCGGTCTTCGTCAACCTTGGCCGTTGCATCACCCTGACTCGGTCCAGACAAACGGCGGACACCTCCGCTCCTCTTCAGCCCCGGTGAGTCCTCGCCACTCCATAGGGCAGATCCGCACTAGGGCTTCATAGTTCTTCCTTTGTTCTTCGTAGTTCATCGCGGCTCTCCGTAGATTTGAATTTTACTGCCCCTTTTTGATCTTAGCTCTGTATAGGCTTACTGCGTTAGACGTTGAGGACCCATTTCACATGCAAATATCCCTCTTTTTACTGCATAAGAGCCTTGTTCAAGCTCAAGAACCTCCGCGCGTCTGTTTCTAGGTCTAGAAACTTTTCTTTTACCCGACCCATTTGATCCAAAAATTTTACTGCGATGTGTGAAACCTGTTTTACCACACTTAGTAAAAACTGCAATCATTGAATCTCGGCGGTTTACAGTTCCGGTTTAAAGAAACCACGCGCCGTAGAACCTTCCGGCTTAAAGAAAACCATGCGCCATAAGATTTCCGGCTTAGCTGTGATAAGGCCTGTAGACAATCAAATTACTCTCAATCCCTCGGCGGCTTAAATAGCCCGATGCACTTAAATGTATACCATTAGTCCCCTTCATAAGCCGCCATATTAAACCTTAACTTGTAAGTCTCCTCCGGCTCATTATTAAACCAGACATTTTTCCCTGTATCATAGGCTTCCAACAGTCACCATGCCTCCCAAAGCTCCTAAAGCCTCCATCACCTGCAACTGGATGAGGTCCAATGTCACCAATGAGACCCTAGCAGATTTTGTCAAGTCTGGATATCTGCCCAAGAAGGATGTCATGTCCTACCGTGCCCCTGACCCGTCAGAAGAGAGACCACGGCCAAAGGACGGGGAGGTAGTGATTTTTGCGGATCATATGAGCCGGGGCTTCGCACCGCCCGGTTCAAAGTTTTTCAGAGACGTTCTGAACTTCTTCGATCTGCGGCCTCAGGATATAGGACCCAACTCAGTGTCCAATATCTGCAACTTCCAAGTGTTCTGCGAGGTTTACCTTGGAGAAGAACCTAGTCTGCTGCTCTTCAGAGAGCTTTTTTACTTGAACCGTCAGAATGAGTGCGCCAATGGGCCAAGTCCGGAGTTAGGTGGCATCTCCATCCAGCGGCGAAGAGACTGTCTTTTCCCTTATGCCGAGCCGCCGAGCCACCCAAAGGACTGGAACATGACTTGGTTCTATTGCCAAGACACGTCACCGGCTGATGAAAGTCCGCTGCCCGGCTTTCGCCCATCGCGTCTGGAGTCAACACACCCACTGTCAGACAAACTGACTCCGGCGGAGCGCCAACCTCTGCTTCCCACTATCAACAAGATCAAGGCTCTCCTGGGCAATGGTCTGAATGGAATCGATCTGGTCCGGGTCTGGATCTCGTGGCGGGTGATCCCATTGAGCCGCCGCCCCGGCTTAATGTGTGAGTACACGGGCCAAAAGGACGACCCTCAGAGACACAGCCGCAATGATCTTCCTGAAGACGTTGCAGAGGAGATGACCAAGGCTCTTTTAAACGAGAGCCTGGCAGACTGCGGAAGGACCGGGTTAGCCCCCTTCTGCAAGACCAACCCAGCCCCAGCGGTAAGCCGCCAATCTGATCATCCTATCTTCTTCTGTATATAACTTTCATCTGAATCGTTTGAAGAAATCATCATTGTATTTTTCAGGCTGACGACAAGTTCTCGCGGGTCAAATATGACCATGAAGCGGCCAAGAAGGCCAGAAAGGTGAAGAAAGCCGCCAAAAAAGCCGCTCCCTGTAAGAAGGGAAGTAGGCCAACTGCTTCGGAGCTGATCAACTAAGCGACAGCTCCGAGTCAGAGGTAACCCCTGAACCTGTAAGCTCTTTGTTATGTTTTATTGTTTACCTCTGTCCGCCTTACCAACACTTGTTCATCAACAGGATGACACCGGAGCCAGTAACCCGGTGGTTGAAGAGGTAACGTCACTTTCCTCCGACTCGGAGCCCTTGCCAAGGCTGAAAGTCCGAAGGGTAACCCGGAAAGTAAGCTTTTCACATCCTTTAGCTTATCAAGATCCTCAATTTATTTTGAAGCAACAGGTTCATGAGAGCCGGCGTCACACCCAGACCAACAAGGACACCGACCTCTCCTCCGGGTTACCTGACGCATCAAGGAAGCGCCGAACTGAGGTTATTTCCCACTTGTACTCTTTTCATCCGTTGGCGGGTGTTATACGTCAGCCACTCAATTCTTCTGACTCAAATTATCAGGAGACCTCCCCCTCTTCCGGCGACTCTATGCAGTCAAGTCTGCCGGCTTTCAAGATCGTGCCTGGGTAATGATAACCCTCTTATATTTGTTCTGGTCTTTGCTCATACTTTTTATACTAACCTTTGTTGTTCTTTCAGTGCCCAGGCAAAGCTCACCAAGAGGGCGAAGAAAACCAAGTCGGCCGGAGAGCCGGACTTGCCTGAGCCGGAGGTGACGGTCCAAGAGCCGCCAGCTGCCTCCGCAACCGAAGCCACCACTCCAATGGACATAGCACCTGTAGAAGCTTCTACTGACCCGGAGGCCTCCGGCTCGGCTCAACCAACAAATGACCCGGACGTGGTAATCACCCGGACGGAGTTCATTGAGCCGGGGAGACCTACCGTGCTGGCCAAGTGCTCCGCTAAGGGGGAGTTGCTGCAGCCCCACCGGGTGAACCTGGACCTCTCCGACTACACCAACCTGAGCATCGGAGAGCTCGTCTCTGGCTACATCAGCCAAGTGCACAAGAGCCGGGACGCAGAGGTTGCCATGGTGAACCAGATCCAGCAGAAGTCTGAGGTATCATTCTGCTGTCCTCTTACCTACTGCATAGTTACCTTTACCATGCTAGCCCCCAAGTCGACGACTTATGATTGAATATGTTGTAGACTTAGGTTCCGGCTTACTCAATTGAGCCGGCAGTTTGTAGATAGATACGTTCAATATGCATTAGCCCCCAAGTGCCAAGTGTCTTTGCTTGGAAAATGCTTGGGACTTTAAATTTGTATAGTAACTGTTCATGCCATAACCCGGAAATTTATACAGGCTGCTGGCAAGAAGCTTGAGGCGGACCTCGCTGATCTCAAGAACCGGCTGAAGATGCAAGAGATGGAGACGCGGAAGGCAAATGCCAAGTTTGTGTCCAGCATCGCCGCGCAAGAGAAGCTGAAGACGGAGTTTGACGCTGAGCGGAAGGCGTGGGCCGAAGAAAAGGCCGCATTGGTGAACCGGGCTGAACAGGCGGAGAAGACTCTCTCCGAGAAGACCGCCGAGCTCTCCGGCCTAAAGCGCCAGGTGTCCCAGATGGTGGCCGCCATCTTCGGTAAGTCGTCTCGCCGGCTTTCATCAAGTTTAGAATGTGTATATCTCATAATTTCATCCTTGTCGGCGGCTTATCTGACTTTGTTAAACAGGTCCCAGAAGTGCCAACCTGAATCAGAGTGTGGTGACCAAGCTGAAGGCCGTATACACCCTGGTGGAGCAACTCTACACCGGGTCACAACGTGCCTTGGCTGTGGTGGCCCTCTCCAACGAGGTGCCGACTCACCTGGCGGAAGTCCTTCGCCGGCTCGCCGTTCTTCCTCAACGGATCCAAGAACTGCGACGAGCCTCTGCAAGAGCCGGAGCGATCGCTGCGCTGAGCCGGGCTAAGGCGTTCTTGCCAGAGTTAGACCCGGCGGACATCGCCCTCGGCTACCCAAGTCTGAAGGAAGACGGCACCGCCTTTGATCAGAAGGACTTTGCAGCTTGCGTGAAGGCCGTACGCCCGGTGGCCACTCTTATTGGCAACGATACCGATCTGACCAAGTACCAGCCGGGCTACGACGCAGAAAATCAGAGGATTCCTACTCCGCGCTATGAAGCCCTCAACTTGATCCCGCCGGCTCGTCAGCACACTTTCGCCCCGGAGATTGACCCGGCCGGGTTAATTGACGAGGAAGCCCAGTTCGAAGCTCTCAGCGGCATCGACTGGAAGTCATCAACCTTCTGGGTCTTGGGATCAACCGGAGGAGAAGGAAGAGATGAGCCGGAGACTTCCACCCAGCAGGCGTCTTAACTTCCGCAGCCGGTTTACCAAACAATGCTCCGCCCTTTTGGACTCGATGAGTTTTGTAATAGAGTAGGTGCAACAGTTTATCTCTGCCGTGCCATCGTGCACGTATTGAATGCTGAAGTCTTTTTGAAGTTGTCTCTTTGATGTTTATCCGGGTCATAATCAATCCTTTGTTTTTCTTAACCTCAAAAGAGCTGCCTTTAATTATCCTGCATAGAAGGGCAAATCACAAGTCTCGAGGCAGCTTACTGCCCTGAGAATCATAAGTTTTAGATAACCCGGAATATGAATCAAAAAGGACTTGTCTTCAATGATATCCTGAATACAGTCGTAAGAACATACTTAACGGCCTGCAAGCATACTTCCGGTTTAGATAACCCGGATAAGAAGGTTAGTACCGCAACTCCGGTTTACCTGTCTTATAACACCCATTGCGTTCAGCAATACTGTAAACCAAAGTTAAGCCGGCAAAGTGAGACCCGGCCGTACACACTTGGAAATAATCAGACGGAACCTTGCTATAAGGCAGAGGAACTTAGGGGCTTCCGGTTCGAATACGACCAGAGGCCCGGCCCAAAGGGGTTATGCTAGGATTCGAATACGATCATATAGCCCCCAGTGGGTGTGGCGATGCCAATCAGGAGGGTATCGACAGCTATGTTCTCTTTGGTTCGAATACGACCCATGTTTGAACAGGAAGCCCCCAAATGACTTTAAGAATTGTTTAACGACGCTGATTCGAATACGATCCACGTCGGTTCTCAAAGGGGTTAAACTAAGATTCAAATATGATCAAAGAAAACTCCCCAATGAGCTCGGCACTTTGCCAATCAAATGGGTATCGACATCTATGTTCTCTTTGGTTCGAATACGACCTATGTTTGAACAGGAAGCCCCCAAGTGACCTTATCGCCTACGGCTAGATTCGAATACGATCATAAGCCGGATCCTCCTTCAAGTTATCATGTAATCTGGCAATGACAACAACACGTGCACATTTGGAGGAGAAAAAAGGACAGAGGTCCTGCTTTATTACTTATCATAATATATACATGGTTTAGAGAAGTATGTACATCATGAGAGCCGGTGGCTCAAGTGTAGTAAGGCCGAAGCTGAGCTATGTTCCACGGCCGTCGGGTCTCTTCCTCCGACTTACGTGAATCCTTGTGCTCCCGAATGTCAATGAGGTAATATGACCCGTTGTGCAAATTCTTGCTGACCACAAAGGGCCCTTCCCAAGGCGGGGATAGCTTGTGTGCATCTGTTTGATCCTGGATGAGCCGGAGCACGAGATCACCTTCCTGGAAGACCCGGGATTTGACCCGGCGACTATGATAACGGCGCAGGTCTTGTTGGTAAATCGCTGAACGGGCTGCTGCCACATCACGCTGTTCATCCAACAAGTCAAGAGCATCCTGGCGCGCCTGTTCATTATCCGCCTCAACGTAAGCCGCCACTCGAGGTGAGTCATGACGGATGTCACTGGGGAGGACTGCTTCTGCCCCATAAACCAGGAAGAAAGGCGTAAAACCTGTAGACCTGTTAGGAGTAGTGTTGATACTCCATAACACGGAGGGCAACGCCTCCACCCAACAACCCGGCGTCCGTTGCAAAGGTACCAAAAGCCGGGGCTTGATACCCTTCAGAATCTCCTGATTAGCTCTCTCAGCTTGACCATTGGATTGAGGATGAGCCACTGAGGAAACATCAAGTCGGATATGCTCTCGTTGACAAAACTCTTCCATGGCGCCTTTGGAGAGATTGGTGCCATTGTCAGTTATAATGTTGTGCGGAAAGCCGAAGCGGAAAATTACCTTTTTCATAAATTGAACCGCCGTGGCTGCATCGCACTTGCTAACTGGCTCAGCTTCCACCCACTTTGTGAATTTGTCAACTGCCACCAAGAGGTGGGTCTTCTTATCTTTGGACCTTTTAAAAGGCCCAACCATATCAAGCCCCCAGACCGCAAAGGGCCAAGTGATTGGGATCATCCTCAGCTCCTGAGCTGGCACGTGAGCCCGTCGTGAAAACCTCTGGCAACCATCACATTTACTGACCAAGTCCTCCGCATCAGCATGAGCCGTCAGCCAATAAAAACCATGGCGAAAAACCTTGGCCACAAGAGACTTTGAACCGGCGTGATAGCCACAATCCCCTTCATGGATCTCACGCAAGATTTCTTGACCTTCCTCAGGGGAGACACAACGCTGAAACGCCCCTGTAACACTGCGATGATGCAACTCGCCATCGATAACGATCATTGACTTAGCCCGCCAGGTTATTTGCCTGGCCAAGGTTTCATCCTCAGGCAACTCACCCCGGGTCATGTAAGCCAGATACGGCATTGTCCAGTCTGGTATGATATGGAGAGCCGCCACCAGTCGTGCCTCCGGGTCAGGGACAGCCAAATCTTCCTCTGTAGGCAACTTAACAGAAGGGCTATACAGGACGTCCAGGAAAGTGTTAGGCGGCACCGGTTTTCGCTGAGAGCCCAGCCGGCTTAAAGCATCCGCCGCCTCGTTCTTCCTGCGATCGATGTGTTCCACTTGGTAACCCTGAAAGTGCCCAGCAATGGCATCAACCTCGCGGCGATAAGCCGCCATGAGAGGGTCTTTGGAATCCCACTTTCCCGATACTTGTTGAGCCACCAAGTCTGAGTCGCCGAAGCACCTTACCCGGCTCAAGCTCATCTCCTTAGCCATCCGAAGACTGTGGAGCAAGGCCTCGTACTCAGCCGCATTGTTAGTGCAAGGAAACATCAACTGTAGCACATAATGGAACTTGTCACCTTTAGGGGAAGCCAATACAACTCCAGCCCCCGAGCCCTCCAACTGCCTGGACCCGTCGAAGTGAATAGTCCAATATGTGTTATCCGGCTTTTGCTCGGGCACTTGTGACTCTGTCCAATCATTGATGAAATCCACCAAGGCCTGAGATTTAATAGCAGTGCGTGGCACGTATTTGAGACCATGAGGTCCGAGCTCGATAGCCCACTTAGCCACTCTCCCTGTGGCCTCTCTGTTTTGAATGATATCGCCAAGAGGGGCAGAACTGACCACAGTTATGGGATGACCCTGGAAATAATGCTTAAGCTTCCGGCTTGCCATGAACACACCATAAACAAGCTTCTACCAATGCGGATACCGCTGTTTGGACTCGATGAGCACTTCGCTGACATAATAAACCGGCCGCTGAACCGGATGCTCCTTACCCTCTTCCTTGCGCTCCACCACTATAGCCACACTGACAGCTCGTGTGTTTGCCGCCACATATAATAATAAGGGCTCCTTATCAACTGGAGCAGCAAGGACTGGAGGCTCTGCCAGCTGCTTCTTCAACTCCTCAAAGGCAGTATTAGCTGCATCATTCCAGACAAAGTTATCAGTTTTCTTCATCAACTGATATAAGGGCATGGCCTTCTCACCCAAACGGCTTATAAACCGGCTTAAAGCAGCGATGCGACCCGCCAAGCGCTGAACGTCATTTATACACGCCGGCTTAGCCAGGGAGGTGATGGCCTTGATCTTCTCCGGGTTAGCCTCAATGCCTCTGTCAGAAACCAAGAAATCCAAGAGTTTGCCTGCAGGAACACCAAAAACACATTTGGCCGGGTTAAGCATCATTTTGTAGACCCGGAGATTATCAAAGGTTTCTCTCAAATCATCTATCAGGGTTTCCTCTTTTATGGACTTGACCACAATATCATCCACATAAGCATGAACATTGCGCCCAATCTGGTTATGAAGACACTGCACGCAACGCTGATAAGTTGCCTGCGCACACTTGAGTCCAAAGGGCATAGACACATAGCAGAAGGCTCCAAAGGGAGTGATGAACGCCGTCTTCTCCTGGTCCTTAACTGCCATTTTAATCTGATGATATCCGGAATAAGCATCCAAGAAACTTAAGTGCGCACAACCTGCCGTAGCATCAATAATTTGATCAATACGGGGAAGGGCAAAAGGATCAGCTGGACATGCCTTGTTTAAGTCCGTGTAGTCCACACACATCCGCCAAGTGCCGTTCTTCTTGAGTACGAGCACCGGGTTAGCTAACCATTCTGGGTGGAAAACTTCAACAATAAAACCGGCCGCCAAGAGCCGGGCCACCTCTTCACCAATAGCTTTCCGCCTCTCTTCATTAAACCGCCGAAGGAACTGCCTGACGGGCTTAAATTTCAGATCAATATTGAGAGTGTGCTCAGCGAGTTCTCTAGGTACACCTGGCATGTCAGAAGATTTCCATGCGAAGATGTCCCTATTCTCACAGATGAACTCGATGAGCGCGCTTTCCTATTTTGGATCCAGATTGGCACTGATGCTAAACTGCTGAGATGAGTCACCTGGAACAAAATCAACAAGTTTAGTCTCATCAGCCGACTTAAATTTCATTGCCGGCTCTTGCTCTGTAGTTGGCTTTTTCAGAGAGGTCATATCTGTTGGGTCAACATTGTCTTTGTAAAACTTCTACTCCTCTGTTGCACAAACAGATTCTGCATAAGCCGCATCGCCTTCCTCACACTCCAGAACCACTTTCCGGCTGCCGTGAACCGTAATGGTCCCATTGTGACCCGGCATCTTGAGCTGTAAGTACACATAACACGGCCGTGCCATGAACTTGGCGTAAGCCGGCCGTCCGAATATAGCATGGTATGGACTTCTTATCTTGACCACCTCAAAGGTCAATTTCTCCACCCTGTAGTTGTTCTCATCTCCAAAGGCCACTTCCAACTCAATCTTGCCGACTGGATAAGCCGACTTACCAGGTACCACCCCGTGGAAAATAGTGTTGGACTGGCTGAGGTTCTTATCAATCAACCCCATACGACGGAATGTCTCATAATAGAGGATGTTGATGCTGCTGCCTCCATCCATGAGCACCTTAGTGAACTTATATCCTCCCACCTGAGGAGCCACCACCAGGGCCAAGTGACCCGGATTATCCACCCGTGGAGGGTGATCCTCCCTACTCCACACTATAGGCTGCTCAGACCACCACAAGTAGCGTGGAACCGCCGGCTCAACAGCATTCACAGCCCTCTTATGAAGCTTCTGATCTCGCTTGCACAGACTGGTGGTAAACACATGATATTGTCCACCGCTAAGCTGCTTTGGATTGGTCTGATAACCCCCTTGATGCTGTTGATGACCCTGACCAGACTGTTGATTAAAGCCCCCTTGACCGTTCGGAGGACCAGAATTTGAGCCGCCGCCCGGGCCATGAAAGCCGCCGGCGCCTGAGCCACCGCCCGGGCCATTGTAATTCTTAAAGGCCTTCATGATTGCACAATCCTTCCATAGATGAGTCGCTGGCTTCTCTCTAGAGCCATGCCTTGGATAAGGCTCATTCAACAGTTGCTCCAGCGTCGGGCCTGACCCGCCGCCTCGGGGAGGGGGCCTCCCTTTGCATCGCTGGTTATTACCTTGTGAGCTGGCGTTGGCTACAAACTCTAGGCTACCATCAGCCTTGCGCTTGCTTCCTCCTTGGTTCCCCGGGTTATGCTGAGGACCCTTGCCATTGTCGTTCTTCTTTCCCTTCCCTGTCCTTTCATCATCTGAAGGGGGATCCTTGGTACCATCAGAATCGGCATACTTGACAAGAGCCGCCATTAGTGTACCCATATCATTGCAGTCGCGCTTAAGCCGCCCGAGTTTCATCTTCAGGGGCACAAAACGACAATTATGCTCCAACATTAAGACTGCTGAGCCGGCATCCATCTTATCTGATGAATGTATGATCTCCTTGACCCGGCGAACCCAATGTGTCATAGACTCACCCTCCTGCTGCTTACAGTTAGTCAAATCCACAATTGACATAGACTGCCTACAGGTGTCTTTGAAGTTTTGGATGAACCGGGCCTTCAGCTCAGCCCAAGACCCGATGGAATTCGGTGGTAGCCCTTTTAGCCAAGTGCGGGCAGTCCCATCCAGCATCATGGTGAAGTACTTGGCCATTGCCGCCTCACTGACCTCCAGTAGCTCCATGGCCATCTCATAACTCTCGATCCAGGCTGCGGGTTGTAAGTCAGCCGTGTAGTTGGGCACCTTCCTAGGGCCTTTGAAGTCCTTGGGTAAACGTTCATTGCGGATAGCTGGTACTAAGCAAGGGACACCTCCGGTCCTGGTAGGGATACCCACATCGACGGACGTCGTCGGATAAGCCGGAGGAGTCTGGTAGGCCGTCAACTGAGGCACCTGCTCCGCCTCTTGCTGCGCTCTGTCTTGGTCTGCTGCGTGAAAGGCTCCATTATGAGCCGAGCCATGGCCAGGGGGCGGGTCATGGCGTCGGACGTTACTTGAGCCGGTCGCTGAGACCATGTGTCTGCTGTAACTCGGGCTCCGGCCTGGACGAGGGGTCGAGTGGATCCTGTCCCGGCTGTAGGAGTACGCCTCTTGCTGCGCCAGTGCTGTCTGAAGGAGTTCCCTGACCCGGCGGGTTTCAATAGCCGTCGGAGAGTCGCCGTCGATTGGGAGAGCCGCCAGCCGTGCTGCCGCAGTGACCATGTTCTCCAGCGGGTTATTATAATGACCCGGTGGTATTGGCACGTACTGAGGCGGGGCAGGGGGCACCTGGGGAGGCCCCATCACTTGTGGCTGAATAGGGGTCCCAGACCCGGGCACTATGACCCCTGGCGGGTTACTAGACCCTGCACCTGGCGTGTTGAAGAGGTTGCGTGGATCGTAAACCGGAGGGAGTAGAGATTGGGCCTTTTGATGCCTCCTTCTCAGGACCTCATTGGACGCATTTTGATCCATCGTGAGCCGGAAGGACTGCGCTTGAATCAACTGGGTTTGGGCATCGAGAGCCGCCCGCTCCGCAGCCATCCTGATCCCTTCCGCTGCCAGATCCTCCTTAGCCTTCACTAGATCCAACTTTAACTGTGCCACCTCCGCATCATGCTGAGCTTGATCCGCCGGGTCAACCGTGGCGGTTAACAGGGCCGTCATCTTGTCTGTGAGATCTATTAGCACCTGAGCCGGCGAGGGCACCGGGTTTCCCGCTCCAGCAGCAGGGTTCTGAACAGGTTGTGCACCGGCCATAAAGACCCCAACCTGACTTGGTGGCTCAAATGGGTCCGGAATACTGTCACCATCGGAATAACCCATGAGCCTGCCATCTTGAAGTTGATACAACGAGTTTGACTCATCGGTGGATGACTCGCCGTCAGAGCCGGCGGCCGTCTCATCACCAGACCCAGATCGATCAGAGAGCCCTCCATGGACGCATCCCGCAAAGGCATGCCTTACGGCAGGCCGGGCCCGGGCGGGTCGTGCACGCTGAGCTGTCTCGATGAGATCGGCGCAGAGATCCGGCTCAGGGCCCGGCTCACCAATCTTGCCGATGAAAACATGAATTCCGCCGAAGGGGACCCGGTATCCGTACTCAATTGAGCCGGCGTCGGGGCCCCAGTTTGCATCGTCGATGTAGAGCTTGCCGCGACGACTCTTGGTCATCCGGCCCACAGCGTATCCCTTGAGCCCTTCGAAGCTGCCCTTCAAGAACTCAAATCCACCGTGCGCTGGCCCCATGGTGGGCGCCAACTGTCGTGGAATTGTCACGGCAGATGTCCTCGAGCTAGGACTTAGTCGTGGAGCCATCGCAACTAGGAAGCTTGAAGGGGTTAAGTGGGACAAGGAACACGAGGGTTTATACTGGTTCGGCCCCTTACGGTGAAGGTAAAAGCCTACGTCCAGTTTGAGGTGGTATTGATTAGGGTTTCGATGACCAGGGAGCTTAACTGCTTGGCCTGGCTCTCGACGAGATCTTTCTTGCCTCAAACCACTGCCGGGTCGTCCCTTTATATAGGGAGGCTGACGCCCAGCAGCTCTCAGAGTCCCGGCCGGCTCATAAGAGTGTCCGGCTCGGACTCTCAACTATTCTTGCCTTACACTACAAGTTCTACCATAATAATGATTGTAACTACGGGCCTTAAGCCATATCCGGGTCTTAAGCCCATCTTCGGCCCGTCGTCTTCAAGCTTGGCTCCGAACTTCTGGCGATGACCATATGAGTAACCCGGCCCCTCCTGGCGGGTGACTCTAAGGTCTATATCCTCAACACTGTGGATTAGCAAGAAACCTAAGTTGTCATTTCTTAAAGTTTGGGGTTACGATGCTTATGTAAAAAATCTTCAACCTGATAAGCTCGAACCCAAATCGGAGAAATGTGTCTTCATAGGATACGCAACGAAACTGTTGGGTACACCTTCTATCATAGATCCGAAGGCAAGATATTCGTTGCTAAGAATGGATCCTTTCTAGAGCAGGAGTTTCTCTCAAAAGAAGTGAGTGGGAGGAAAGTAGAACTTGATGAGGTAATTGTACCTTCTCCCTAATTGGAAAGTAGTTCATCACAGAAATCAGTTCCAGTGATTCCAACACCAATTAGTGAGGAAGCTAATGATGATGATCATGAAACTTCAGATCAAGTTACTACCAAACCTCGTAGGTCAACCAGAGTACGGTCTGATGACCCACAAGTATAGGGGATCTATCGTAGTCCTTTCGATAAGTAAGAGTGTCGAACCCAACGAGGAGCAGAAGGAAATGATAAGTGGTTTTCAGCAAGGTATTCTCTGCAAGCACTGAAATAATAGGTAACAGATAGTTTAGTGATAAGATAATTTGTAACGAGCAACAAGTAACAAAAGTAAATAAGGTGCAGCAAGGTGGCCCAATCCTTTTTGTAGCAAAGGACAAGCCTGGACAAACTCTTATATAAAGGAAAACGCTCCCGAGGACACATGGGAATTATCGTCAAGCTAGTTTTCATCACGTTCATATGATTCGCGTTCGGTACTTTGATAATTTGATATGTGTGTGGACCAGTGCTTGGGTGCTGTTCTTAATTGAACAAGCATCCCACTTATGATTAACCTCTATTGCAAGCATCCGCAACTACAACAAAAGTATTAAGGTAAACCTAACCATAGCATGAAACATATGGATCCAAATCAGCCCCTTACGAAGCAACGCATAAACTAGGGTTTAAGCTTCTGTCACTCTAGCAACCCATCATCTACTTATTACTTCCCAATGCCTTCCTCTAGGCCCAAATAATGGTGAAGTGTTATGTAGTCGACGTTCACATAACACCACTAGAGGATAGACAACATACATCTCATCAAAATATCGAACGAATACCAAATTCACATGACTACTAATAGCAAGGCTTCTCCCATGTCCTCAGGAACAAACGTAACTACTCACAAAGCATATTCATGTTCATAATCAGAGGAGTATTAATATGCATATAGGATCTGAACATATGATCTTCCACCAAATAAACCAACTAGCATCAACTACAAGGAGTAATCAACACTACTAGCAACCTACAGGTACCAATCCCAGACTTGGAGACAAGAATTGGATACAAGAGATGAACTAGGGTTTGAGAGGAGATGGTGCTGGTGAAGATGTTGATGGAGATTTCCCTCTCCCGATGAGAGGAGCGTTGGTGATGACGATGGCGATGATTTCCCCCTCCCGGAGGGAAGTGTCCCCGGCAGAACAGCTCTGCCGGAGCCCTAGATTGGTTCCGCCAAGGTTCCGCCTCGTGGTGGCGAAGTCTCGTCCCGAAAGCTTGCTTATGATTTTTCTTCGGACGAAAGACTTCATATAGAAGAAGATGGCCACCGGAGGGCCAACAGGGGGCCCACGAGGCAGGGGGCGCGCCCTGGGGGGTAGGGCGCGCCCCCACCCTCGTGGCCAGGTGGAGGCCCCCCTGGTATTTCTTTCGCTCAATATTTTTTATTATTTCCAAAAATAACTTTCGTGGAGTTTTAGGACTTTTGGAGTTGTGCAGAATAGGTCTCTAATATTTGCTCCTTTTCCAGCCCAGAATTCCAGCTGCCAGCATTCTCCCTCCTTATGTAAACCTTGTAAAATAAGAGAGAATAGGCATAAGTGTTGTGACATAATGTGTAATAACAGCCCATAATGCAATAAATATCGATATAAAAGCATGATGCAAAATGGATGTATCACGGTCCGCACCAGAGTGGTATGGTAATCCTTTCTGGAAAGTCATGTTACTAGACCATGACGAACCTACGAACTATGAGGAAGCGATGATGAGCCCAGATTCTGCGAAATGGCTTGAGGCCATGAAATCTGAGATGGGATCCATGTATAATAACAAAGTATGGACTTTGATTGACTTGCCCGATGATCGGTGAGCCATTGAGATTAAATGGATCTTCAAGAGGAAGACGGACGCTGATAGTAGTGTTACTATCTACAAAGCTCGAATTTTCGCAAAAGGTTTTCGACAAGTTCAAGGTGTTGACTACGATGAGAGTTTCTCACTTGTATCTATGCTTAAAGTTTGTCTGAATCATGTTAGCAATTCCCGCATTTTATGAAATTTGGCAAATGGATGTCAAAACTACATTCCTTAATGGATTTCTTAAAGAAGAGTTGTATATGATGCAACCAGAAGGTTTTGTCAATCCGAAAGGTGCTAACAAAGTGTGTAATCTCAAGTGGTTCATTTATGGACTGGTGCAAGCATCTCGGAGTTGGAATGTATGCTTTGATAGTGTGATCAAAGCATATGGTTTTATACAGACTTTTGGAGAAGCCTGTATTTACAAGAAAGTGAGTGGGAGCTCTGTAGCATTTCTGATATTATATGTGGATGACATATTGTTGATTAGAAATAATACAAAATTTCTAGATAGCATAAAAGGATACTTGAATAAGAATTTTTCAATGAAAGACCTCAATGAAGCTACCTACATATTGGGCATCAAGATCTATAAAGATAGTTCAAGACGCTTACTAAGACTTTCGATGAGTACATACCTTGATAAGATTTTGAAGGAGTTTAAAATGGATCAGTCAATGAAGGAGTTCTTGCCTGAGTTGTAAGGTGTGAAGTTGAGTAAAGACTCAAAACCCGACCATAGCAGAAAATAGAAAGAGAATGAAAAGTCATTTCCTATGCCTCAGTCATAGGTTCTATAAAGTATGCTATGCTGTGTACCAGACCTATTGTGTACCTCACCATGAGTTTGGCAAGAGGGTACAATAGTGATCCAGGATTGGATCACTGGACAGCGGTCAAAATTATCCTTAGTGGAATAAGGACATATTTCTTGGTTATGGAGGTGACAAAAAGTTCGTCGTAAAGGGTTACGTCGATGGAAACTTTGACACTGATCCAGATGACTCTAAGTCTCAATCTGGATACATATTGAAAGTGTGAGCGATTAGCTAGAGTAGCTCCATGCAGAGCATTGTAGACATAGAGAATTTGCAAAATACATACGACTCTGAATGTGGCAGACCCGTTGACTAAACTTATCTCACAAGCAAAACATGATCACTCTTTGGGTGTTAATCACATAGCGATGTGAACTAGATTATTGACTCTAGTAAACCCTTTGGGTATTAGTCACATGGAGATGTGAACTAATCACATAAATATGTCAACTATTGGTGTTAAATCACATGACGATGTGAACTAGATTATTGACTCTAGTGTAAGTGGGAGACTGAACGAAATATGCCCTAAAGGCAGTAATAAAGTTGTTATTTATATTTCCTTATATCCTGATAAATGTTTATTATTCATGCTAGAATTGTATTAACCGGAAACTTAGTACATTCGTGGATACATAGACAAACAGAGTGTCCCTAGTATGCCTCTACTTGACTAGCTCGTTAATCAAAGATGGTTAAGTTTCCTAGCCATAGACATGCGTTGTCATTTGATGAACGGGATCACATCATTAGGAGAATGATGTGATGGAAAAGACCCATCCGTTAGCTTAGCATAATGTTCGTTAGTTTTTCTGCTATTGCTTTCTTCATGACTTATACATATTCCATTGACTATGAGATTATGCAACTCCCGAATACCGGAGGAACACCTTGTGTGCTATCAAACGTCACAACGTAACTGGGTGATTATAAAGATGCTCTACAGGTGTCTCCGAAGGTGTTTCTTGGGTTGGCATAGATCGAGATTGGGATTTGTCATTCCGAGTATCTGAGAGGTATCTCTGGGCCCTCTCGGTAATGCACATCACTATGAGCCTTGCAAGCAATGTGACTAATGAGTTAGTCACGGGATGATGCATTACGGAACGAGTAAAGAGACTTGCCGGTAACGAGATTGAACTAGGTATTATGATACCGACGATCGAATCTCGGGCATGTAACATACCGATGACAAAGGGAACAACATATGTTGTTGTGCGGTTTGACCGATAAAGATCTTCGTAGAATATGTAGGAGCCAATATGAGCATCCAGGTTTCGCTATTGGTTATTGACCGGAGATGTGTCTCTGTCATGTGTACATAGTTCTCGAACCCGTAGGGTCCGCACGCTTAATGTTTGATGACGATTTGTATTATGAGTTATGTGATTTGATGACTGAAGTTTGTTCGGAGTCCCGGATGAGATCACGGACATGACGAGGAGTCTCGAAATGGTCAAGAGGTAAAGATTCATATATTGGAAGGTTACATTCGGACACCGGAATGGTTCGGGTCGTTTCAGATGAGTTTCGGAGTACCGAGGGTTACCGGAACCCTCCCCCGGGAAGTTCATGGGCCTTCATGGGCCTTAGTGGAAAGGAGAGAAGGGCCACAAGGGAGGGCGCGCCCCCTGCCCATGGCCAGTCCAAATTGGACTAGGGAGGGGGGCGGCGCCCCCTCTTTCCTTCTCCCCTCTTCCTCCTTCCCTCTATCTCCCTCTCTTGGAAGGAAGGGGACTCCAACTAGGATTGGGAATCCTAGTTGGACTCCCCATGGTGCGCGCCCCCTTGGGCCGGCCACCTCTCCTCCCCCCTTTATATACGTGGGAGGGGGGCACCCCAAAGGCACACCAAGTCTTCTCTTAGCCGTGTGCGGTGCCCCCTCCGCAGTTACACACCTCGATCATACCGTCATAGTGCCTAGGCGAAGCCCTGCGCCGGTAACTTCATCATCACCGTCGCCACGCCGTCGTGCTGACGGAACTCTCCCTCGGCCTCAACTGGATCAAGAGTTCGAGGGACGTCATCGAGATGAACGTGTGCTGAACGCAGAGGTGTCGTACATTCCGTGCTTGGATCGGTTGGATCGCGAAGACGTTCGACTACATCAACCGTGTTACTAAACGCTTCCGCTTTCAGTCTACGAGGGTACGTGGACACACTCTCCCCGCTCGTTGCTATGCATCTCCTAGATAGCTCTTGCGTGATCGTAGGTAAAATTTTCGATATACTGCGTTCCCCAACAGTGGCATCCGAGCCAAGTCTATGTGTAGATGTTATATGCACGAGTAGAACACAATGAGTTGTGGGCGATAATAGTCATACTGCTTACCAGCAACGTCTTACTTTGATTTGGTGGTATTGTTGGATGAAGCGGCCCAGACCGACATTACATGATCGCGTTCATGAGACTGGTGCTATTTCAAATTTGATCTCAAATAACAAAGAGCCAATTAAAGTGTTGACATTGGCTACAAAAGACAAAGAAGTGAAGCAATCAATTGTTAAAAATCAAAGTGCCAAATCTGAAGAAACAAAGTTGAGGGTGCATAAGCCCAAAAAAGAGTTGCCATTGGTTGAAGCAGAATCACAACCGAGGTGCCCACTCGGCTTACCGTATTGGCAAAAGAAGGAATTACAAAAGCTTAGTGCACAAGAGCTGAAAAAGAAGAACATGGAATGGGTTCCCAAGAGGAGCAGTCAAAATAAAAATGATGTGCAACCTTCTATTGCAACAAGTGTTACAAAAGTGAAGAAAGAGAATGATGGAAGCCAAAAACAATTAAGCCCAAGGTTTACATCACCCCATCAAATCTTCGGTTAGCACATCATCCATATTTGCCAAACATGTCAGTGATGTCTTTGCCATGGAATTCATCCCGAGGTACGATCGGTCATGCTCCATGGGCTTATTTAGATCCATGGATGCAATATAATTTCTTGTATCATGAAAGGGTATTACCAAATCACTATATATTTGATTAGCTACAAGTTTATTGCTGATCCAAAGGGCCTAAATATTTGATTTATCATTTCATTTGTTTATTTCGGCTATACTTGCTTTGGTGGATGAAGTTTACATGGACCTTATGGTAATGGCCGATATTTATCGATCGTTCTAAGAGTATGTCAATGCATGGCTGGTGTAGTATTCTAACATCGTTTTTAGTTCGATTGGAGGATGAGACAAGGTTCATGCTCATGGAAATTTATATGTATGACTATATTATGCTTGCATGAAATTGAGACATCAACTATTAAGTGCTTGCATGATAATTTGTCGAACCGATGTCACTGAATATATGTTGCATAGACCAATTCATAGTTGCAAAATTGGCTAGTGGGCTTATACTTTGTTTGGATATGATTTGGCTTATACATCTTTGAAATCTATAAGAGGCCAAATCATAGCTGATTTTATTACTGAACATCGGATTAATGACATGCATAATATTGATATTAGCCTTGTCTCGCTAGTACTATGGAGATTATGCTTTGATGGTTGAATTCATAACGATGGCCAAGGTGTTGGTGTTGTTTATATATCTCCTTATGGTGCTATTCTGTGAAGCCTCATGCCGCTTAAAATACTTTTTTACACAATAATCAAAGCCGAATATATAATGTTATTTGGTTTGGAGCTTTTTGTTTCCATAGGTGCTACACACATTGAGGCTTTCGGTGATTCGTTATGAGTAGTGCAATAAATATCCAAGGGTTATCACTGTTTTGGCGAATCACATATAGTTTACCTTGAGGTATGTCTAGATATAGAATTTATCTTGGGTTGCTTTAATATTGCTCCTATATCTAGACATGACAATCAGAGAGCAAATGAGTTGGCGCAACAAGCATCCGGCTACCATGTTGATCATGGATTGCATATATATCAATAGCCGATACTTGGTCTCACTAACATAGGTAAGGCTGAACCAAAGCCCACTGCTTTGGCCACTAGTGAAATTTTTATGTAGGCAAAGCAGGATTGGAAGAAGTTCAATCATGATTATCTGCAAAATTCTAGCAAAAGGGTGAACAATATGGTTCGGAGGATGGCTTTGAGATACATATCTATGGAACTTTATCACCGGATTGTGTTATAGAAGTTGAGGAGTTTTCACCCAAGTTTTCATCAAGAGGTTCAAACAAACAATGCCCGATATATACATGCAAATGGCCGATGCAGTGTTGACATCGCCCTTAGAACAAACTCCGTGCAAGTTGTTTTTCGGCACACAATCTTTGCCAAAAAACAGGGGGGCATGTGTTGACACCCGATTTTGACATGGTCCAAACTTAATTAAGATGACCTCAAATAGAGAAGTGATCTACATGAAAAAGTTCTTCCTTTTATCTACATGATCATCTTTGAAGTTTGGGCCATCGCCACCCGATATCATCTCGAGGGCAGAAGTTGTGTTCAAAGTACTAGGATTTGTATGCAGGGTACTATTCGGCTGATTAGGCCTCCAAGAAAGCCTCATATGAGAAAAGTTACAACACTAAAGTTCTTCGCCTCGTCAAAACGAATGATTTTGATATAAAAATCGTCTTAATCCAATGTCGTATGCAAAAGTTGTAGTCAAAACAGTGCAATGCTGCAGAAACTATGGAAATGGCCGGAGGACCAAAACCTCATGTTGCGACCGGTCTGTCCGGAAATAGAGACCAGACTGTCCGGTGCTGGTCGCGAAAACCTTCTGTTGTGACCGGACAGTTTGGTCCGGTCGAGCGGACAGTCCGGTCCGAACCGACATCGTGTATCTCCTCAAATCTAATGATTGCGGGGGCGATTAGGCCTTCAAGATGACCTCGAATCGAAAAACCTTCAACATGAAAGTTGTTCACCTTGTCGAAACAGTTAAGTTTTCTTTTGGGCGCATCTTCATCCGAGGTTGTTGTGGCCTGTGAGACCCAAAAACCAAACTGCTGTCTCAGACTTGCCTAAATCCAAGTTCGGTTAATTTCGAAAATATTTGGATGGGATTTGGAGTCATTTTCTTGTACGGAAAGTCCAGCCGCCTCATAAATAGATGAGAGGTGACGGCCGATTGAACAACACACAATCGACGAAATCATCTACCACTTTTTATCTTTTATCTTTTCTCCTTAACCCTAGTTCTTCTTCTTCCTCGTTCTTCGGTCGTTCTTCTTGTTGCAGGGCGGCGGACCTCGAGGCACTAGGGGCGATCAGGTCGACCTAGGGTAGCCCATAGCCGTCGTGCATCCTGACGGGGTCCCTCTCGAACGTGTGGGGTTTCGGGTCCTCAAAAGCATCCGCCAGATTGCTAGCGTACCGCGCTTTAGGCCGGGTCTCCTTCGACGTGAGCTGTGGTGCATCATCCTCGGCGTTGGAGGTACATGGTGACGTGTTCGTGTGCGAACAGCAGGAACCACTTAGAGCATCTACAACCGCAATCTGTGAATTTGGTCCCTTATACGTCCGCAGACGCGCCCGTACCCGCCCGCGGACATTGACCGAGCGGGCATCAAATTTTGCCATTTGCAACCACAAACCATATTTTCAAAACAGCTAATACATGCAAACACATGCATGTTGATCATTTTGGATGTTAGTCCATGTTGGGCCGGCGGGGCTGTTAAAAACACCTTATAGAATTGCTCATACTTGAGATTTTCACATCCATATTGGGCCAGCGGGTTCTGGATGTTTAGTCCCACCTCGCCGTGTGAGTAGCGAGTCGACTAGCTTAAATAGCTGGGTCGTCCAAAAGCGATAAGCTTCAGTCATCATTACACCCTTTGTTAAGGAGATAGACTGTCACTATTAATCTTCTGTGTCAGTCATGGTCTATATCCTTCGCAAACGAAACATTGATATTTGCACCGCTCTTTTTGACTCACAATGTGTTGAACGGGCAACGTGCAGTCTGGTGCAAGGGTGGCGGTGGAGTTGCAAACGTCCGGCGCGGAGAAGCAAGTGAAAAGGGGTAGGTAGAGGGGGACTTGGTTCACTTTTTGTGGGGGTCGGCCTGTCATTCTGATCATTCTGATATGGCGGACGCGCTCGGACATCATCATATCTGCCCTACATTTGGGCTGCATATGAGGAATGCCGATCAGCTAGCCTGGGTATTTGAGGCCCGTTTAAATGCGCTCGTCTGGGTCGGTTTTTCTAACCAGTCACTGATCGAGCCGTCCGCCCAGGCAGTGGCGTAGCCAGGCCCAGGCTACCAGGGGAATGGCAACTTGTCCATTCATTGACTGTAGCATCAGAAACACTATTCGACACTGTTTTAGATTGGCAAACCAAATCGAATCAATTTATACAGACAATACATAAGTATCCGCCTTGCAAATACTCACAAGCAGTGAAGCCAACAATGAAACGATCTTTTCCCCACAGAAACCGTGAGTGTTATTCATTCATGACAATATTACAGTCAGCTAAGCCCTAGCAGCTCAAATGCTCAATACACGGTGGGATTTGACCTAACCAACAGGTAGGTGGAAAAAGTTCATTTTAAACCCTAAACTCGTAGAGGTTAGACGAAACAAATCTCCAAGTCAAAATTCCGGTTGATTGCACCATGAACATTGCAATCCCGGTCTAAATCGAACCGTGGCATCATTTGGCAAGCTGGGATTGTCGACGAGGCAAAGCATGGTCGAGATTGGCGGCATTTCGCACGGCGCACACCCTGCTCCTTATTGGGCCGGCCCGCTTAAGTATTTTTCTGTTTCTTTATTTCATTTTTTCTATTTCATTTTTTAATTCCTTTTACTTCTACTTTTGTGTTTATGTTTTGCTCTTCAGAATTTGATTTCTTTTCAAAAATTAAAAACATGTCCTGAAGTTCAAAAAATGATCCTGTTATTTATTTTTGTTCAAAAATTAAAAAATGTTATTCATTTTTCAAAAAACATTCGCGTATTAGAAAAAACTGTCGCCTTTCAAAAATGTTCATAAGTTCAAGAAATGTTCGTTTTCAAATTTTGTTTGGGAGTTTAAAAAAAATCCTGTTTTGAAATTTGTTCGCAAATTCCAAAAAAATATTCCTGCTTTCAATTTTGTTCAGGAGTTTCAAAAGCTGTTTCCATTTCAAAGAAAATTCCAAAATTTTAAACATGGTCATGTTTCAAATTTTGTTCGGGGGTTTCAAAATTGTTCGCAAATTTTAAAAATATTCATGTTTTCAAGTTTTGTTCTTTAGTTTGAAAAAAGTTCCCATTTTTTAAAATGTTCACGTATCCATAAATTTTGGAATTTGAAAAATGTACAAGTTTTCTGGAAAAAATGTTCACGTTTTCAATTTTTGGGGGGAGTTTAAATAATGTTGCTGTTTTAAAAAATTGTTTGAATTTTTTAAAATTTACTCACAATTTCTAAAAGTGTTCGCGGTTTCATACAACATTCATGGTTTTTCTCAAAATAATGTTTTGTGTTCTGTTAGTTCTTAAAAGTTTGTGCTGCACTGAAAACCAGATAGTTCTGTTGGTGAACTGGCTAGCAGTAGTTCTTCGGATGCATTTGGTTTCGGGTTCGTACCCTAGGGTTTGCAAAAGAAAATATTTAAGTGCTACAGCCTATGCGCTAGCTTTATTACCAGTGTAACAAGAAAAATAATTAACAGACCAAAAATACAAATGGGCTGGGTCAGTGTGGAGAACTTCTTGGCCCACGAGCCAGGTGAATCCCTGCCATGTCAGTGTTTTTATGCCTCAAAGGATGCCAGGGTTCAATTTAGACCAGGATTACATAGTTGAGGTCCTTCTAAAAAAACATAGTCGAGGGTGCAATCGACCGGGATTTTGACTTGAGGGTTCGTTTCGTCAAACCTCTATGAATTCAGAGTTTAAAATGGAATTTTTCCAAGGTAGTGCTACCCTCCTTTCTTCCATGGTTAGCCAGGCAGCCAAAAATCCTATTTTATTCACAATTAATCTCACATAATGAAAACTCACGAAATTCCAAAAGGTGTTTGATTCCCGAGATGACGGCCAACTTCAACGCCAACGAGTGGTCAAAAGATCAAAGGGAAAATCAGTTAAGGTACTGTAAAAACGTAACGGCGCAGCTGGTTAGGCGAAAGTATAATCAATATCCAAGCATATCACCACAAGGTATGTGCGGTAAGCAGCTTCAAGGGAGTATTTGAAACTGAGCTCTGATTCTTTAGTTTGTTAGGTAAAAACCAAAAACCAAAAAAACATGCATATAAAAAGGCCCAACTCAACATGGGAACATGCATAAGAATTACTATTCTTTTATGCAATTTAATTTAATAAATATTTTACAGTTATACAATGAACAAACACAATAAATAATACGTATTTTCGTTTTTAGCTGTTATATTATTACTTGAAATGTTTGTGTTCCTTACAACCAAATATCATTCAAATATATTATAAAACATTTCCACAAGAACGTGCCGGTTGTCATCTAGTTCAAATATAGTTTACATAGGTAGAACATCTCCCAGGATTAAACACTGTGGCCTGAATAAAGACTTGTATCAGATAATAGATGCCATGAGCCTGCTTGGTCATTTGGCCAACTTTACGAGAATACTACCCTGCTCAAACCGCAACGACGACGTCCCAAGTTGCACAATGGACGGTTTGAAGAGAAGATGGCTCACCTCTGAATCTCCGATTATCAACGCTGGAACAGTATTGTAGGTCTAAATGACCATGCATAAATCGCCTTTTGAAAAATGGCACCGCAATACCTTGTTGTGCAAAAGCCTAGATGAAAAAAAAAGGCTAGCAGTAACAATTTTAATAGGATTTTAATTGATAGACCACAGGTTCGTATAAACCAAGTAGGACCAGGACAACAACGGGAAAAAATTCCAAATGGAAGTTGCAGTTGCAGCTGTGCCTAACTAAAGAAACGGATCAATCTAAGTTATCCTTAGTTAATTAATCACTTTAGACTAGCAGCTGCGGTGCTGGTGCGCTGTTGTTGAAAATCCAGATCAACTTTTCATAGTGCCAATTAACAAAGCTTTTGATCCGTACGTGGGTTGGTGGCTTAGCCCCGCCCAATGACCTTGGATTGATCGATTTTTTTTGAAACTATGATGATTTTTACAGCAAATTCGGAAACTAACACCCTAATGTAGAAAAATCAAAAGTATCATCCGTCGGCCTCCGGTTGGCTGAAGTGGGACTTTTCGGCCTACCATTGGCCGAAGAGGGACTTTTCGGCCAACCGCTGGCCAAAAAGGACTTTTCGGCCAACAGTTGGCCAAAGAGTCCCTCTTCGGCCAACACCGGCTCTACTGTTTTAGAAAATTCATATCAATTAGGATTTTTAGTATTTTAATTTGATTCTTTTTGCATTAGATTAGAAATTTTATGAAGTTTCTGTAGATATCAAGTTTGACTAGATTTGAAAGTTTGAATTTGAATTTTTATGAATTTGCTCAAATCACTAGATTGCCTATAATTTGAGCTAGGAGTATTCTTTTTAGATTTATCAGTAGCAATTAATTGGTGAATTTTAGGATTATTTAAAATTAGGTTTTCATGAAAACAGTTCTGTTTTACTGTTTTATAGGTTTTGTGCTATTTCTTTTAATTTTAATTGCTTTAAATTGTTTTCTTTATTTTTTGACATATTATTTTAGTTTCTGTTAAGTTATTAGTAGATATTTTATTTGTATTTTATTTCTTTTATCCTCCATTTTCTTTCCCGTCGTTCTTTCCCTCCATTTTCTCCCGCTATTTTCTTTGCCGCCATTCTCTCCCGCCATTCTTTGCCTCCATTTTCTCCTGCCATTTTCTTTTCCGTCATTTTATTTTCCGCCATTCTCTCCCTCCATTTTCTCCCGCCATTTTATTTCCTGCCATTCTCTCCCGCTATTTTCTTTCCCGCCATTCTCTCCCGCCATCTTCTTTCTCGCCATCTTCACTTCTCAACTTATAAAACGAGCCTCATGTTGTCCACGACCGTAGATAACATCGTCTGACACGGTTTGTGTCTCCTGCGTCGGTGCTGCTGGTAGAGTGTGAAACACTGTCTGAGAGAAGTCATAAGTGTTTGCAGCTTTGTCATCATCATCGAAGAGTGTTTCACACTTATGACTTCTCTCACACAGTGTTTCACACTCCACATGAAGGCATCATAGTCATCCTCCGTCGATGCAGCACTCCTTAGTGTGGCGGGAGAAAATGGCGGCAAAGAAGATGGCGGGAAAGAAAATGGAGGGAAAAAGATTGCGGAAAAGTATTTTTTTTTCATGTATAAAACGGCAATGGTTGTACAGGATTTATAAGGAACTTTTAAATATAAACTCCTATGAAGCTCAAAACAAGTTTTCTAGTAAGATAAAAGAAATAAAATACAAAAAATACTACAAATAAAATAGCTACTGATAACTAAACATAAACAAAAAGAATATGTCAAAAAAAACTAAAGAAAACAATTTAAAGCAATTAAAATTAAAAGAAATGGCATAAAACCTATAAAACACTAAAACAGAATTGTTTTCATAAAAACCTAATTTTAAATAATTATAGAATTCGCCAATTAATTACTACTGATAAACAAAGTCACAAAGAACCAGTAGCAAAAAGAATCATCTGAAAAAATACTCCTAGCTCAAATTACAGGCAATCTAGTGATTTGAGCAAATTCATGAAAATTTAAATTCAAACTTTCAAATCTAGTCAAACTTGATATCTACAGAAACTTCATAAAATTTCTAATCTAATGCCGAAAGAATCAAATTAAAATACTAAAAATCCTAATTGATATGAATTTTCTAAAACAGTAGAGCAGGTGTTGGCCGAAGAGGGACTCTTTGGCCAACTGTTGGCCGAAAAGTCCTTTTTGACCAACGGTTGGCCGAAAAGTCTCTCTTCGGCCAACATGAGGCCGACAGGGTGATACTTTTGATTTTTCTGCATTAGGGTGTATAGTTTCCGAATTTGCTATAAAAATCATCATAGTTTCAAAAAAAATCGGATTGATCAGCGTATCCTGAATAAGTTATGTGTGCAGGGAAAACTAGTGTAATTCTGAGCACTGCAGGGTTCCAGTTAACAAACCCCGTGAGCATGTATACTCTCGTAGTAGTACTACTAGTAAGTTTGCACGTGCAACACACGTCTAAAAACAAATACTCAAAATGCCAACATAAAGACAATAATATATAAAAAAATAGCTTGAAATCCGTTGCCACATAAAGACAATAATATATTCATGCACGTGCAAGCGTAAGATTATTTTGGTTTTAGGGCCAGTGCTTTCTATTGGACGAATTCATCCATAAGGCTGAGCATTAATTTATGCCAACAATATGTTTACAACATGGATAAATAAATCTTTGTGAAACACAATTAAGAAAAGGCGATGCGAACTACAAATAGTTCATACCCAGAAAGCTACATGTATTTTATACCGATGAAGAACTATTATGCAATATGAGCATAACAAATTGTGGACAAATTGACAGGTTCATGCCATAGAAACGGAATTCCAACAATGTGCATGTGTCGCTCCAATTTGATCTTATAAAAAGTAAAGTACCGGAACCAATAAAATCTGAAGTGCTAAATTACCTAGAGTGATGCATAGGCGTACCTTATATTAGATCGTCGTAGAATATAAACAACATATGCCGCAGGAACAAAAAGGAGAAAGAAAATGGATGTGTTTATTGTACTCGGGAAGAGATGATAGGTAGTAAGAAAACTTGTGCAACGTTTTGAAATTAAGTGGGAAGACTTGGGTAGGAGAAGCACTGACCTGCAGTAAGTGGGTGGCACACGGCTTCACGGCACCAAAGTCGTTCACCGTGCGTTGCCCTGCGTACGTCCACGTCCCTACGGCAGCTCCGGTAGTCCTCGCCAGGCCATGATCTGATCCGTCGAGATGAGGCGGGCCGGCAGCGAGATCAACATCTGGTCGGGCTGGCTGCACGTGCGATCACGATGTGTCGGGCGAGGCGAGGAGCGAGCAGGGCGTAGGGTCGGCGACGCTTGCCATGAGGGCGCAAGAGGAGTCGACGATCCCGTGGTCAGGGCGCGAGCCGAGCCCCTGGAGCATTGAGCAAGGGAGATGGCTGGGGAAGATGATTACTTCCTCCGGCCGTGCAAGTCAACGGCTGTAAAACAGAAATTTCGGTGAGGTACGGGCGAGGCGAGGAGCGAGGACGGCGACTGGATGGCAAGTGCATCGCTAGTTCCCGACCTAGGTGGCCATTAACTGTCCAGCGCTAAAATTACGTCCGTGAAACCAGCCAATCGGCTCCCTCCAGGCCGTAACAAAAAGATCTCGTTTAATGCCATGTTTAATGCAAAATCGTTAGCCTGCATGCACCGCGCACGTCCCATGGCACCGGATCCTCAGCCCAACAACTATATTAGCCAATGAACGGATGACAAGAGCTAGCTGCATGCAGACGCTCCGTATTTCATGCAACTAATTAATTGCACGAGGAGAAGGCTCCGGTTTTCAAGGATTAAATGTCCACGCGACGTACAAACAGGAATATCCAGTGGAGAGCCGGTGGGCGTCTTGTGCTGAGAAGTCGCGGACGCGTGACGGGGCAGTTTTTCCTCTCGCGGCAGAGCGTCGTCCGCTCCAGGTAATTGCTATGCGCACACTTAACTCGGGATTAGTATAATCTAGACGGTCAGATCTAATCAAGTGGGTTGATCTGATGGTGTTATCTCTGCCTTGTACGTTTTGTGGGGTGTTCCTAAGAAAGAAAATGTTTGCTTGTTTAATAGTAGTATAGATTAAGTTTGGGAGAAATTCGTTCGCTTTGTGCCCGTAGAAGTCCGGAGTGTTGTCGGCAACCCCGCACGCAGACACGACACCGGTGGAGAAGGACAGTAGAAAGGAAGTCAAACTTGCCGTGCCATTGGTCCGGAAAGGTGGCAACATGGCCGCCATCAATCTCGTCACGTTCGTGTAGCACGGACGCCGTCTGAAACACGCGTAACAAGACAACAAGGTGCAACTGCAGAGAGGCGGCCGGCACCGTCCTCCAGCTGCGGCCAGCCGACCTGCTTTATCCACTTGATGCTCTCCCGAAGAACTCGTTCGGCGCCTCGGCCGGCAAACGCAATGTAGCCGAGTCGCGCAAACAAAGAAACGTCATAATGCGGCCTACATATGTGTTTTTATTTGCTTCAAATTTGTATGTTCAACTTAAGATACATTTAATCGGATCAAACAAGTTCAAATCATCATCAAAGACGACAAACTTATATTAATGGCCAAAAGTAGTCGCATTACATATTTTTACGACTTCAAAAATTGTTAAGCGGCATTTTCAATATATGCAATGTCGACTACATACTACTCCCTCGGTCCCAAAAAAGCGACTCAACTTTGTATTAAGGGAGTACTACTTACAGTGCCGCCGCCGCCGCTGATGTAGTCTAGTCCTTGTCGTCCTCGTCCTCTTCCAAGAGATTATCGAAGAAGTTGTAGGGGTCTAACACATAAGCGACAGCCACAAGTTGTTGCTGCTCCTCCTCGTATGTGGTTGTGCGGCGAAAGCGCTCGCGGAGGCGCTCCTCGTGGTTTCAGTGTGCCTCCTCTTCAAGTTGGGAGAGCTGCAACATAATGGCAACTGGATCCTCGGGCTCCGTCTTTGGCTCGGGGGCGACAGGGACAATGTCGTTGATGGGGACAACGTCGTTGACAGGTACGATGGCTCCTGAGGCTCGTAGATCGACGCCATCCTCCGCCACGCGAGCCGGTATATCCCCCCTGAACCACTAAAAGATCAAGTAATCCTCGGATGGTTTTGGTAATTCATAACAACATATACATCATTGAACTAATGCTTATTCAAAGAATATTTCAGGGAAGTTCAGTCTAGATATGGCTATGAGATGTGAATGTGGACCCCTCAAAATGTAAAGGACATGGATTGGAAAAAGCTCTAAGACTCTACATTTTTGGTTTAAGTGATCAAAGATCACATTGAGTTTATAGGAAAGCCAATACTATTAAACATGGGTGAGGTTTTGATCATGAGTCATGTGCTCAAGTGCTTAGAGGTATTGCTCTAAAAATCCTCAACCACACCCTCACATTTCCGTCTGTCCAAAACCCTAATGTCAATCTCGGTCTCATCGATTCATATCCTTTCGAACCCACCGAGATACACTTGACAAAGTCACTGCCTAAACCCTAGAAATCCGGTCTCACCAAGATGACATTCGGTCCCACTGAAGTGCGCGTGCCAACCTTCTCTAACCAATTGTTTTCATCTCGGAATTTCCGAGTGAAATCAATCGGTGTCACCAAAGCGAGGAAAGTGCTTAGGTCATCATCAATTGGTCCCTCCGAGTTGTTTCATCCTGTCTCACTGAAATGTCTAATGTTCAAACCTTTTGCACTAGTCGGTCTCACCGAGTCGTTTCACCCGGTCCCATCAAGTTGTGCATAAAGGTGTGTAATGGTTAGTTTTTTGGTGATGGCTATATATACCCCACCCTCACCACATACTCTCAGAGAGAGCAACCAGGGCGAAGCTACCACTTCCCATATCATTTTTCTGAGAGAACCACCTACACTTGTGTTGAAATTAAGGGGATTCCACTCCCACCTTTGATCCTGGATTTGTAGCCTCCCTTAAATTGCTTTCCACTCCAATCCTTCTCCCACCATCATGCCAACTATGTGAGAGAGTGATTGAGTGTTGAGGAGACTATCTTTTGAAGCACAAGATCAAGGAGTTCATCATCAACAACATCTATTATCTTTTGGAGGGTGGTGTCTTCTAGATTGGTGAGGTGTCACTTGGAAGCCTCCAAATCATGTGGAGTTGAACCAAGGAGTTTGTAAGGGTAAGGAGATCGCCTACTTCATGAAGTACTTCATGAAGATCCTCCCGAGTGAGGCTATGCCTTCGTGGGCGGAAGCCATGATGGCATAGACAAGGTTGCTTCTTCGTGGGCCCTTCGTGGGTGAACCCTCCATGGACTCGTGCAACTGTTACCCTCTGTGGGTTGAAGTCTCTGTCAAAGTGGATGTACGATAGCACCAACTATCAGAACGACGCCAAAAATCATCGTGTCTTCATTACGTTTGATTACTCTGATCTCCTCCTTTACGTTCATATGCAAAGTCTTTACTTTCCGCTGCCTGTTATCTAGACTTGCATGTGTAGGGTGTTACTTACTTGTGTGAATTGCTAAAACTTGAGTACAACTAAAATTGGGAAAAGCCTAGGTTTTTATTTGGTCAAGTAGTCTAATCACCCCCTCTAGATCTACTTGCGGTCCTACAACCATCGTCACGAGAGCGGACAGACCCCCCACGCCACCGTGGGAGGAGGAAGCGTTGGCTGGTACGGGGAGAGTTCGCACCGCTGGTGCACCACGACTGTGATGGGAGGTTATTGGTTTCTATAACCATATGTGCTTCTCTCAAAATAATTACATGTAGGATCATGATCAAATTCAACAATATAGCCATCATATAAAATATTCTCTTCATGATTCACATGCATATAAATTTTATAATCTTCCAATATAGTGGGGTTAACATCATCTAAAGTCATGAACTCTCCAAAACAACTTTATCAAAAAAATTATAAGATCGAATATTCTCCTAACATGTGGGATTCCTTTTACCTAAAGTTGACACTCTTCCAAGCCCACTTTCAATAATTTTGCAAATATTCTTATCAATAATAGATTCATCATGAAGCTCAAATAAAATTTTCAAGTGATGAGCTTGCTGAAGCCATGGGTTGTTAGGTTGGCACAATGTCGTTCACTTACCTAGGCCTCCCCCTAGGGACAACAAGATCCACTGTCAGAGACCGCATGCCACTTGTGGATAATATCGAGAGAAGACTCACTGGTACCACTATCTGGATGACTTATGGAGGAAGAATATAATATGTCAACTGTGCACTCTCCTCACTACTTTCCATTGCAATGTGTGTGCTTAAGCTTCCTCACAAACTGTTTGAGTTGTTTGACTGCGCTAGAAGACACTGCATATGGCGCAAGGTAATTGATGGAGATGCAAAAATGCCTTCTTTAGTTGCTTGGTACCTCATATGTCGCCCTAAAAACAAAGGTGGACTAGGCAAATCTCAACGTACAGAACCAGGCACTGCTTCTAAAGTTTCTTCACAAGTTCATGCACAAAGATGATATACCATGGGTGATGTTGTTGTGGGATAAATATTATAATGAGACGCCACCGCAGGCGATGCCAACCCTATGGATCTTTCTGGTGGCGGGATGTATTTCGTTGATGGACATTTATTGTGGTATCACTGTATGCATCCATAGAGCTAGTGACACAATTTTCCTATGGAAAGATGTTTGGTCAGAAGAAAACCCCTTACAGGACACACACACATGCGTCTAATATCCTATGCCAAGAATGAATACATTTCTCTAACACAGTTCCACGGCAACAACTCCCTCAAAGACAACTTTCATCTTCCCCTCTCTATCCAAACAATGGAAGAATATGGTATGCTCTATCACCAAATAAATGCATTAACACTAGAGTCGATGGTTTCTGATGAATGGATTACATGTTGGGGTGAAAGCACATTTTATCCCTTGGTGGTTTTGGTAATTCATGTCAATATACATGTTGTTGGACTAACATTTTCATCTAGTATATTTCAGGAATAGTCCAACCTAGGCTAGTAGGTGGATGGAGATGTGGAGCCCTCAAGCTACTAACGACAAGCATTGGCAGAAACTTCAAGACTCTACATTTTTTGTTAAGTGATCAAAGATCACATTGAGTCCATAAGAAAGCTAACACTATTAAAAGGGGATGAAGTTTTGATCATGAGTCATTTCCTCAAGTGCTTGAAGATATTGCTCCAAAAAACATCAACCACATTATCATAATCCAATCAGTCAAAAACCCTAAAGTCATTCTCGGTCCCACCGAAACCTACCCATCCAGATCCACCGAGATACACTAGACAGAGCCACAGCCTAAACCCTAGAAACTGGGTTCCACCGAGATGACATTCGGTCCCACCAAAGTGCACTGGCCAACTTTCTGTAAACCATCATGTTCATTTTGGAATTACCGAGTGAAACCGATTGGAATTACTGAAACGGTGCAAGTGCTTAGGTCACCACATATCAGAGCTACCGAGTGGATTCATCCGGTCTCACCGAAATGACTAACGTTTGAATCTTTTACATTGGTCGGTCTCATAGAGATTTACTTTCAGTGTCACCGAGTTGTGCATAAAGTTTGTAATAGCTAGACCTTTGGTGATGGCTATAAATACCCCACCCACACCACCTACTCTCAGAGAGAGCAACCAGGACGAAGCTACACCTCCCATAACCATTTTCTGAGAGAGAGCTACCTACACTTGCGTTGAGATCAAGGAATTCCACTCCTACATTTGTGTTGCAAGAAGGAGCATCACCAACAACAAGCCTAGCGAACATTTGTGATCTCGACAACACATTCAGGTCATTATGAGAGCTAGGCGATCCAAATGAATGCCCAATCAATAGATCCTCCGATGCAACATCCTCAAGAATGATTATATCGACCTTTCCATCCTGCATGACAACTCTTTTCACGTCCAGTGCATGCAGTCAATGGATCCAAGCATCCCAGGCCATCCTCGTTCTTCACTCCAAGCCCTCTCAATATCTTCATCATTCAGTGCCCTCAAGTGCTCCGACCCAAAGATCTCAATCACGGCCTTCCTGTACCTCCGAACGGCCTCTAAAATTGTATCTTCTGCAATGTGGACATAGTTGTAACGGTGTCGGGCGAACGTCCATATGCTAGAACTCGAGCAACCATGATACACTTCATCGAAGGGCTCACACTTATTTCTCTAAATGCACTTCTTCTAAGTTTGAACCAATCACCATGCTTCTCCACGACTTTTGCAATGGTTAGAAAAAAACTTGTGTGCATCTGAAATCCCCAGCGGAAATACTTCTCCAGATAGGTTGGATTGGGGTCAAAATAATCTCTCATAATCTTGGCATGGCCCTCCTCCTCCGCTCTATCTCAGTTGATGTGTATACGACCGAATTGTGATCCTCTCCTTGGCCGCCGAAAATCTTCATTCAAGATCATGCCAATAGCCATTTCAAAGTCGTCATCGTCTTATTCCTCGTCCTCCGAATAATAGTCCTCGAAGATCATTTCTCTCAACCTCTTTATCTTGACTAGAAATGACCCGGTTCAATTCAATTGACAAAAGAAAAATGAGATGAAAGAACACACAAAAAATTCACCTAGGCAAACCGTCGAACACTTGAAAGGTGGCGGAGGTGTCACAACCGGACGGTGACGTTGAGTAGATACTAGCGGTCGGGGGGGGGGCTTCGAGATGGCCGGAAGTGGATGGGTAGGCTCAGAGGAAGAAGATTTGAGCCTCTTTCCGGCGACGGGATTGATGCAGCAGCAGAGGCGTTTGAGCTCGATTCCAGCGCCTGCAACGGCCTGCGATCGACTCCGAGTCGGGCAGAAGGGCGGTGAAGGTGAAGGGAGGCAGTAGGGTGTCGGCAGAGGCGGTGACTTGTCGCGAGAAGCAACGCCGACGATGTCACAATGCAGGGTGGGGGTGATAGAGGTTTGGTTAGATCAACTCTAGTCGATCCCCTAAAATTTAAAGGAGTAAACGGCCGAGTATCCTTTAGAGGAGTACTTTTGCCCCTCTAAAAATTAACCATTTTTAACCTATCCCCAATACTCATAGGAGTATTTTTTGTCAAATTCATTTAGTTTCCGGCCACGGAAATAAATCTACTACTATATTACTTTATTAAACGACATCTGGTTACATACTTCACCAATTCTTCGCTAAGAGAACCGCTCCAAAAAATAACTACAAGAATAATTAGACACTTTAATAGAAATCCAAGTGCCCTAACTGCTCCTACCAGTTCGATTTAATACTTTCTGTATGTCTTCATTGCAAACATTGTTGCTTTTCTCTATCGGCTTCTTGAGCATGCACACTTCATTCTTCTCCGCCTTCACATAATTGGACATTGTGTCGTCTCTAGTCTCAACTCTAGCAAGTAGTGCACGAACATCTAGCAAATTTCTCCTCTACCAATAGATCAATATACTCTTCTTCCCAATACCAAGACTTGCATTCATCCTATATACAATTTTGAGCAAACAATAAGTTCCAAATTGCGATGAATCCGAAGAACAACCGTACAAATAGGCACTCACCCCGTCCTTTTCGCACTTGTAGAACACCCATCCTAGATCTGCCGATTTAGGCCCCGCCGACGGTGAGAGAGGACCAAATCGGTGTGGGGAGGAGCGCGGCGGGTCCTACGGAGGGTCGGCGGTGACGCATGGTGGCCGAAGGAGGCAAGAAGGGAGAGGCCGGAGTGGATTCGATGTGAGGTTGGTGGGTGCGGCCGAGGGGAGAGGGGGCATCTTTTTTACTCGGGTGGGTGAGTGGCCGAGTAAATATAGGAGTCCGTGGTGCCGAGAAGTAGAATTTGTTCTCGTCTAACGGTTATACGGGTTCAACTAGGTGCCGGTTATAGAAGAGTAATGGAATTTATCCTCCTTTATCAATCCTTCTCTCACACTCATAGTGATCGGTTAGAGATGCGCTTATATTCTTCCTACGAGTATATTCCACCCCGAGTGATGCTATACATACGACACATTTGCGTCCGTATATTAAAAAATCGTAGGCGGTGTAGTAGGTCCGTTCCACTTTTTACTCCCTACTATAGTTGACGTTTACCTCGCTTAAAACTCTGACCGCGTGCATTTTACTCCAGATTTTACACTTGCGTGGCCTAGGGCCTTCGCGCACGATCTCCAAGATGTACGAAATTTAATGCACCAGCAAATCACTCGCAATATAATCCGGTAAACAAGTGATATGATATCCTCATGGACGTCCGATCTATCTGCTGCTGCTGGCAGCGTGGCCGTACGCACTAAACAAATACTCCTAGTAGTACCGAGCTAGAGAAATAAACAAGGAAGATGAGGCGACTAAAATACGGAGCAGCAGCATCCCACTTGCACCCATCTCCATCCGTCCATGTCCATCGATCGATCTACCTCCACCCCGATGTCATCCGCCGCCCGCCCCCGTAGTTATTCGTCCCGCTGCCGCGCTGCGCCCTGCCTGCTACCACCTCCCAACCACTCTCCCCCCACCACCGTCGCCGCCTCCTCCTCCTCCACTTCGTCGTCGAGTCTCCCCACCAAAATCTTTTTTACGGTCCTCGCCTCCCCCGGTCTCTTCCTCGTCCTCCCGTTGCTTCAGGTGAGGTGACCACGCCCGTCTCTTCTTGTCCTGTCCGGGGCCGTCCCGAGTTCTTCCTCCTCCTTGACTCCTTCCCCTATCCGTGCACGGATCTTTCTTGCTGGTTCGGTTGGCTCCGTGGCTCTCTTTCTTTCGTCGCTTTGCCGGTTTCTGCGCCGTGCGGATTTTGAGCCGAGGTGAATTTTGGTCTGCTTCTTGCTCCGGTTGCTGTTTTCTTGCTCCCACGAATTTGGCGTCTGGCTGTGCTCTGCAGTGAACGTTCAGTGAAATTAGGCTTGAATTAAGCAAGAAACAAACGAGGATTTTAACTTTGTCAGTTTAGTTTGGATGTATTCGTTTCGTTGGCATGTTTCAGCTGCCTCGAATTCTCGCTGCAATGGAAATGTGTAGAATTAATGGGGCGCAATTCTTTACTAGTAAAGTCTAGCTACTACGCGCCTCAGTGTGTTCCAGATTAATTAGAACTACTTGTTTCAAGTAGACGAATACAAAAATGGAAAAAGGAGAGTGATGGATATTTTACCCTTTTTGTGTTCATTTTCAGTGAAACGCTGGCCTTTCTCCAACTTGCGTTCTTAACTGCTGTGCTTTCCCATCACTAATTATTATTTGTATGTTTTTGACTGCAGGATCCTGTCTAGGACCGTGTGCAAAACTATCAAATGTTTGTAGATGCTTTGAAGAAACCAACAGCAAGTAGCTTGATCAGAAACCGTTCCCACCTCAGGTACTGCACCCAGCTCTCTTCCAACCATCCTTGCTACCAGTATCATGATTTATTCTTGTAGCAGTAGTCCCTTAAATCATACTGTTTCAGGGTTTGTAACACTGAATCAAATGAGTGCCATCAACGTTTGTTCACCTCATTTCTTGTGCAAAAGGCTATGGTGTGAATGTGATTGGCTAATTCATGTTGGAAGTCATGAAAACGATGTATATTGGTTCCTTTTCCGTGCACAAAAGGGGAAGGGGGCCATCACGTTTTACACTTTCCTCAGAAAGCTACCAGGCAACACGGGCTTCGGTATCAAGATCAAATAACTGCATTACTTTGCACATAGAAATGTGGATTCTCAAAAAAAAAAAGTGAAGCTCGTAACCGTTATTAATCCTATAGTTGCTGTATCAAGACATTTGTTGTCATCTGTGCTAGAACAGTTGTTAGTCGAATTTGTCAACCTACAGCTGTTATAATATGGAGACTGCCCGCCAGCAATTCAATGTCTAATTTTGCTTGCATATGAAACCAATATTTCCTCTACCAACTAAGATTCTAATTGTCTTGTGAACATTTCAGAGGACGTCAATGACTGGATGGTTTTTGAAGATTCCCAGCTGGAAGGGCTCGCCTTTCATACAAATGAATGCACGGCGCAAATGTCATGTCTCTTCATTATGCTTCATTATGCTGTGGGTGCTTGTGTTACCCAACCTCTGGATAACATGCAGTGGCAGTATTCAGAAATATGTTCTCCCACCAGGGTTCAGTGGCTCGGAAATGGAGTACATTGATAACAGTGGAATATTTCTGCTCTCTAACGGCTCGGTGTTTGGCTTTGGTTTTATCACCAGTGGTCTATCAGAGAGCCCATCCTACCTTCTTGCAGTGGTCCACCTGGGCACCACTACTGTCGTCTGGACTGCAAATGCTAACTCTCCTGTTTCGCATTCGGATAGCTTTGAGTTTGACAAGGATGGCAAGGCCTACCTGCAGTCTGCAGGCTCCACTGTCTGGACTGCCAATATCTCTGGCAAAGGTGCCTCTATGCAGCTGCTGGACTCCGGCAATCTTGTAGTGCTCGGCGAAGATAGCTCTTCTCCTTTGTGGCAGAGTTTCAGCTATCCAACAAACACACTTCTGTCTGGCCAAAGCTTCAGTGATGGGATGACCCTTGTGAGCCATTCCACCGGACAGAACATGACACATACACTTCAAATCAAGTCCGGGGACATGATGTTGTATGCAGGCTTCCAGAACCCCCAACCATACTGGTCCGCACTGCAGGATAATAGGCTGATCTTTAACAAGAATGGCGCAATCTACTCTGCGAACCTCAGTTCAACTTCTTGGTCCTTCTATGATAAATCAGGTTCTCTTCTATCACAGCTCATCATAGCGCAGAAGGGTGATGCCAACACCACATTAGCTGCTGTCCTCGGTGAGGATGGGTCGATTGCCTTCTATATGCTGCAGAGTGGGAATGGCAAGACTAATCTGCCAACCCCAATCCCACAGGACTCGTGTGACACGCCAACCCACTGTAAACCGTACTCTATTTGCAGTAGTGGGACAGGATGCCAATGCCCTTCAGCCCTCGGCTCTTCTCCAAACTGTGACCCTGGTCTCATATCACCTTGTAAGTCAAAAGAGGCGTTTCAGCTGGCTCAACTGGACAGTGGAGTTGGATATATCGGTACTAGTTTCACCTCACCTGTGCCTAAGACAAACATCACAGGTTGCAAGAATACTTGCATGGGAAATTGCTCATGCATCGCCGTGTTCTTCGACCAAAAAACAGGCAATTGCTTCATTTTTGACCAGATTGGTAGCTTGCAGCAGAAAGGTGCAAGTAAAACTAATTTTTCATCTTTCATCAAGGTATCTAGCAGTGGCTCAGGGCAAGCTGGGAGTGGCAGTGACAGTGGAAATCACAACATTATTATTGTTGTCATTATAGTCGTAACTTTGGCTGTCATCGGTGGCCTTGTTTATGTCGGTTTCTTCATTTATAGGAGGAAGAGGTATCCTCCATCCTCACAAGATGAGGCTGGTTCATCAGAAGACGATGGATATCTGCAGACGATATCTGGAGCACCAGTGCGGTTCACTTACAGGGAGCTCCAGGATGCAACAAACAACTTCTCTAACAAGCTTGGCCAAGGAGGATTTGGATCTGTATATCTGGGAACACTCCCAGATAGCAGTCGCATTGCTGTAAAGAAGCTGGAGGGCATAGGCCAAGGGAGGAAAGAGTTCCGCTCCGAGGTGACGATAATTGGCAGCATCCACCATATCCATCTAGTTAAACTCCGAGGTTTCTGTGCTGAGGATTCACACAGGCTTCTTGCATATGAATACATGGCGAAAGGGTCACTTGAAAGGTGGATTTTCCGTACCAAGGAGGATGATCCCCTTCTGGACTGGGATACAAGGTTTAACATTGCACTTGGAGCAGCAAAGGGGTTGGCGTACCTCCATCAGGACTGTGAATCGAAGATCATTCATTGCGACATCAAGCCTGAGAATTTCCTGCTTGACGACAACTTCCTTGTGAAGGTATCTGACTTTGGCCTTGCCAAGTTGATGAGCAGGGAGCAGAGCCATGTTTTCACGACGATGAGAGGCACGCGGGGCTACCTCGCGCCCGAGTGGATCACCAACTACGCCATCTCAGAGAAGAGCGACGTATACAGCTACGGGATGGTTCTGCTCGAGATTATCAGCGGGAGGAAAAACTTTGACCCCGTGGAAGGCTCAGAAAAGGCCCATTTCCCGTCCTTCGCTTTCAAGAAGCTGGAGGAGGGCGACCTTCGCGAGATCCTTGACGCCAAGCTGAGGTACAACGACAAGGATGAGCGACTGGAGATCGCGATCAAGGTTGCTCTGTGGTGCATCCAGGAGGATTTCTACCAGAGGCCGTCCATGTCAAAGGTGGTCCAGATGCTCGAGTGCGTCTGCGACGTGCCCCAGCCACCGATATCCTCACAGATCGGATATAGGCTCTATGCGAATGCCCTCAAATCGAGCAGCGAGGAGGGCATGTCGTCGGGGATGTCGGACTACAACAGTGAGGCTCTGCTTTCAGCAGTGCGGCTCTCTGGTCCTAGATGACAGTATGAATGATGTGTATATTAGTGTGTTTAGTTAGGATGTTGGTGTTCAATTTTGGGGTAGGGCCTGTTGATTTGGTGATCATTTGTTCACATTGATGTCATGTACATATGTTGATCATTATTTCAGGTGGTACTTTTTTATAATAGTTTTACCAGATGAGGTTTGTTGTGGAAATTAATATATCTTTTTGCCATATTTAGTTCTTTATAAGCTATAATTAATTTTCTACTTTAAGAATACAGAACTATCAGCTTAGGACTCCTTGTGTACTAAAATGTCTCTCTAAAAGGTTTTGTTAAACCTGTGGCATAATCAGTGTATGATCTACTTATATCAGAAGTTGAAATATAATGCTAGTATATATCCACTGTTTCAGATAAATCAGAAGAAACCGTCTTCCAAAGCAAAAGATGGATTTTCACTGAATGATGAGATATCCATTACATACATCTGATCAATGGAAACTAATTTTCACCTGCATCAACGAAACTGCACAACTATTGAAGGGAAAGAGAACGCTTGGTTTTCTTCCAGTTCCAGGTGCACACCAGCTACATGCCGATGCAGGAAAACTCCCAAGGCATCAACGCCATGCTGCCTATCGACGGGAATTTTATGTCGCCTTTCTTACCAACCTTCTACAATAATCGATGGCTGTTCGCAGCGAGAGAAAAGAAAGATGTGATGAACTTCTTTCAGGGCCATGCCGCTGAGGAGCTGTGCTGCTTGCTGCGCCTGAAACACAGCGGCAACAGCAGAATGCAGATCAAAGCACCTGCCTGTATGGTCTCAAACTGACCATGGGTGACCATGATATAGCAGAAAATGATACGGAGTATTAACTAAACATTTGCCATCCTGCGCCGTTACCATCAGGTGAACAGGAAATCAGTGGCATGTGTAGCATTTCCTATTATGTTACACAATTCCGCTGTTACTCGTGTACTACAACTAGTTTCACTTTGCAAAATATTGCATGTAAAACTAAACTCTTTCATTTAGTTTGTCAATTGTACACTGAAGTTTGTCTTGAACAAGCCAAAAAAATCGATTTAGCCTGTCCTTCCGAGAGATTCAGAGATACTATCCGCGCACCGGTATGCGGGCGGATCACAAAAGGATGAACATGATCACAAAAGCACCAATAAGGCAATGGGCTCTGAGGGGATATCACAAGACAGCAGCCCATGCACGCATTCCGTGTCCGGTCACTTTCATCGTAGTGCTGATCTTTAGCTCGCAACGGGTTATCGGAGAAGGAAGCTATCCAACGGCTTCTCAAACGCGAGGAGAAGGCTCAGGAGCAGAAAGGGCATCAGGAATATGAACATCCAGATTGTGTTGTGGCTGTACACAGTGCTTGGGAAAGGGGGGAGGGGTCTGAACTTCCCTAGCTCCTCTAGCAGGTCTCCGTGATCCCGGAAAAGAAGTAAAAGCTGCAGTTCGAGCAGGATGGATCAGACTAGTTGGATTTATCATGTACCGACAGGCTACAGATTACTATTGGATGCGAGTAAGAGGTGGGTCGCGATTGTGGTAGTACCTCGTTGTAAGCTTCCAGAGGGATCTGATCACTCCGGGTGAGCACATTGAGCAGCGACAGGTATAACAAGTAGTCACGAGCCTGTATAGAAGACATGATGCAATGTAAGTTAAAGGCCTGACTTAATTGAATTGAAGTGTTTTTGTACCAAAGAGTTGCTTCGATCAAATATGAGATAGGAGCACAATATGCATGCAACAGCCATGATTTTTATTTTGGTAAGGGAAGATGTTAGAGAAGCCCATATATAGTATAACAAATAGGAACCCACATTCGAGTTTGTGAGGACTTGAATCGATGTGGTGGGATCGTGCATGAACTCACACAACCAAGTGATTTAGGCTCACTTCGACCCCCTGATGGTCACTTATTTCAGATGTTATATTCCACACGCCCAAAGAAATATCAAGAAGTCCTAGTAGTGGAACATATCAATTGACTCCAGGCTTAGGTCAGCCAAATACAGGAGTAAGGATGGCAATTTTACCCATGGGTACGGGTACCCGCGGGTACCGTACCCGTATGGGCCGGGTATGGGCACACTTTTATACCCATGGGTAGTACCCATACCCTACCCGTTAAGTAATGGGTAGGGTACGAGTATAATCTTGTACCCACGGGTATACCCATACCCTGCCTGCTTGTGAACTAATGTTAAGTTGTCATCAATTAATCATTAATTTTTCATGTGACTTTTCTACTCCTGTTGACTTATGAGTATCTTGTACTCATCTACTTGTTATTGAGCTAAGATAATTGTTTTTTGTCAAATGTGTTATCAATGAGTGTAAAAATGTGAACAACTTGTGTGCTAATTGTTCTACCCGTTGGGCATCCAACGGGTACGGGTACCCGTCGGGTATGGGTATGGGTAAAGTTTCATACCCATGGGTATGGGTATGGGTAGAATTTTGTACCCACTGACTATACGGGTATGGGTATGGTATTGCTCTACCCATTGCCATACGGGTATGGGTATGGTATTACTATACTTCTGTAACAGGAGTGTAAGAAAATTTGATAAAGGCATTTTTTTTCACAGTGAAGTGTTCAGAAGTTATGTGACCATAAGAAATGATTGCTACACTAAGCGACCTGATGGATACTGTGCGTTACTAGAAACTGTCCATGCAGAACAATTACACACGACGTAGACATTTAGCTTCACTAAAATTCCTTTACCTGAACCCTTTCCCACATCCAAGTTTCTCCCAAGCAATCGTGTGTGTTTTTCTTTTTGTCAATTCATATACACTAAATTTTCCTTATAAAGAAATTGCTTTGTTAAATTTCATAAAACGTGAGTTTTGTTGTCATACATGCACAAAAACCAATGTTTCTTGGCTAGTCGCACATATAGGGCAGCCCAGTGCACGTAGCTCCTGCTTGCGCAGGGTCCGGGAAAGGGTCAAAACCCAAAGATCTACCTAAGCATTTCATTCTGCAGCCTACATCACAAATATTTCAAACCACAACTGCCAGTTACTCAGTGGAATACAGCTTGTTCTCGCCAGATTCCCAGCATATGTGCTAGATCAACTCAAACTTACAGCAATGCAGAAAGTAAAGACCCGAGACACAAAGAATATATTTATATGAAAGGTATCAAGTCTGATGACCTCAGACAGATACAGTACAAAAATAAATATTACAGCCATAAATCAAGTGAAGAATACATCATGCATGGAGTAAGATATTTTATTATTTTGTTTGATTAAATCTTTCTTTTTCTCAGTAAAAAATTAGCTCCAACGCAGGTGCTCTGAAGAGGGAAATACATATTTGTATTGTGCTTCGCTGGCAAGCATGGACTCAATCTGTGTACACCAATGATTGCTGACAACCTTTTCTTTTGAGAAAAGGGAAGCATGAACAGTTTCAATTAATTGCTGACAACTTGCAAGGCACACAGGACACCAAATCATTGAGAAAGAGGACACAAGAAAGTTTCTTGGTATGCACTCTAGACAATGAACAGTACTCTAGAGTCTAGGCGAGAACTGTCTCTCACTCCACAATATTTTTGACAATATTAAGAACACTGTCTATCACGCCGTTTTTTTTTTGCCAAATATTTAGAATATGAAGCATGTGCTTTTGCATCCCTATTACGGATATACCACTGTTATGACAGAAATGCAATATCCAAGTAAGCAGCTAACACTAAAGATAGGGTTTGTTGGTTTGATCCTAAGTCTACCTTACAAGAATTTGGTTACAAGAATTTTCTTGCTCGGGATTTGGCCAATTTAAGCAAAAGAATTGTACCACGGCGACTAAAGGGGCATGTGTATTCCAAAAAAGTGGAAACCATACAGACATTGGCCAAATATTACCAAGGCCGATTATTAGCAGAGTATATTTTGGCCATGAACCAAACATACTCATAGTGCCCTGTCTATGAACACCGAGAAGATTCGCAAGTCACACTGCATGTCTTTTTATACTATTATCATTTTGCGAGGAAGCATGGTTCAAAGTTTCATTAATAAAATTTCTCACCTTAACTCTCTTAACAAAGCTAAGAGATTCCTCAAATGTGACAGGTTCCCACTTAGACATGGAGCCCCGACAGTTCAGGACCAGACCCTGGATTGCCTTTAAAGACACAAAATTCCACAGATTCCTGCAGGTAATGATCAGATAATGTTAAAGTTTATATTCCACTAGAGAAGAGAGAAAGCAAAATGCACACACCCAACTTGCAGCTTCACAAAAAAGATGACCCTAAATAGTTCCTTTAAAGAAATATAACGAAATAATTGTACAATTTCTACTAAAAATAGTGCCTTTTTACATCATCAGAAGTTCAGAACCAAGAGAATACACTTTGTCGACAATTACTCGAGAGCAGAACCAAAACGCTGTAGCGAATTAGCAATTAAAAAACAATTTAATGTAACATCAAGCTATCAAAACTCACAAGATTTGATTTTAAGAAAAGAGAACGGGAACATTCGAGCTCACAAAAGGTAAGCATCATAACTTTGTCAACACCAAAAATCATTTTAATTATCCTGCAGTGTTCAATTTTCCAGGTAGAAGAGATGATATTCTGCTGGCAGCGATTGGAACAACATAGTTTATTCTGACCAGCTCCATGGTCAAAATTCACAAGGCACAAATATCATCCACAAACAACAGGTACAGATTAGGGGCAGTCGCCACTCGCCAGGATGAGTAATTAATCAACAAATCAAGAAGCAAACCTATAAAGAGGATATAAACTGTGGTTATCAGAATCAGATGAGCGCATTCTTTTAGGAGCAGTCATCAAGAACGAGAGCCAGACACCAAAATCCATCTCTACGCAACGGAGTGAGGGTTCTCGGAAAAAAGGAAGGGTTCTTTCTCACCTGGAACAGGCAAGAAATGGATGAGATTGGGAGCCACGGCGAACAGCTTTTCCCCCGAATGAGCGAGCCCTTTTGGAATCCGTCGGGCAGACCGGCGAGAGGAGAAAGATTAGGTTGGAGATGGCAACAGGGGGAGAGGAGGGGAGACTAGAGGAAGGAGGCTGCTGGGGGTTGGACTCGAGCGAGGGTGGGGTGGGGGAGGGGGGTGGGGGCGGGGGGGCGAAAGCAGAGACCGGGAGGACGAAGAGGCAGCTGCTGGGAGTGGCAGGGAGAGAAAATATGCGGTGAAAACAAGTTACGGTGGAAAATAGGTGAAACCAAAGGGCAAATATTCTCTCCTCCTTCCTTCTACTAAAAATAATATGTTTTCTCTTTGGGCTGCTACATCTCGCCCGGCGGATCTTTTCACCTCATAAGCTGTGGGATATGACACAATCAAGCGGCCTACCTAATGTCTTACTACTTTGCAATAGAGATCTTGTTGCGGAAACATGTACAACTAAGGTTATGTCGCCGTTTTTTTTTCAATATAGGTTGTGTTGCCGGATTTTTCTTTGCAACATAGGCCATGCTGCAAAATTCTTTTTCTGTCTTCACTTTTTTGCATCAACGGTGATGTGGTGGGAGAACTTTTACAACATAGGTAATGTTGCAGAAAAATTAAAAACTGAAAAATATGCAGAAACGCCGATGTCATTGCCTGCGGTGTGCGTGTCGCCGCCGGCCTCAATAGAGCAATAGCGCCGCCGCTCCCCTTGTTTCAGAAGCACGTCGAGGAGCACCACCACCACTGCCACTGCCGGCCACTTACGCCGGCTTACAGGAACAGGGGAAAAGGATCTTTGGATCCGTACAGAGGCCGGCCACCGCCGACGGATGCCCCATCGTCATCGCCGCCGCAGGGGTCTACCTAGCGGTAGGCTTGCACCGCTACCCTCTCTACTCCCAGCCGCCGTCTCCATAGTCCCAAGCGCTGCAGGATCTAACCCCTGGTCAGTTTGCAACAAGGGGTTAGTTGCATAACCCCTTTATGAAATAATGGACCAGTTGCAGAACGTGGACATGGAGGGGGTGGCTCTTGACCGTAAGATTAAGAGCCCATCCAATGGACACGGATGTGACTTACACTCGCACAAGATTGGCCGGTTGGTGGGAATCATTTCCCTTTCTCTTTCACTTCTTTTTCTTTCTTTTTTTAGAAAAACTTATGATCTATTTCTCATCTGTGAAGATAGTACAACAAACACAAGAAATAAAAATTACATCTAAGTCCGTAGACCACCTAACATGACTGCAAGCACTGGAGCGAGCCAAGACAAGGATGATGCGTTGGGATTTTCTTCAAGAGGAAAGGATGATGCAGTACAGTAGAGATAAATATTTCGCTCAGTTAAGAACCAAGGTTATCAATCCAGTAGGAGAACCCTGCAACACCTCGTTAGCAGTACCTACACACAAAATAACAAATCTTTGCACCCAACGCGAACAAGGGGTTGCCAACCCCTCGGTGGTTACTTGCAAGATTAAATTGTATGGTGATGATAGATAGATCGAACAAAAATACAAAATAAAATAAATAAATAAAATTGCAGCAAGGTATTTTTCGTTTTAATATGATAGAAAATAGACCCAAAGGCCATAGTTTTTACTAGGGGCTTCTCTCATAAAGATAGCATACAGTGAGTAAACAAATTATTGTTGGGCAATTGATAGAAAAGCAAATAATCATGACGACATCCAAGGCAATGATCATGTATATAGGCATCATGTCCGAGACAAGTAGACCAAAACGATTCTGCATCTGCTACTACTACTCCACACATCGACCGTTATCCAGCATGCATCTAGAGTATTAAGTTCATAAAGAACGGAGTAACGCCTTAAGCAATATGATTTGATGTAGACAAAGTAAACTCACGCATGAATATTTTTACCCTTAATAGCAACAATACATACGTGTCATGTCCCCTTCTGTCACTAGGATTGAGCACCGCAAGATCGAACCCATAAAGCACGCACCTCTCCCATTGCAAGATAAATCAATCTAGTTGGCCAAACCAAATCAGTAGATCGGGGAGAAATACGAAGCTATAATAATCATGCATCAAACAGTTCAGAGAAAACTCATAATATTCATGGATAATCTGATCATAAACTCACAATTAATCAGATCCCAACAAACACACCGCAAAAAGTCATTACATTGAAGATAAAAAAGAGAGAAGAAGCCATCTAGCTACTAGCTCTGTGGTAAACTACTCACGCATCATCGGAGGACAGTAAGGTTGATGTAAAGCCCCTCCGCGATCAATTCCCCTCCGGCGGAGTGCCGGCAGAGGCCTCTAGATGGGATCTCACGAGAACAGAAACTTGTGACGGCGGAAAAAGTATTTTGGGTGGCTCTGTGATGTCAGGAGAATTTTTGAGAATTTATAGAGGCAAAATTAGGTCAAGAGGTGCCACGAGGGGCCCACAAGCCTGGGGGCGCGCCTCCCGAGCTTGTCGCTCCCTCGTGACTCGTCTGGTCTTCTCCTGAACCTTCTAGGGTCTCTTCTGGTCCAAAAAAATTAATCCAAAGTTTTTTCTCCGTTTGAACTCTGTTTGATATTGATTTCCTGAAAAGTCAAAAGAAGCAAAAAAACAACAATTGGCACTGGGCACTAAGTTAATAGGTTAGTCCCAAAAAATGATATGAAGTTGCTTGTAAATGAATATAAAACATTCAAGATTGATATTATAATAGCATGGAATAATAATAAAAATTATAGATATGTTGGAGACGTATCACCCCTCCCTCATCGGATTCGGGCAAACCTTGTTGTAGTAGACAGTCCAAAAGTCATCGTGCAAAGGCCTCATCGGACTAGCACACCAAAACAACAACCGTCGCCGATGAGGAGAAGAGTAGATCAGAAGGATCTAACCCGCAGACACACGGACGCAGACGAACGTGAAGGAAATATGCCCTAGAGGCAATAATAAAGTTGTTATTTTATATTTCCTTATTCATGATAAAGGTTTATTATTCAGGCTAGAATTGCATTGATCGAAAACTTAAATACATGTGTGAATACATAAACAAATACCGTGTCCCTACTAAGCCTCTACTAGACTAGCTCGTTGATCAAAGATGGTTAAGGTTTCCTAACCATGGACATGAGTTGTCATTTGATAACAGGATCACATCATTAGGAGAATGTTGTGATGGACAAGACCCATCTGTTAGCTTAGCATAATGATCGTTCAGTTTATTGCTATCACTTTCTTCATGTCAAATACATGTTCCTTCAACTATGAGATTATGCAACTCCCGGATACCGGAGGAATACCTTGTGTGCTATCAAACATCACAACGTAACTGGGTGACCATAAAGATGCTCTACAGGTATCTCCGAAGGTGTTTGTTGAGTTAGCATAGATCGAGATTAGGAATTTGTCACTTCGAGTATCAGAGAGGTATCTCTAGGCCCTCTCGGTAATACACATCATAAGCTTGCAAGCAACCGACTAAGGAGTTAGTCACGAGATGATGTATTACGGAACGAGTAAAGAGACCTGCCAGTAATGAGATTGAACTAGGTATGAAGATACCGACGATCGAATCTCGGGCAAAGTAACATACCGATAGACAAAGGGAATTACGTATGTTGTCATAACGGTTTGACCGATAAAGATATTCGTAGAATATGTAGGAACCAATATGAGCATCCAGGTTCCGCTATTGGTTATTGACCAGAGATGTGTCTAGGTCATGTCTACATAGTTCTCGAACCCATAGGGTCTGCACGCTTAACGTTCGATGATGATTTGTATTATGAGTTATGTGTTTTGGTGACCGAAGATTGTTCAAAGTCCCGGATGAGATCACGAACATGACGAGGAGTCTCTAAATGGTCGAGAGGTAAAGATTGATATATTGGATGATAGTATTCGGACACCGGAATGGTTTCGGAATGTTTCAGATATTTATCGGAGTACCGAGGGGTTACCGGAACCCCCCACAGAAGTAATGGGCCTTCATGGGCCATAGGGGAGAAAGAGAGGGGAGCCATAGGGTGGCGCGCCCCCTCCCAAGGGAGTCCGAATTGGACAAGGGGGAGGGGGCGCGGCCCCCTTTCCTCTTTCCCTCTCCCTCTCCTTCCCTTTTCCCTCCAATGAGAAAGGAAAAAGAGGGGGGGGGGATGCTACTAGGAGTGGAGTCCTAGTAGGACTCCCCCCCTTGGCGCGCCCCCTTGGTGGTCGGCCTCCTCCTCCCCTCCTTTATATACGGGGGCAGGGGGCACCCCAAAGGACATCAGTTATTCTCTTAGCCGTGTGCGGTGCCCCCCTCCACAGTTTACTCCTCCGGTCATAGCGTCGTAGTGCTTAGGCAAAGCCTTGTGCGGATCACATCACCATCACCGTCACCACGCCGTCATGCTGACAACACTCTCCCTCGACCCTCTGCTAGATCAAGAGTTCAAGGGACGTCATTGTAACGCCCACGATGCGGCTATATCTCCCACGTGTCGAGGCATGACTTAGAGGCATAACCGCATAGTGGTTTTGTCGCAAGAAGGGTCATCTTCACACAATCCCATGTAATGAACAAGAATGGGATAAAGAGTTGGCTTACAATCGCCACTTCACACAATACATAAATATCCTTCATACATCATCCAAAATACAATCATATAGACCGACTACGGTCAAAATCCAGATGAAAATAAGACAACCCCAAATGCTAGATCCCCGATCGTCCCAACTGGGCTCCACTACTGATCATCAGGAAAAGACACATAGTAACGACCACGTTCCTCGTCGAACTCCCACTTGAGATCGACTCCATCATCTGCACTGGCATCGTCGGCACCTGCAACTGTTTTGGTAGAATCTGTGAGTCACGGGGACTCAGCAATCTCACACCCGCGAGATCAAGACTATTTAAGCTTATAGGACGAAGAGGTGCAAAGAGGTGGAGCTGCAGCGGCAAAAGCATATATGGTGGCTAACTTGCGCAAATGAGAGCGAGAAGAGAAGCAACGGAACGGACGTCATCTAGCAATGACCAAGAAGAGGTCCTGAACACCTACTTACGTCATACATAACTCAGACCGTGTTCACTTTCCGGACTCCGCCGAGAAGAGACCATCACGGCTACACACGCAGTTGATGTATTTTAATTTGGGTCAAGTGACAAGTTATCTACAACCGGACATTAACAAATTCCCATCTGCCTCATAACCGCGGGCACGGCTTTCGAAAGATAATACCCTGCAGGGGTGTCCCAACTTAGCCCATCATAAGCTCTCACGGTCAACGAAGGATAAACCTTCTCCCGGAAAGACCCGATCAGTCTCGAAATCCCGGTTTACAAGACATCTCGACAATGGTAAAACAAGACCAGCAAAGCCTCCCGAATGTGCCGACAAATCCCGATAGGAGCTGCACATATCTCGTTCTCAGGGCACACCGGATTGTCCAAGCTTCCGATAGGCCAGCCCAGAGTTGCCCCTGGTGGCCACCGGCGACTGACAGTTTGGACCAATACTCAGAGGAGCACTGGCCCGGGGGTTTAAAATAAAGATGACCCTCGGGCTCTAGAAAACCCGGGGGAAAAGGTATAGGTCGCAAATGGTAAAACCAAGCTTGGGCCTTGCTGGAGGAGTTTTATTCAAGGCGAACTGTCAAGGGGGTCCCATTAATCACCCGACCGCGTAAGGAATGCAAACTCAAGGAACATAATCCCGGTATAACAGTAACTAGGGCGGCAAGAGTGGAACAAAACACCAGGCATAAGGCCGAGCCTTCCACCCTTTACCAATATATATAGATGCATTAATTAAATAAGAGATATTGTGATATCCCAACATATCCATGTTCCGACATGGAACAAACTCCAACTTCACCTGCAACTAGCAACACTATAAGAGGGGCTGAGCAAAAGCGGTAACATAGCCAAACAACGGTTTGCTAGGAAAGGATGGTTAGGGGCTGACATGGCTGAAATAGGAGACATGATATAGCAAGTGATAGGTAGCGAGCATGGCAATAGAGCGAACAACTAGCATAGCAAAGATAGAAGTGATTTCGAGGGGTGGTCATCTTGCCTGCAAGGTTCTCAGAGTTGTCGAAAGCTTGATCCTCGTAAGCGTACTCGACAGGTTCCTCGTTCACGAACTCGTCTCCCGGCTCTACCCAAGATAAGAACACAACAAACGGAACCACAATCAACAACGAGAAATGCGCAAGCAACATGATGCAAGACATGTATGATATGCAAGATATGATATGCGATGCATATGCGTGCTCCGGAAGGAAAATGATGAACATGGCAGTAACTTGGCAAACCAAGCATGCCACTGGAAAGATGAGATGATTTCGGTCGAAATCGATATAAAGATCACCGGAATCGGATGCACGGTTTGCAAATGGCAAGCAAAACAAGAATGACACTAATCTGCGATAAACAGCAAGATAGCACTTAAAATACAACAAGTAACAATGCTACAGCACCCCAACATAGCAACAAAGCACATGGCAGTAAACTACAGGAGATGCTTGACAAAAGATGAACACTGAGCTACGGCTAGTTCACAACATATCAAGCTCAAACAAGCATGGAAAAAGTGCAAAAGATTACAGGTTCACAGACTTAGTGAAAAACTGGACATGGCAGAAAACAGCATCAGGTAGCAATGTTCAGAGCACGAAATCAACATGCTACAGGAATTTAACATAGCAAAACAAGGCATGGTAGTGTTCTAATAAAAGCACATGACAAAAGTCCCTTACTGACCATAAGCCAAAAAGGACCAGAAGATATGATGGCAAGCATGTAAACATAGCAAGTTCCGTTATCAGGTTTCAGACTTAGCAGAAAACAGAGCATGGCAGAATTATTAATATGTAGGCCTCTTTGTGAGCTTGATGCACTCACTACAAAGCAATGCATGACAAACCAAGCATACCTACAGCAAGATGGAATGTTTATGAAGCTATCCATGGCAAGAACAAATGCATAGCATGTATGGATTAATTAAAATAAGCTTGGGAAAAATGCATCTCATGTTAAGAATCTGCCAGAAATATTTTATAGCAAAAGTAGAGCAAGATTGAGTCATGCTATGGCACTCTAAAATTGCAAGAAATTGCAGTAATGGATCAATTACAACTATAGCTACAAAACATCCTTACTGAACATCTCCAAAATATGCATGGATCTTTCTGTAGCATCAAGTTTACATGGCAACAAAATTACAGCAGACAAAGACTTAGAGAAATCACTAAGTCCCTGAAATCAGAAATATTACGGGACCTACTTTGCATGCTTGTGCTAGTCACCACAGAGATCACAAAAATACATGGACTCAACCACTGGAAAGATGGCATGGCAGACGAATCACGGCGGCGGACGTGTCCGGCCGACGGCGGACGCGTCCGGCGGCGCGGAGGGAAAAACTTAGGGTTTCGTCTGAGATTTCGTTTTTCGGGATGCCCACTTATAAATAGGTAGAGGGAGCTAGGAGACTCCAAATGAGGTGCGGTTTTCGCCCACACGATCGTGATCGAACGACCTAGAGCATGGAAGAGAGTTTGGTGGGTTTTGGGCTGGTTTTAGAGGGGGTTTTTGCTGGACACTCAAATGGACTTTGCGGATGCCCGGTTAACCGTTGGAGTACCAAACGACCTCCGAATGGAACGAAACTTGACCGGTAGTCTCCGGGTGGTATATTAAGACCACTTGACAAGCCTCGGTCCATTCCGGAAAAGTTTGACACACGCACACGAAAGAAAACTAGAGGGGTGCACCGGAAGAGATAGGAGCGCCGGATTGCAAAACGGACAACGGGGAAAATGCTCGGATGCATGAAACGAACACGTATGCGAATGCAATGCACATGATGACATGATATGAAAATGCATGACATGACAAAATACAAAACGAAAGACAAAACCCGACAACGGAGGAAAAAAACATATCACATAGCCGAAAATGGCAAGAGTCGGAGTTACAAATATGGCAAGTTACATGCGGGGTGTTACAGTCATCGAGCTGAACGTGTGCTGAACTCGGAGGTGTCGTACGTTCGGTACTAGATCGGTTGGATCGTGAAGACGTTCGACTACATCAACCGCGTTAACCTAACACTTCCGTTGTCGGTCTACGACGGTACATGGACACACTCTCCGGCCCCCTCTCATTGATATGCATCTCCTAGATAGATCTTGCGTGATCGTAGGAATTTTTTTAAAATTGCATGCTACGTTCCCAACAGTGGCATCCGAGCTAGTTTTATACGTAGATGATATGCACGAGTAGAACACAAACAGTTGTGGGCGATAATAGTCATACTGCTTACCACCAACATCTTATTTTGATTCGGCGCTATTGTTGGATGAAGCGGCCTAGACCAACCTTACATGACCACGTTCATGAGACCGGTTCCACCGACAGGCATGCAACTTGTTTTGCATAAAGGTGGCTGGCGGGTGTCTGTTTCTCCAACTTTAGTTGAATCGAATTTGACTACGACCGGTCCTTGTTGAAGGTCAAAACAACACACTTGATGAAAAATCGTTGTGGTTTTGATGCGTAGGTAAGAACGGTTCTTGCTAGAAGCCCGTAGCAGCCACGTAAAACTTGCAACAACAAAGTAGAGGACGTCTAACTTGTTTTTGCAGGGCATGTTGTGATGTGATATGGTCAAGGCATGATGTGATATAAGTTATTGTATGAGATGATCATGTTTTGTAAAAGTTATCGGCAATTGGCAGGAGCCTTATGGTTGTCGCTTTATTGTATGAAATGCAATCGCCATGTAATTGCTTTACTTTATCACTATGCGGTAGCGATAGTTGTAGAAGCAATAGTTGGCGAGACGACAACGACGCTACGATGGAGATCAAGGTGTCAAGCCGGTGACGATGGAGATCATGACGGTGCTTTGGAGATGGAGATCAAAGGCACAAGATGATGATGGCCATATCATGTCACATATTTTGATTGCATGTTATGTTTATCTTTTATGCATCTTATTTTGCTTAGTACGGTGGTAGCATTATAAGATGACCCCTCACTAAATTTCAAGGTATAAGTGTTATCCCTGAGTATGCACCGTTGTGACAGTTCGTCATGCCGAGACACCACGTGATGATCGGGTGTGATAAGCTCTACGTTCACATACAACGGGTGAAAGACAGTTTTGCACGTGCAGAATACTCGGGTTAAACTTGACGAGCCTAGCATATGCAGATATGGCCTCGAAACACTAAGACCGAAAGGTCGAACATGAATCATATAGTAGATATGATCAACGTAGAGATGTTCACCATTGAAAACTACTCCATCTCACGTGATGATCTGACATGGTTTAGTTGATATGGATCACGTGATCATTTAGATGACTAGAGGGATGTCTATCTAAGTGGGAGTTCTTAAGTAATATGATTAATTGAACTTTAATTTATCATGAACTTAGTCCTGATAGTTTTTGCATATCTATGTTGTTGTAGATCAATGGCCCGTGCTACCATTCCCTTGAATTTTAATGCGTTCCTAGAGAAAGCTAACTTGAAAGATGATGGTAGCAACTACACAAACTGGGTCCATAACTTGAGGATTATCCTCATTGCTGCACAGAAGAATTACGTCCTGGAAGCACCGCTAGGTGCAAGACCCGCTGCAGGAGCAACTCCGGATGTTACGAACGTCTGGCAAACTAAAGTTGATGACTACTCGATAGTTCAGTGTGCCATGCTTTACGGCTTAGAATCGGGAATTCAAAGATGTTTTGAACGTCATGGAGCATATGCGATGTTCTAGGAGTTGAAGTTAATATTTCAAGCAAATGTCTGAGTTGAGAGATATGAAGTCTCCAACAAGTTCTATAGCTGCAAGATGGAGGAGAATAGTTCTGTCAGTGAACACATACTCAGAATGTCTGGGTACCATAACCACTTGACTCAGCTGGGAGTTAATCTTCCTGATGATAGTGTCATTGACAGAGTTCTTCAATCACTGCCACCAAGCTATCAAGGCTTCGTGAGAACTATAACATGCAAGGGATGGAAAAGACAATTCCCGAGCTCTTCACGATGCTTAAGGCTGCGGAGGTAGAAATCAAGAAGGAGCATCAAGTGTTGATGGTTAACAAGACCACTAGTTTCAAGAAAAAGGGCAAAGGGAAGAAGGGGAACTTCAAGAAGAATAGCAAGCAAGTTGCTACTCCCGGGAAGAAGCCCAAGTCTCTACCTAAGCCTGAAACTGAGTGCTTCTACTGCAAAGGGACTGGTCACTATAAGCGGAACTGCCCCAAGTATTTGGCGGATAAGAAGGATGGCAAAGTGAAAGGTATATTTGATATACATGTTATTGATGTGTACCTTACTAATGCTTGTAGTAGCACCTGGGTATTTGATATTGGTTTTGTTGCTCATAATTGCAACTCAAAACAAGGGCTACGGATTAAACGAAGATTGGCTAAGGATGAGGTGACGATGCGTGTCAGAAATGGTTCCAAGGTCGATGTGATCGCCGTCTGCACGCTACCTCTACATCCACCTTCGGGATTAGTTTTAGACCTGAATAATTGTTATTTGGTGCCAGCGTTGAGAATGAACATTATATTTGGATCTTGTTTGATGCGAGACGGTTATTCATTTAAATCAGAGAACAATTGTTGTGCTATTTATATGAGTAATATCTTTTATGGTCATGCACCCTTGATGAGTGGTCTATTTTTTTTGAATCTCGATCGTAGTGAAGGAAATATGCCCTAGAGGCAATAATAAAGTTGTTATTTATATTTCCTTGTATCATGATAAATGTTTACTATTCATGCTAGAATTGTATTAACCGGAAAGTTAGTACATGTGTGAATACATAGACAAAACAGAGTGTCCCTAGTATGCCTCTACTTGACTAGCTCGTTAATCAAAGATGGTTAAGTTTCATGACCATGGACATGTGTTGTCATTTGATGAACGGGATCACATCATTGGAGAATGATGTGATGGACAAGACCCATCCGTTAGCTTAGCATAATGGTCGTTAAGTTTTATTGCTATTGCTTTCTTCATGACTTATACATATTCCTCTGACTATGAGATTATGCAACTCCCGAATGCCGGAGGAACACCTTGTGTGATATCAAACATCACAACGTAACTGGGTGGTTATAAAGATGCTCTACAGGTGTCTCTGAAGGTGTTTGTTGGGTTGGCATATCAAGATTAGGATTTGTCACTCCGAGTATCAGAGAGGTATCTCTGGGCCCTCTCGGTAATGCACATCACAATAAGCCTTGCAAGCAATGTGACTAATAAGTTAGTTAAGGGATAATGCATTACGAAACTTGTAAAGAGACTTGCCGGTAATGAGATTGAACTAGGTATGAGGATACCAACGATCGAATCTCGGGCAAGTAACATACCGATGACAAAGGGAATAATGTATGTTGTTATTGCGGTTTGACTGATAAAGATCTTCGTAGAATATGTAGGAACCAATATGAGCATCCAGGTTCCGCTATTGGTTATTGACCGGAGATGTGTCTCGGTCATGTCTACATAGTTCTCGAACCCGTAGGGTCCGCATGCTTAACGTTCGATGATAATTTGTATTATGAGTTATGTGTTTTGGTGACTGAAGATTGTTCGGAGTCCCGGATGAGATCACAGACATGTCGAGGAGTCTCTAAATGGTCGAGCGGTAAAGATTGATATATTGGACGATACTATTCAGACACGGAATGGTTTCAGGATGTTTCAGATATTTATCGGAGTACCGAGGGGTTACCGGAACCCCCCGGGGAAGTAATGGGCCTTCATGGATCATAGGGGAGAAAGAGAGGGGAGCCCGTAGGGTCGCGCCCCCCTCAAGGGAGTCCGAATTGGACAAGGGGGAGGGGGCGCGGCCCCCTTTCCTCTTTCCCTCTCCCTCTCCCTCTCCTTCCCTTTTCCCTCCGATGAGAAAGGAAAAAGAAGGGGGGCGAATCCTACTAGGAGTGGAGTCCTAGTAGGACTCCCCCCCTTGGCGCGCCCCCTTGGTGGCCGGCCTCCTCCTCCCCTCCTTTGTATTCGGGGGCAGGGGGCACCCCAAAGGACATCAGTTATTCTCTTAGCCGTGTGCGGTGCCCCCCTCCACAGTTTACTCCTCCGGTCATAGCGTCGTAGTGCTTAGGCGAAGCCCTGCGCGGATCACATCACCATCACCGTCACCATGTCGTCGTGTTGACGAAACTCTCCCTCGACCCTCTGCTGGAGCAAGAGTTCGAGGGACGTCATCGAGCTGAACGTGTGCTGAACTTGGAGGTGTTGTACGTTCGGTACTAGATCGGTTGGATCGTGAAGACGTTCGACCACATCAACCGCGTTAACCTAACGCTTCCGCTTTCGGTCTACGAGGGTACGTGGACACACTCTCCCCCTCTTGTTGCTATGCATCTCCTGGATAGATCTTGCGTGATCGTAGGAATTTTTTTGAAATTGCATGCTACGTTCCCAACATTATGGGCCAAGAGGGGAAGCGCACCAGCCACAAGGGGCTGGTGCGGCCCCCATATGGGCCGGCCAAGGTGGAGAAGGAAAGTAGAAGGAGGAAAGGAAAGAAAGGGAATAGGATTCCCCCTTCCTTTCCCCTTCCCCCTCTTTCCTTCCCCCTCCGGCAAATATGGCAGGGGGGCGCCACTTGGGAGGACCGCAAGTAGGGTTCGACCTACTTGGGGCGCCCTCCTGGCTGCTCCTTCCTCCCCCACCTATATATATGTTGGATGGGGGCGCCTAGCACACCCAGACAATTGTTTAGCCGTGTGCGGCGCCACCCTCCACCGTTTACACCCTTGGTCATATTTTTGTAGTGCTTAGGTGAAGCCCTGCAAGGATCACTTCACCATCACCGTCACCACGTTGTTGTGCTGACGGAACTCATCTACTACCTCGACGTCTTGCTGGATCAAGAAGGCGAGGGACGTCATCGAGCTGATCGTGTGCAGAACGCGGAGGTGACGTGCGTTCGGTACTTGATCGGTTGAAGCGCGAAGAAGTTCGACTACATCAACCGCGCTGTGAAACACTTCTGCTTACGGTCTACGAGGGTACATATGAAGGAAATATGCCCTAGAGGCAATAATAAAGTTGTTATTTTATATCTCCTTATTCATGATAATGGTATATTATTCATGCTAGAATCGTATTGATCGGAAACTTAAATACATGTGTCAATACATAAACAAATACCATGTCCCTAGTAAGCCTCTACTAGACTAGCTCGTTGATCAAAGATGGTTAAGGTTTCCTAACCATAGACATGTGTTGTCATTTGATAACGGGATCACATCATTAGGAGAATGATGTCATGGACAAGACCCATCCGTTAGCTTAGCATACGTTCAGTTTTATTGCCATTTCTTTCGTCATGTCAAATACATATTCCTTTGACTATGAGATTATGCAACTCCCGGATACCGGAGGAATGCCTTGTGTGCTATCAAACGTCACAAGTAACTGGGTGATTATAAAGATGCTCTACAGGTATCTCCGAAGGTGTTTGTTGAGTTGGCATAGTACGAGATTAGGATTTGTCACTCCGAGTATCGAAGAGGTATCTCTGGGCCCTCTTGGTAATACACATCATAAGCTTGCATGCAAATGACTAAGGTGTTAGTCGCGAGGTGATGTATTAAGGAACGAGTAAAGAGACTTGCTAGTAACGAGATTGAACTAGGTGTGAAGATACCGACGATCGAATCTCGGGCAAGTAACATACCGATAGACAAAGGGAATTACGTATGTTGTCATAACGGTTCGACCGATAAAGATCTTCGTAGAATATGTAGGAGCCAATATGGGCATCCATGTTCCACTATTGGTTATTGACCAAAGAGGTGTCTCGGTCATTTCTACATAGTTCTCGAACCCATAGGGTCCGCATGATACGTCTCCAACTTATCTATAATTTTTGATTGTTCCATGCTTATTATATTATCTGTTTTGGATGTTTAATGGGCTTTAATATGCACTATTATATTATTTTTGGGACTAACCAATTAACCGGAGGCCCAGTGCCAGTTGCTGTTTTGTTGCCTATTTCAGTGTTTTACAGAAAAGGAATATTAAACGGAATCCAGACGGAATGAAACCTTCGAGAGGATCGTTTTTGGAACAAACGCAATCTAGGAGACCTGGAGTGGACATCAAGGAAGCAACGAGGCGGCCACGAGGCAGGAGGGCGCGCCCAGGGGGGTAGGCGCGGCCCCACCCTCGTGGGCCCCTCGTAGCTCCACCGACCTACTTCTTTCGCCTATATATATACTCTTATACCCTGAAAACATCCAGGGGAGCCATGAAACCACTTTTCCACCGCCGCAACCTTCTGTACGCGTGAGATCCCACCTTGGGGCCTTTTCCGGTGCTCCGCCGAAGGGGGAATCAATCACGGAGGGCTTCTACATCAACACCATAGCCTCTCCGATGATGTGTGAGTAGTTTACCACAGACCTTCGGGTCCATAGTTATTAGCTAGATGGCTTCTTCTCTCTCTTTGGATCTCAATACAAAGTTCTCCTCGATGTTCTTGGAGATCTATTCGATGTAATACTTTTTGCGGTGTGTTTGCCGAGATCCTATGAATTGTGGGTTTATGATCAAGTTTATCTATGAACAATATTTGATTCTTCTCTGAATTCTTATATGCATGATTTGATATCTTTGCAAGTCTCTTCGAATTATCGGTTTAGTTTGGCCTACTAGATTGATCTTGCTTGCAATGGGAGAAGTGCTTAGCTTTGGGTTCAACCTTGCGGTGTCCTTTCCCAGTGACAGCAAGGGCAGCAAGGCACGTATTGTATTGTTGCCATCGAGGATAAAAAGATGGGGTTTATATCATATTGCTTGAGTTTATCCCTCTACATCATGTCATCTTGCCTAATGCGTTACTCTGTTCTTATGAACTTAATACTCTAGATGCATGTTGGATAGCGGTCAATGTGTGGAGTAATAGTAGTAGATGCAGAATCGTTTTGGTCTACTTGACACGGACGTGATGCCTATGTTCATGATCATGCCTAGATATTCTCATAACTATGCGCTTTTCTATCAATTACTCTGCAGTAATTTGTTCACCCACCATAATTCATGCTATCATGAGAGAAGCCACCAGTGAAACCTATGGCCCCCGGGTCTATTTTCCATCATATAAGTTTCCGATCTATTTTATTTTGCAATTTTTATTTTCAATCTATACAACAAAAATACCAAAAATATTTATCTTATTATCTTTATCAGATCTCACTTTTGCGAGTGACCGTGAAGGGATTGACAATCCCTTTATCGCGTTGGTTGCAAGGTTCTTGATTGTTTGTGCAGGTACTAGGTGTGACACCCCCGATTTGACCGTACACTAATCATGCACGCAAATGTGTACGATCAAGATCAGGGACTCACGGGAAGATATCACAACACAACTCTAAAACATAAATAAGTCATACAAGCATCATAATACAAGCCAGGGGCCTCGAGGGCTCGAATAAAAGTGCTCGATCATAGACGAGTCAACGGAAGCAACAATATCTGAGTACAGACATAAGTTAAACAAGTTTGCTTTAAGAAGGCTAGCACAAAAGTAGCAACGATCGAAAAGGCAAGGCCTCCTGCCTGGGACCTCCTAACTACTCCTCGAAGCCGAACTCCATGTAGAATCATCCTCAGGATCTCTAGCTCCTGGACTCCAGCATCTGGTTGCGACAATCAGGTATAGAAAGGGGAAAAGAGGGAGAGAAGCAACCGTGAGTACTCATCCAAAGTACTCGCAAGCAAGGAGCTACACTACATATGCATGTGTATATGTGTAAAGGGGCCATATCAGTGGACTGAACTGCAGAATGCCAGAATAAGAGGGGGATAGCTAATCCTGTCGAAGACTACACTTCTGGCAGCCTCCATCTTGCAGCATGTAGAAGAGAGTAGATTGAAGTCCTCCAAGTAGCATCACATAGCATAAACCTACCCGGCGATCCCCTCCTCGTCGCCCTGTTAGAGAGCGATCACCAGGTTATATCCGGCACTTGGAAGGGTGTGTTTTATTAAGTATCCAGTTCTAGTTGTCATAAGGTCAAGGTACAACTCCGGGTCGTCCTTTTACCGAGGGACACGACTATTCGAATAGATAAACTTCCCTGCAGGGGTGCACCACATAACCCAACACGCTCGATCCCATTTGGCTGGACACACTTTTCTGGGTCATGCCCGGCCTCGTAAGATCAACACGTCGCAGCCCCACCTAGGCTCAACAGAGAGGTCAGCACGCCGGTCTAAACCTATGCGCGCAGGGGTCTGGGCCCATCGCCCTATGCACACCTGCACGTTGCGTACGCGGCCGGAAGCAGACCTAGCCCCCTTAATACAAGCGCGAGCTTACGGTCCAATGCGGCGCGCGCCACTCAGTCGCTGACGTCAAAAGAGCTTCGGCTGATACCACGACGTCGGGATACCCATAACTACTCCCGCGTAGATGGTTAGTGCGTATAGACCAAATGGCCAGACTCAGATCAAATACCAAGATCTCGTTAAGCGTGTTAAGTATCTGCGAACGCCGACCAAGGCCAGGCCCACCTCTCTCCTAGGTGGTCTCAACCTGCCCTGTCGCTTCGCCATAAAGTAACAGTCGGGGGCCGTCAGGAACCCAGGCCCACCTCTACCGGGGTGGAGCCACCTGTCCTTTCAGCCCCCTCATCAGAATCACTTGCGGGTACTCCTCGAGCCGACCCGACTTTAGTCACCACATGTGTCATGTATATAATGTACATAGTATATACCCGTGATCACCTCCCGAAGTGATCACGGCCCAGTAGTATAGCATGGCAGACGGACAAGAGTGTAGGGCCACTGATGGAACACTAGCATCCTATACTAAGCAGTAGGATAGCAGGTAAGGGTAACAACTGTAGCAACAATGATAGGCTATGCATCAGAATAGGATTAACCGAAAGTAGTAACATGCTACACTACTCTAATGCAAGCAGTATAGAGAAGAATAGGCGATATCTGGTGATCAAGGGGGGGGGGGGCTTGCCTGGTTGCTCAGACAAGAAGGAGGGGTCATCGGGGACGTAGTCGACCACAGGGGCATCAACATCGTCACGGGGTCTACCGAAGAGAAGAGGGGGGAGAAACAGTAAATACATAGCAAGCAAGTGCATAACAGGACAACAGGCAGAGCTAGACGTGTTCTAACGCGGTATGAGGTGATACCGGTGAAGGGGGGAAACATCCGGGAAAGTATCCCCGGTGTTTCGCGTTTTCGGACAGATGAACCGGAGGTGAAATGTTGCAGGTTCACTATGCTAGGGATGCGTGGGGAACGAACGGGATGCGTATTTGGATTCGTCTCGTCGTTCTGAGCAACTTTCATGTAGAAAGTATTTTCATCCGAGTTACGGATTATTTTATATGATTTTCTAAAGTTTTAGCAATATTCTGAAATTATTATTAATTCGAAATTAATTGGAAAAATGCTATGCGCACCCAGCACATGGTACACAGAAGTGTACCCAGGGGATGACAGATGGGCCAAGGGGGACCCAGTTGACCAGTCAAGGTTTGACTGGTCAACAGGTGGTGGGCCCCCCCTGTCATTGAGACATCTAACTAATTACAGACTAGTTAGGCTAACTAAGTAATTAGTTTAGTTAAACTATTTTAATTAAGTTAAGTAATTAGTTAATTAATTAATTTTTATATTATTATTCATTTATTTTATTTTATTTATTTATTTTAGAAAAAGGGGCGTGGGGCCCCTGGGTCAGTGGCCCAGGGGGCCAAAACAGGCGGCAGTGTAGCGGGCGTGTGCGGGACGAAGCCCGCCCGGGCACAGGGGATGGCCGCGGGGCGAGGGCGGTCCCCGGCGGGGCGCAGGACGGCGGCGAGCCCGGCGGCTGTGGGCATGGCCAGGTGCGGGGCGCGGCACTGCGGGGCAGAGGCCGAGCCCCGGGGGAGCCGGTCGCGGAGCGGCGGAGGCGAAGCAGAGGCGGCCGCGGCGGCTCGGTGATGGAGGCGGGGCGGTTGGGGGCGACGACGGCGGAGAACGCCGGCAGGCGAGCAGCGGTAGGCGGCGGGGGAGGCGCGGTGGCGCGGGGGGCAACGAAACGGTGCGGGCGCAGTGGCGGAAGTGGTGCGGAGGTGTCCGAGGGCCGGCGCGCGTGGTCGTGGCCAGGGGCGGAGTGAGCACGGGCCGGGGCGAGGCAGTGCGCAGGCGGGGCGGAAAAGGGTGCGCGCGGGGAGGCAGAGGTCGCGGCGGGAGCGGGCGAGTACGTGCGGGAGAGCGGAGCTCCGGCGGTCCGGCCACGACAGCCGAAGTGCGGGGCGGCGGCTAAACGGCGATGGAACGGCGAGGGAAAAGAGGGAATCAAACGAGGGGCTCACAGTGAACTCGGGGACGTGGTAGGGGTGGCCGGAGGTGGACCGGAGCGGCGGCAATCGACGCCGGACGCCGGCGATGTACGCATTGATGATGAGGTCGATGGCGGGTGTACGGGTCGTCCTTGCTCGATTCAGTGTTCGGGGTAGACGAAGTAGACCGCGACGGTTCTCCTGGACATCTTGGCGCGTCGAGGGGAGGCCGGTGGAGGAGATCGGCGGCGATGGCCGCGGCGGCTGTGGCGGGGATGACGGCTCGATGCGGAACGTACATGGTCTTTTGGCTTCGATCCAGAGGCGTAGGTGAAGGAGACGAGGTCGGGGAGGCTCCTGGCCACCTTGTTGTAGCTCGGGGATGCCCCGGAGCACGGCAACGACGACGCCGGCGGCGACGGGGGTCTTGGGCGCGAGCTCTAACAGAGAGAGAGAGAGAGAGAGAGAGAGAGGGAAGGGAAGGGGATTGCGAGGCTAGGGTTCGCCGAGGGGCCGCGGGAGCGATCTAGTAGGCAGGGCAGGGGGTGCGGATGGCCGACGTGTGTGCATCGCCGGCAATGGCGCCGGTGGATGAGCGCCACGCCCACCCCTGCCTCTGTAGCTGGAGATGGGGGGCAAGTTGGGTGTGGACTGGGCCGTTTTGCTAGATGGGCCAAGGGGCCCAGTAGATTAGGTTTCTTTTCTTTTTACTAGTATTTTTCCATTTACTTTCCTGTTTATTTATTTAGCCACTGTTTTGTACTTTCTTTTAGCTTCAAAATATTTTTTCAAAATGTAAAACCTTGCCATATAATTACTATGCATTATTTTGCACTGCCACAAAAAGTTTGGATTCAAAATAATTTATTAAGTTTGAGTTTATATTTAAATGGGATAAAAAAGGTGTTGTTGGTCCATTGTTTTAATATCCAGGGGAAATTTTATATAAAAACAAAATGTTAATTCTTTCATGCAAATTGTTAGTGAATATTTGCAACCTAACGCACATTTTTATTTTTCCATTTGAAAACTTTATTTATTTGACTTTAAATTAAATTTGAATTCGAACGGGATTCAAATCATCGCGAGATTGACAACAGTAATCGTGGTGACGTGGCATCATTAGTAGAGGGTTACTGTAACTTAATTACTCGGGCGTCACACTAGGAGACTTGCGTGTAATCTCCTACTGGACTGATACCTTGGTTCTCAAAAACTGAGGGAAATACTTACGCTACTTTGCTGCATCACCCTTTCCTCTTCAAGGGAAAACCAACACATGCTCAAGAGGTAGCAAGAAGGATTTCTGGCGCCGTTGCCGGGGAGGTTTACCCAAAGTCAAGTCAAGATTTGATCTCCCGTCAACTTGCCAATTTCTGGCGCCGTTGCCGGGGAGGTTTACGCTAAGTCAAGCCAAGATTTGATCTCCCGTCAACTTGCCAATTTCTGGCGCCGTTGCCGGGGAGATCTATGCTCAAGTGAAGACAATACCAAGTACCCATCATAAACTCTTCTCCCTCGCATTACATTATTTTCCATTCGCCTCTCGTTTTCCTCTCCCCCACTTCTAAAACGATTTTCGAAAACCTTTGCCTTTTCTTCGCCCTCCTTCCGTTCGATCTTGTGTTACCATGTGCCTTCTTTTTGCTTGCATCTTCGCTTTCTAAAAGTTTATGGATCCTCATCCCCTTGCTAATCTTTTTAAGAGGTCCAATTATGATGGACCAATTTCTAGTGATTTGAGTGCACTAGATTATTTTTATGAGGTTTTGCTTGAAATTCGTGAATCTGAAAATTGTGATGAAGAAATTTATGAAGAGATTCACGATAGCTCCTTGAATAAAAAGCATGATTGCAATGATTTTACTATAAATTCTCTTGATGTCAATTGTGCTAATAATATGCAAAACCCTAAGCTTGGGGATGCTAGTTTTGCTATGTCTACTACTTGTTGCAATGATCATGATTGGGGTGATTCTTCTTATGATCTTGAAAATTTATTTAAGCCCCATGATGAATATGAGATTGATAATAGTGGTTGCAATAATATTGAAAGTGGGTTTGGAAGAGTGTCAAATTTAGATCCCACATAATTGGAGAATGTTCAATCTTATGGTATTTTTGATAAAAGTGGGTTTGGAGAGGTCATGACTTTAGTTAATGATAATCCCACTATTTTGGAAGAGTGTCAACTTCGCATGCATGTGGATCGTGTTAAGAATATGTTATGTGATAGGTATTTTGTTGAATTTTCCTATGATCCTACATGTAATTATTATGAGAGAGGAAAATATGGTTGTAGAAATTTTCATGTTACTAAATTACCTCTCGTTATGTTGAGATTGCTATTGTTTCTTTCCTCTTCCTTGCATATGCTAGTTTTTGCTTGCTATGATAATTTGTTTGCCTATAAGATGCCTATGCATAGGAAGTATGTTAGACTTAGATGTCTTTGTCACGTGTTTCATGATGCTCTCTTTGCGCTTAAATTCTTGTCTTTCATGTGAGCATCATCAAAATTATTAATGCCTAGCTAGGGGCGTTAAACAATAGCGCTTGTTGGGAGGCAACCCAATTATATTTTTGTTCCTTGATTTTTGTTCTTAGTAATAAATAATTCATATAGCCTCTGTTTATATGTGGTTTTATGTTTTAATTAGTGTTTGTGCCAAGTATAACCTTTGGGAAGACTTGGGTGAAGTGTATGCGATCTTGCTGTAAAAAACAGAAACTTTAGTGCTCACGAGATTAGCTGCCATTTTTTACTGGAGAGTGCTTTTAGGTTGATTCTTTTTTCAGATGATTAATAGATAAATTACTCACGTCTGGAAAATTATTTCAGATTTTTGGAGTTCCATAAGTATATGTTTGATACAGATTACTACAGACTGTTCTATTTTTGACAGATTCTGTTTTTCGTGTGTTGTTTGCTTATTTTGATGAATCTATGACTAGTCTCGGGGGGTATGAACCATAGAGAAGTTGGAATACAGTAGGTTTAACACCAATATAAATAAAGAATGAGTTCATTACATTACCTTAAAGTGCTGGTTTGTTTTCTTACACTAACGGAGCTCATAAGATTTTCTGTTAAGTTTTGTGTTGTGAAGTTTTCAAGTTTTTGGTAAAGATTTGATGGATTTTGGAATAAGGAGTGGCAAGATCCTAATCTTGGGGATGCCCAAGGCACCCCAAGGTAAAATTCAAGGACAACCAAAAGCCTAAGCTTGGGGATGCCCCAGAAGGCATCCCCTCTTTCGTCTTCGTCTATCGGTAACTTTACTTGAGGCTATGTTTTTATTCACCACATGATATGTGTTTTGCTTGGAGCGTCTTGTATGATTTGAGTCTTTGCTTTTTAGTTTACCACAATCATACTTGCTGTACACACCTTTTGGGAGAGACACATATGAATCGGAATTTATTAGAATACTCTATGTGCTTCACTTATATCTTTTGAGCTAGATAATTTTGCTCTAGTGCTTCGATTATATCTTTTTAGAGCACGGTGGTGGTTTTATTTTATAGAAATTATTGATCTCTCATGCTTCACTTACATTGTTTTGAGAGTCTTTTAGAACAGCATGGTAATTTGCTTTGGCTATAAAATTAGTCCTAATATGATAGGCATCCAAGATGGGTATAATAAAAACTTCCATATAGAGTGCATTGAATACTATGAGAAGTTTGATACTTGATGATTGTTTTGAGATATGAAGATGATAATTAGAGTTGTGCTAGTTGAGTAATTGTGAATTTGAGAAATACTTTTGTTGGAGTTTGCAAGTAGCGTAGCATGCACGTATGGTAACCGTTGTGTAACAAATTTGAAGCATGAGGTGTTTCTTTGATTGTCCACCTTATGAGTGGCGGTCGGGGACGAGCGATGGTCTTTTCCTACCAATCTATCCCCCTAGGAGCATGCGCGTAGTGCTTGGTTTTGATGACTTGTAGGTTTTTGCAATAAGTATGTGAGTTCATTATGACTAATGTTGAGTCCATGGATTATACACACTCTCACCTTTCCATCATTGCTAGCCTCTTCGGTACCGTGCATTGCCCTTTCTCATCTTGAGAGTTGGTGCAAACTTCCCCGGTGCATCCAAACCCCGTGATATGATATGCTCTATCACACATAAACCTGCTTATATCTTCCTCAAAACAGCCACCATACCTACCTATTATGGCATTTCCATAGCCATTCCGAAATATATTGCCATGCAACTTTTCACCGTTCCGTTTATTATGACACGCTTCATCATTGTCATATTGCTTTGCATGATCATGTAGTTGACATCATATTTGTGGCAAGGCCACCATGCATAATTTTTCATACATGTCACTCTTGATTCATTGCCCATCCCGGTACACCGCCAGAGGCACTCATATAGAGTCATATTTTGTTCTAGTATCGAGTTGTAATCATTGAGTTCTAAATGAATAGAAGTGTGATGATCATCATTATTAGAGCATTGTCCCGTGTGAGGAAATAAAAAAGGGAGAAAGGCCAAATAAAAAAAGAGAAAGGCCAAATAAAAAAGAAGAAAAAGAAGAAGAGAAAGGCCAGATAAAAAAAGGGAGGGCCAAAAAAATGAGAGAAAAAGAGAGAAGGGACAATGCTACTATCCTTGTTCCACACTTGTGCTTCAAAGTAGCACCATGATCTTTATGATAGAGAGTCTCTTATTTTGTCACTTTCATATACTAGTGGGAATTTTTCATTATAGAACTTGGCTTGTATATTCCAACAATGGGCTTCCTCAAACGCCCTAGGTCTTCGTGAGCAAGCAAGTTGGATGCACACCCACTTAGTTTCTTTTGTTGAGCTTTCATACATTTATAGCTCTAGTGCATCCGTTGCATGGCAATCCCTACTCCTTGCATTGACATCAATTGATGGGCATCTCCATAGCCCGTTGATTAGCCGCATCAATGTGAGACTTTCTCCTTTTTTGTCTTCTCCACACAACCTCCATTATCATAGTCTACTCCACCCATAGTGCTATATCCATGGCTCACGCTCATGTATTGCGTGAAAGTTGAAAAAGTTTGAGAATACTAAAGTATGAAAAAATCGCTTGGCTTGTCATCGGGGTTCTGCATGATTAGCGCATTTTTGTGTGACGAAAATGGAGCATGACAAACTATATGATTTTGTAGGGATGAGCTTTCTTTGGCCATGTTATTTTGAGAAGACATAATTGCTTAGTTAGTATGCTTGAAGTATTATTATTTTTATGTCAATATTAAACTTTTATCTTGAATCTTTCGGATCTGAACATTCATGCCACAATAAAGGAAATTACAATTAAAATTATGTTTGGTAGCATTCGACATCAAAAATTCTGTTTTTATCATTTACCTACTCGAGGACGAACAGGAATTAAGCTTAGGGATGCTGATACGTCTCCAACGTATCTATAATTTTTGATTGTTCCATGCTATTATATTATCTGTTTTGGATGTTTAATGGGCTTTAATATGCACTTTTATACTATTTTTGGGACTAACCTATTAACCGGAGGCCCAGTGCCAGTTGCTGTTTTTTTTGCCTATTTCAGTGTTTTACAGAAAAGGAATATCAAACGGAATCCAAACGGAATGAAACCTTCGCGAGGATCATTTTTGGAACAAACGCAATCCAGGAGACTTGGAGTGGACGTCAAGGAAGCAACAAGGCGGCCACGAGGCAGGAGGGCGCGCCCCCACCCTTCTGGGCCCCTCGTAGCTCCACCGACCTACTTCTTTCGCCTATATATACTCTTATACCCTGAAAACATCCAGGGGAGCCACGAAACCACTTTTCCACCGCCGCAACCTTCTGTACCCGTGATATCCCATCTTGGGGCCTTTTCCGGCGCTCCGCCGGAGGGGGAATCGATCACCGAGGGCTTCTACATCAACACCATAGCCTCTCCGATGATGTGTGAGTAGTTTACCACAGACCTTCGGGTCCATAGTTATTAGCTAGATGGCTTATTCTCTCTCTTTGGATCTCAATACAAAGTTCTCCTCGATGTTCTTGGAGATCTATTTGATGTAATACTTTTTGTGGTGTCTTTGCCGAGATCCGATGAGTTGTGGGTTTATGATCAAGTTTATCTATGAACAATATTTGATTCTTCTCTGAATTCTTATATGCATGATTTGATATCTTTGCAATTCTCTTTGAATTATCGGTTTAGTTTGGCCTACTAGATTGATCTTTCTTGCAATGGGAGAAGTGCTTAGCTTTGGGTTCTATCTTGCGGTGTCCTTTCCCAGTGACAGTAAGGGCAGCAAGGCACGTATTGTATTGTTGCCATCGAGGATAAAAAGATGGGGTTTATATCATATTGCTTGAGTTTATCCCTCTACATCATGTCATCTTGCCTAATGCGTTACTCTGTTCTTATGAACTTAATACTCTAGATGCATGCTGGATAGCGGTCGATTTGTGGAGTAATAGTAGTACATGCAGAATCGTTCGGTCTACTTGACACGGACGTGATGCCTATGTTCATGATCATGCCTAGATATTCTCATAACTATGCGCTTTTCTATCAATTGCTCGGCAGTAATTTGTTCATCCACCGTAATTTATGCTATCATGAGAGAAGCCACTAGTGAAACCTATGGCCCCCGGGTCTATTTTCCATCATATAAGTTTCCGATCTATTTTATTTTGAAATTTTTATTTTCAATCTATACAACAAAAATACCAAAAATATTTATCTTATTATCTTTATCAGATCTCACTTTTGCGAGTGACCGTGAAGGGATTGACAACCCCTTTATCGCGTTGGTTGAAAGGTTCTTGATTGTTTGTGCAGGTACTGGGCGACTTGCGTGTAATCTCCTACTGAATTGGTACCTTGGTTCTCAAGAACTGAGGGAAATACTTATGCTACTTTGCTGCATCACCCTTTCCTCTTCAAGGGAAAACCAACGCATGCTCAAGAGGTAGCAGCGCACGCTTAACGTTCGTTGAAGATATAGTGTTATATGAGTTATATGATTTGGTGACCGAATGTTGTTCGGAGTCCCGGATGAGATCACGGACATGACGAAGAGTCTCAAAATGGTCGAGAGGTAAATATCGATATATAGGTCGATGGTATTTGGACACCCGAAGTGTCTCGGGACGTACCGAGAAGGAATCGGGTCACCGAAAGGGGTTCCGGGCACCCCCCGGCAAGTTATGGGCTTAATGGGCCAAAGGGAGGGATAGACCAGCCCACTAGGGGGCTGGTGCACCCCTCCACTTGTTTGGACAGCCCTGGGAAAGGAAAAGGGGGAGGGATAGCCCCTCCCGCCTTTCCCTCTCATGGGAGAAAGGAAAGGGAGGGGCGCCACCCTCTCGCGCCTTTCCCCGCACTCCAAATAAGGAAAGAAGGGGGCACAGCTTGGGGTGGGCCCCAAGTAGGATTCCTCCTACTTGGACGCCTCCTTTGGCTGCTCCTCCCTCCCTCCCACCTATATATATGTGGGAGGGGGGCGCCTAGCACACACCAGACAATTGCCTAGCCGTGTGCGGCGCCCCCTCTCCATCGTTTACACCCCCGGTCATATTTTCATAGTGCTTTGGCGAAGCCCTGCGGAGATCACTTCACCATCACCGTCACCATGCTGTCGTGCTGACGGAACTCATCACTACCTCGACGTCTTGCTGGATCAAGAAGGAGAGGGATGCCACGGAGCTGAACGTGTGCAGAACACGGAGGTGTCGTGCGTTCGGTACTTGATCGGTTGAAGCGCGAAGAAGTTCGACTACATCAACTGCGTTGTGAAACGCTTCTGCTTACGGTCTACGAGGGTACGTAGACACACTCTCCCCCTCGTTGCTACGCATCTCCATGGATAGATCATTGTGTGTGCGTAGAATTTTTTTTGTTTTCCATGCAACGATTCCCAACAGTGGCATCATGAGCCAGGTCTATGCGTAGATGATATGCATGAGTAGAACACAAAGAGTTGTGGGTGGTGATAGTCATACTGCTTACCACCTACGTCTTATTTTGATTCGGCGGTATTGTGGTATGAAGCGGTCCGGACCAATCTTACATGTCCACGCACATGAGACCGGTTTCACCGACTGACATGCAACTAGTTTTGCATAAAGGTGGCTGGCGGGTGTCTATTTCTCCTACTTTAGTTGAATCAAATTTGACTGCGGCCGGTCCTTGAAGAAGGTTAAAACGGTAAACTTGACGAAACACCATTGTGGTTTTTGCCGTAGGTAAGAACGGTTCTTGCTAGAAACCCGTAGCAGCCATGTAAAACTTGCAACAACAAAGTAGAGGACGTCTAACTTGTTTTTGCAGGGTATGTTGTGATGTGATATAGTCAAGACATGATGTGATATACATTATTGTATGAGATGATCATGTTTTGTAAGTTATCGGTAACCGGCAGGAGCCTTATGGTTGTCTCTTTATTGTATGAAATGCAAACGCCATGTAATTGCTTTACTTTATCACTATGTGTTAGCGATAGTTGTAGAAGCAATAGTTGGTGAGACGACCATGACACAACGATGGAGATCAAGGTGTCGAGCCGGTGACGATGGAGATCATGACGATGCTTTAGAGATGGAGGTCAAAAGCACGAGATGATGATGGCCATATCATGTCACATATTTTGATTGCATGTGATGTTTATCTTTTATGCATCTTATTTTGCTTAGTACGGCAGTAGAATTATAAGATGATCCCTTCACTAAATTTCAAGGTAATAGTGTTCTCCCTGAGTATGCACCGTTGCTACAGTTCGTTGTGTTGAGACACCATGTGATGATCGGGTGTGATAGACTCTACGTTGACATACAACGGGTGCAAGGCAGTTTTGCACATGCAGAATACTTGGGTTAAACTTGATGAGCCTAGCATGTACAGACATGGCCTCGAAACATTGGATATCGAAAGGTCGAACCTGAGTCATATAGTAGATATGATCAACATAGAGATGTTCACCATTGATAACTACCTCATCTCACGTGATGATCGGACATGGGTTAGTTGATTTGGATCACGTATCACTTAAATGATTTGAGGGATGTCTATTTAAGTGGGAGTTCTTAAGTAATTTGATTAATTGAACTTAATTTATCATGAACTTAGTCCTGATAGTATTTGCATATCTATGTTGTAGATCAGTAGCTCACGATAAAGCTCCTATATTTTTTTATGTTCCTAGAGAAAACTAAGTTGAAAGATGATGGTAGCAATGATACGGACTGGGTCCGTGATCTGAGGATTATCCTCATTGCTGCACAGAAGAATTATGTCCTTGATGCACCGCCAGGTGACAGACCTATTGCAGGAGCAGATGCAAACGTTATGAACGTCTGGCAAGCTCGGTATGATGACTACTTAATAGTTTAGTGCACCATGCTTTACGGCTTAGAACTGGGACTTCAAAAATGTTTTGAACGCCACGGAGCATATGAGATTTCCGAAGAGCTGAAATTGGTATTTCAGACTCATGCCCATGTCGAGAGGTATGAGACCTTTGACAAGTACTTTGCCTACAAGATGGAGGAGAATAGCTCAGTCAGTGAGCATGTGCTCAGAATGTCTGGGTACTACAATCGCTTGAATCAAGTGGAAGTTAATCTTCCAAATAAGATAGTGATTGACAGAGTTCTCTAGTCACTATAACTAAGCTACTAGAATTTCGTGATAAACTATAATATGCAAGGGATGACGAAAATGATACCCGAGCTCTTCGCGATGCTGAAATCGGAGAAGGTAGAAATCAAGAAAGAGCATCAAGTGTTGATGTTTAACAAGACCACTAGTTTCAAGAAAAAGGACGAGGGAAAGAAAGGGAACTTCAAGAAGAATGGCAAGCAAGTTGTCGCTCCCATGAAGAAGCCCAAAGTTGAACCCAAGCCTGAAACTGAGTGCTTCTACTGCAAAGGAAATGGTCACTGGAAGCGGAACTGCCCCAAATACTTGGCGGATAAGAAGGATGGCAAAGTGGACAAAAGTATATTTGATATACATGTTATTGATGTGTACCTTACTAGTGTTCATAGTAGCACCTGGGTATTCGATACCGGTTCAGTTTCTAAGATTAGTAACTCAAAACAGGAGTTGCAGAATAAACAGAGACTAGTTAAGTGCGAGGTGACGATGTGTGTTGGAAGTGATTCCAAGGTTGATACGATCACCATCACACACTCCCTCTACCTTCGGAATTAGCGTTGAACCTAAATAAATCTTATTTGGTGTTTGCGTTGAGCATGAATATGATTATATCATGTTTATTGCAGTACGTTATTCATTTAAGTTAGAGAATAATTGTTGTTCTGTTTACATGAATAAAACCTTCTATGGTCATACACCCAATGTGAATGGTTTATTGAATCTCGATCGTAGTGATACACATATTCATAATATTGATGCCAAAAGATGCAAATTTGATAATGATAGTGCAACATACTTGTGGCACTGCCGATTAGGTCATATTGGTGTAAAGCGCATGAAGAAACTCCATGCGGATGGACTTTTGGAATCACTTCATTATGAATCATTTGATACTTGCGAACCATGTTGATACGTCCATTTTGCATCATGTTTACCTACTGTTATTTATAATGTTTTTATCCATAATAATGCTTTTTGAGTAATTCTAATGCCTTTTCTATCATAATATGCAAGGTACACACAAAGAGGGAGAATTCCGGCAGCCGGAAATCTGGACCTGGAAAAGCTACGTCATGCCACCTATTCTGCACAACTCCAAATGAGTTGAAACTTCATGAGGATTTTTTATGGAATAAAGAAGAAATACTGGAGCAAATAACCATCGGAGGGGGGCCACCTGGTGAGCACAAGACACCAGGGCACGCCTGGCCCCCCAGGCGCACCCTGGTGGGTTGTGCTTAGCCCAGCCCATCTCCAGTGCCCATCTTCTGGTATATAAGTCATTTTGACCTAGAAAAAATAACGAGAGGACTTTCGGGATGGAGCACCGCCGTCTCGAGGCGGAACTTGGGCAGGAGCACTTTTGCCCTCCGGCGGATCGATTCCGCCAGGGGAACTTCCCTCCCGGAGGGGGAAATCATCGTCATCATCATCACCAATAACTCTCCCATCTTGGGGAGGGCAATCTTGTAACATCCCAAATTTTCAATTTGGAATGTTATACATAGAACATCATTGCATATCATGTTTTATTGCATTTTGACAAATCCTCGATAAATCCTAAGCAACTCAAGGACCCTCGGAGAGAGTTGGGGATTTTCTCGAATTTTCTTATTTGAATTTTCAAACGAGGATTGAGATTTTAATTATTTTTCTCACCGGAAAAATATTTCATTTTTAAGATAAACGAGAGGAGAAAATATGACTTCTCCAGAACAATTCAAATACTGGAGGAAAAATGTTAAAATCATTAATTGGAATTTATTTGATTTTATTTGCAATTTTTATTGCATTTAAAAAATATGCATGTTTTCAAAATATTTATTTTTGATTAAAAAAATGTTCACCCTATTCTAGATTTTCTAACTAGACGGGGAAAATTTATTTCATATTTTTCTGAGTTTTATTTATTTTTCTACGCATTTTTCTTCGTGGAACTTAAAAAAAAAACGCGCCCGCGCTCCGACTGGGCCAAAGGCCCAGCCGACGGCCCGCCTCGCCGGTTTCCTCTTCCCGCAGGGCCGCCGGAGTCCGGCCGAGCCACGACGCCGCCGCCGCCTCGGTTGCCCCTCCCCCAAGCCGCCCTCGCCCCCCCTCCATATATATAGCCCCCCCTCGCCTCCTCACCCGACGCCGCCGCCCGCCGCGCCCGCCGCCCCGCCGCCGCACCCGCGCCGCCGCTCGCCGAGCCCCGCGCCGCCGCCGCTCGTCGCCCCGCCGCCGCCCCTCGCCTCGCCCGCCGAGCCCGAGCCCCGCACCCCCGCCCCGCCGGAGCCCTCGCCGGAGTAGCCCGACGAGGTACTGCCACTGCCGTTTTGCGTTGACCGGTTTTTTTTAAAAAAACCCTTCGTTTAAAAAAAACCCTAGATTGGTTTTTTTCGGTTTTCTTATTTCGCGAGCGTTTACCGAACCGTTCGTTTTAACGAACGCGTTCGTCGGTTTTTCTCTGTTAACGAACGTCCGTTCTTTAACCGTTCGTCCGTTTTTCTTTTTCGGCGGATTTTCTCGTTATTTTCTCAGATTCGATTTCTGATCGAATCTTCGTTTCTGTTTAACTTTTCGCTCGTTTATCGGAATCAGGTGATTCAAGCGCCTAGAGTTTCGTCTCGAAATTCTCTTTCCGTTTAACCTACTCAAACAAGTTTTGCTACAGTAAAATTTGACCTAGATCCAGATTAGCAAACGAAGTTTCTTTCTTTCGCCGTTTGACTTTCGTTGTTTCTTTCGAGTTGATTCTTTTTGCAAACCGGAGTTCTTAAGTTGAACTTTCTGGTTGGATCTTTCATTCGAGTTTTACCTGTGCATTAGATGAGTACTGATTGTATGCTTGTTTGTTTGCGATAGAGTACCCGGAGTGTGCCGCTTGTTACTTCGAATCGCTAGGTTTTGCGGATCATCAGCAAGGCAAGTAACACTTTGATCATACCCCGTTCATACCCAGTTTTTATTGCATTAGATCTATTCCTCAAACACATTGCATGATTAGGATCTAATAAACTG